>NC_058091.1:227220666-227525833 GCF_020171115.1 Neogale vison | reverse complement strand
TTGGGGGATGAGGGTCTTTGGACCCAAACTGGCTTAGGTTTGAGCATTTGCTTTGCTCATTCCTGGATGTGGGTTCTTGAAACTAACTTAACCTCCTGACCTTTAATTTCTTCATCTGTTAAATGAGGGTAATCATTTCCAGAACAACACTAACTTAGGTGAGGATGCTTTGCATATTGGAAAAAGACCCCTCTCTGGGTAGGTACATTCACTAAGATCCTTGGATTGGCGGGAGGAACAGCTTGGATTTGAGCCCCACTCTCTCTCAGCTACATGCATTTTTTCAGTGCACCAGTGGCACTGTGTACATGACAGTTACCTAACTGGGCTGTTAAGACAAATATAGAAATGGTGTTCATGAACATTACTTATCACAGGGTCCATGTTCTGGGCATTATAATTTCTTCAAAGCTATTTTCTTGTATTACTCCCAGCTTCTGTTTGATCACTGTATCCATACACATGAACATGTGCACACATACACACTTAATGAATAAACTGGATAATAAATAATAAACTTATTTTAACAATTAAGTAATAAATGTCTAATTGACTAATTGACTCAAAATCTTGAGAATCTATGGGGCAAGTTATTTCCCACTTAAATCATCAGAGTAATTTTGCACATATGTGATGTGTATCAGACCAGAGAATGCACTGTGTTGCCTACTGTGTTTAGGAATAAACTTGAAGAAAATTTCAAATAGTGTAGTTTATCTATCACTCTCTGTTTATGAACAGAAAGAAAAGCAATAAACTAAGGTTATGTATTTACCAGGCTAGATCCCTCCCCCAGGAATTGTCTGTCTTAGCTATGCTTACAATATAATGTCTTGCTACAGTGAGTTGGTGTACTGTTCCCTTAACTATGAAGACAGTTCAGTTTGAGGCCACAATGTGTCGTAACATTTATCATCAAAAAAAAAAAAGTGGAACATCCACGGTCCTGCCTATGGGCAGAATGCTGTAGGATTCGAAAGGGTTTCCAGGTAGAGACCAGCACCTGCTTTATGTTTGACTCATTTTTCCCTGGGTGTGGTGAAGATCTGACAATGAATAGTGTTGGTATGAGAGAAAGAAAGAGAAGGGTGGAGGAAAGAGGGGAAAGAGGAGAGAGGACAGAAGAGAGGGAAGAATGAAAAATCCCAAATGGCAACCCCGCTTGGATTCTTTGTAGTGCACACACTTTCACATGGCTAAGTGTTCCTTCCTGGGAGAACATGAACACTCTTATTTCACAGTGTACTCCGAAGGAGAAAATAAAACAAGTTTAGCTACCTACTAATAAATGAACACCAACAAACTCACACATACACAATTATTATTTTTTTTTTAAAGATTTTATTTATTTATTTGACAGAGAGAGATCACAAGTAGGCAGAGAGGCAGGCAGAGAGAGAGAGGAGGAAACAGGCTCCCTGCTGAGCTGAGAGCCCGATGCGGGACTCCATCCCGGGATGCGAGATCATGACCTGAGCCGAAGGCAGCGGCTCAACCCACTGAGCCACCCAGGTGCCCCCACACATACACAATTATAAGTAGTTCAGTGACATGGAGACCTGAGGACTTCAAGGTAAAAATCCACCAAGTTTAGGAAATGCAAGATTATTACAATGCCAGGTTTTGAACCACTGAAAACAATTTCAATACTAATTTGAAGTTGCAGTCTTTCTATCATGTGTATCCTACTGAACTCTGAGAAAGAGTTTCTCTGTATTCTTCTCTCAGGGCTTCACAGGATGAAAATTAAGACATACATGTTATTTTTCTTCCTCTCAACAAGTTTCTCGACACTACTATCAATATTTTTGCAATGTAATTGTAAAAATTACTATTATCAATATTTTTACAATGTAATACCCTATGCCATATAAATCAGATATAAAAATAAAGTGTTTCTAATGACAAGAAAAATATCAGCTTGAAAAATGATGGCCCTTCATACAATATCGTTGGCATTCAGATCCCATTTACACATGGTAAATGGGAATTTATTATCCCAGTTGGCTCTGTCAGGATTCTGTCAAACAAATGACCAGCTGACTACCCTCAGGATGGAGAGAAAACTCCGGTAAAATTAACCTTGCAGAGGGGAGCCCTGTCACCATACTCGCTCCTCAGCTCAGCTCATAAAAATAAAATATATTTCAAATAAGAAGGATTATGGGAGAGGCATGTTCCTCTAAACTATATTTGTACTATTGTTTCCTCTAGTCATTTGTTTGGATAATTGGCTTTTCTGAATTCAAAAGCTGGAATCACAACGAATGACCCTTTGTTGAAAGCTTTAGCAAATGCATTAGTTACATTTAAATTGCAAACTGTTCCACTTTTCCAAGCTTGATAATGCCCCTCTTTCTCAGTCATGGATCTGAAATGGGGCTCCACTCATTTATCTGAGCTATTTTGTATCTTCAGCATCTCACCTACGACTTTGCAGATATTTACTTTATGTCCATCTCTGTTCCAACTAGCTGTGACAAAAGACACAGGATCAAAAAGCGTTGTGTGAGGGGAGAGAAGAAAGTCACTTGGTCTGAAGACCTCCTCTGGTGCTGGCCAGTTCTCTAGAAGTCAATTAGCTCAGCAGGCGATGGCAAACCTGTTTACCACAAAATGTTCCATCTGGTGCTGCACTGAAGCATTCTTATATTTATTTATTTTTTAACAACTGAAGCATTTCATTTTTACCTACAATTTCAGAAAACTACATAACTAACACTCCATAGGATTATGAGTCTAGGTCAATGAATAATTTTTGATAATGTTGAAGACATGTAGAAAGAAGTTTATTCAGTCATTCCTTAACTGATATTATAAGTCACACGTTTATGAATTTTCATTTGTCCCACCATGTCCTGTAATCCTACAAATTAAAAGAGATTCTTTCTCATTGCAAAGGAGACAGACAATGTGCTTTCTATGCAAAGGCTCCTTAGTCGACTTGCTTTTAAATATACACAGTTCATCAGCCACTTGAAGTCGACAGCCACAGCAAGGACTTAAATATTACCAAAATAAATTCTTCTCCCATCCCTGTTCTGGGCTGTCCTTACCCATCACCCTCTCCTGAGGAACTGTATCCCCCACAGGAAAGGCAGTCTTGGCAGCAAGTACACCCTGCAGCAGTGCCATGGGGCATGGAGCTGGTAACTACCTATCTCAGGGGTGTGGTCATACAAGCAAGTTGCTTATCACTTACGCAAAGGTTCACGGTGATTATCAGCTGGAGTATGTTTATGAGCATTGTGGTTAGGCCCTCCTGCTCAGAGTAAACAGTTGTTTTGCCACCAACTATGTGGATGAGTTATTCTAGAAAGAAATGTAGAAACAATAATAGCGAAGCAAACATATCCATTACCCAAGGCTGCTACAGAGTTGAAATTCAGTAGTACCTGCAAAGTCAGAGTACTCTCCCTGGGTCATATCACATCTCTGCCACTTTCCATTGTGTGATCATGACCAGGTCACCAAACATCTCTGCCTTAGATTCCTCATCTATAAAAATTATGTAAATATGCAAATATTAGTATATAAATGTAAATATGCATATATGCATATATAATAAAAGGGGGGAGGGAATAATAATACCTCTTGGGGTTGTTGTAAAGATTATGAGTAAATACATACAAATGCTTAAAACAATGCCTTGTATATAGTCCAATCTAAGTATTGGCCACTGCTGTCAACATCATCATCACCATCATTATAACAATCATCAGCGGCTTGCTGTAACACTTAGAACATTATTTTTTATGTAACTGTGTTCTAAATGACATTCCTTATATGTGATATTACTGTTTTCCTAACTTATCTGTATCTCCTAATTTTTTTGCAATGAATACATATTTCTTTGGAGTGAGGAAAAATAATTAGAAAATAATAATTTAAATTATTTTGGAGCTAAGAAATAAACACAGAAAGGTATAGTGAATACTCTCTCTCCAGGATGTGAATATGTGGACCGAGAATCAAAGCATATTATAACCAGATTAAGAGGCAGAGTGTAGGGGAGCCTGGGTGGTTCAGTTGGTTGGGCGACTGCCTTCAGCTCAGGTCATGATCCTGGAGTCCTGGGATCGAGTCCCGCATCGGACTCCCTGCTTGGCGGGGAGTCTGCTTCTCCCACTGATCTCTCTCCTCTCATGCTCGCTCGCTCTCTCTCTCAATTAAATAAATAAAATCATATAAAAATTTTTTTTTAAAAAAAGAGGCAGAGTGTAAACAACTGAATTTTTTAAAGACTATTTGGGGGGGGCATGTGTAGGAGCAGGGGGGAGGGGCAGAGGGAGAAGGAGACAGGATCTCAAGCAGACCCCACACTGAGCCCCAGGCAGGGCTGGATCTCACCACGTGGAGCTTGATCCCAGGACTCTGAGATCATGACCTGAGCTGAAACCAAGCATCAGTGGTTTAACTAACTGTACCAACCAGGGGTGCTCCAAGGGAATTGGTTTTAAGTCTTACCTCTACCTCTTACCTTGCCTGCATCCACCTTGAAGTTTCACTCAGTACTTTGCCACAGTCCCACCACTTGAGACAGAGAAATGGAGAGAGACAGATGCACCCAAAACAGGGTTGACTAAATATTTCGCTAAGTGTTTCATATTGACCTGGGGAAAAGGAGTGACATCGGGCAGATCCACAGTAAAATTCCCATTGTATATCCTGGTTTCTCTGTAGTTCCTCACCTGCTCACAGGCACCTTGCCTCTCCCACTGATCTTTCCCTTACATAGACTCTCAAGGACTCATCTACCCTCTGTAGTCTCAGTTGTTCTCTTCCACCCACAAGGCATTCCAAGAAGCAAACAGGAGTGTCCTCTTTGTCAGGTACACACTCTTGGGAAGGTCAAGAAGATGTTACAAATAAAGACTCTTTTAACTTTTAACTTGATTTCTTTGGTAATTCATCTTTCTTGACATAGGTTCTTTACTTTTTTTTTTTTTTTAATGAGACATAATTTACACATAGTAAAATACACTGGTCTTAAGTATATATATATATTTTTAATTTTTTGAAGATTTTTATTTATTTATTTCAGAGAAAAACAGGGACAGTGCAAACATGAGGTGGGGAGGGGCAGAGGGAGAAGCAGACTCCCTGCTGAGCAGGGAGCCTGATGCAAGGCTAGATCCCAGGTCTGTGGGATCATGACCTGAGCTGAGGGCAGATGTGCAAGCAACTGAGCCACCCAGGCACCCACTTAAGTGTACAATTTCATCAATTTTGACAAATGAAGATATAAGTGTAACTCATAACTCTAGTAGGACATAGAACATTTCCATCACTCCAGAAATTCCCTATGTAGGACCCAGGTTCTTAATATGCAAAATGAGTATTGAACAATGATTTGAACTAACTAGAAGGACTTCTGGGAGAACCAAATGAAATGCTCTTCACATTAAGCACTTGCTGTCCACTGAGTAAGTATTAGTAAGCACCATAATCAGAAAGGGAGAGATGGCTGGGAGCAAGAATGCAGGCTGTTAGAGGTATTTTAGAAGAAAAGAAGCAAGGATGGGGGGGTAGTATCAGGAATGCACACAGCCTATTCCTTGAGCAACACATAAAGAAATTGGACTTGAGCAGAATCCAAAAGCCATGTCAGATTTCCAGGGCTATAAAGCAGGGTACCAGCTACGTTCCAGGAAAACTCATTGCTGTCATCAGAGACTTCATTCTCTTTGGGCAACAGAGACCACTGGAAGAACAGGCCATGTCTACATAGCCTGTCCTTGGAAGGCGGCTCTAGGCCAGCTAGATGACAGTGGACAGTGGTGAGCAGAGGAAGCCATGTCCTAACACAGCACTACCAGATGCATGATTTCTCCTAAAAAGGGAACTCCCTGTACCACCCCCACTCTTCTCCCTAGTCAGGCAAACATCCTGGTATTTTGTAAATCTGTCTGGTAAAGTGTACAAAGTAGTAGCTAGATGAAACCTAGCAAGATAATTAGAATCCAGAATACCAGAGCTTTAGGCTATACTTAAATTCCCACACTCTACGAACTCTGGACACTATCTCCCTGTCCCCACATCTGTTAGTGGCGCTCCCAGTCTGTTTACTGGATAAATAATTGACCCTTGTTCTACCACACTTCTTAGCATCTATTGTGTGCAAGACACTGCACCAGGTTGGATGTGGCAAAGAGCAAGTCCGCTGCCCATCTACACCCTGAGCCATAAAATAAGGAGTCTTCAGAGGAAGCTTGCCTCCTGACTTCAAGGTGACTCAGTGACCTCATATATATTCTCAGTGCAGAGTGGGGAGTGGAGAGGCACAGAGACAGTCCCCCTCTCCTCATCTATGCATCTTAGCCTCTCTTCTCCTCTGGGCCTCCATTAGGCACTCTGCTAAGCACTTAGGGATTCAAAGGCCATTTACATCTCACAAACTCCTACACTTTAAAGTAGATACTATGTTATCATTCTTATCTGATAGATGAAGAGACTGAGTCACTGAGAAGTTAAATAGCTTGCTGAAGGCCACAGGCTATTAGCACGTGCTCTGGCAATCTGGCCTTCATGGCCTATGAACATCACTGCCATGCTAGATGTTCTCTCAAATAAAAAGTAGCTTCATGCCCCCCAAAACTTGAGACTCCTGCATCATTTCTTCAGATCCTCTCCCTTCTCAGTATACTCTATGTTGAAATATAATTGATTTTTACACCTGACCCTTTTTCTACATTCTACCTCCACTAAGCCAAGGCCATCATGTTCTCATGGTATGGGAAATGGTTAGGACAGGCCTCCCTGCCCCCTGAGGCCCTTTCTGCAGCAAACTCTCTTGGGACAGATACACACTCTTGCTTTTCTGCTTTATGCTCACCACCCCCACACACATACACACACCTGACTCCAAAATATTTAGCTGTAATGCTAGACTTCCTTCACTGAGGGTCATTTAAATCTCCTAAATTACTCCCTATTACTTTAGTATGTAAGTCCTGGTTTCTTATTTACTGAACACATACTTACTGAGGAACTACTATGTGCTAGGCACTAAGCCACAGTCTATCTAATTCTACTCCCTGTTCAAGGTCTACCCAAGTCCAACTATCTGCTTCTTCTGAAATTACTGTAGCTCTTGGAATCCACACTACCTATTTCAGCCTCTAATTGCTCTAGTGTTGACATTTAATTTTCTCAACTGGACTTGAAGCTTCTCGCAAGAAAGAGATATACCACATGCATCTAAATCTTCAGTCCACCAACTAGAATGCATGTTAAACTAGGGCTGGATGTGTGTGGTCTGTTTTGCTCATGATGAATCCCGGTGCTCAGAGTCTGCCTCTTACATGGTAGGTATTCAGGAAACATTTGCTGAATGATGAATGAATCTCCCCCTGTACTTTGGAGGATGCTGAACATACGTTCTTTAAATCCATACCTAAATAGTTGAGTGTTTAACATTAGTTAATCCTTTCAGAACATCTGAAAAAATGAACAATCCTGGAAGAGTTAAAAAAAAAAAAAAAAAACTAAACAGCTTTTGCACTCAAGGATATACTAACAGCTTCTAGAGTTCCCATGTAGTTGTGGCAAGAATAGATAGAACACTACAGCTCCTCACAAATGAAAGTTGATCAATTTTTTGAAAAATAAAAATAATTAACATAATGAGCTCATTATTTATACAATGCATTAGCTATAGCTTATTGATAGTATTCATTTCTCATTGATATTTTCTGCTTGCTAGGATTCAGTTAATTCTATTACTTTGATGCTACTCTCACTGCTTAGTAATAGCAACAGTGTTTTAATCTTTAAAGATAGTAATATGCCATTTACATACTTTAATTAGAATGTAAGAATTATAATATTTGAGGGTTGGAAGGAATCACTCAATACTAGAAGTCTACAAGATTTATTTTAAGTATTGGAAGTTTTTTGTTTTGCTTTGTTTTTAACTAGGATCTTACAAAAAATTCAATGTATAAAGAGGTAAAAATAGAATTTTTCTGGTTGACACAGGGAGAAGAACAGGAGAGCTTCCAGAACCTTATCTGCTCACCCTCCTGTTCATACTACCCTACTCCCTGCCAGGTACACCCCCTCTGCTGCTGCAAAACCCGTATGTTATGCAGGACACAAATTGAATTATACCTGACCAAGGCTAGCCCCTTACTTAAGACAGAAGAAAGGAGATTCAGAGAGGGTTACAAGACCTGTCAAATACCATTTAGCTGGGCAGCAGTGGATAGATTCCCGACCTCAGATGAGGGGTGCTTCTACCACACTGAACTGCCTCGACACCAAGGTCATTACAGACAAAAGCTACTCTACTAAATCCTTTCAGGCACTGTCCTACTTCCACAGTGGAGTTCTGCTTCTCTTCTACAAGGTTGGCATTGATGCCTCTTACTAGTTGCCCTTGGTTTGCAAGTCCAGTTTTTAGGAAATGTCAGATTATCAGCTTGTTTAGCAATTTTTTTCCATGGCCCCTAATTGCTTCCAGCTGTCCTTCTGAAAATTCTGTCATGAAAGCAGTTAGATTTGCACTTACAGAGGTGGTCTGGTAAACTATTTAGTGCTTATAGAGTGCCTTTCACCTCAAAAGCCACTGTCTACAGGGCGATTTTCATGGCTGAAAGCTGTAGGCAAACATTCACATATGTCGGTCCATTTATAAAGTGGCTTCATTTAAAGATCCATGACTTTAAAACAGTACCTTTACAAATGGATATCTATTCTTTTTATTATTACTATACATTTACACAGACACACATCATTAATTCTTTATTGACATCCTGTTTTATTTTTATCTCGTTTTAATGCTAGTTGTGAATGTCATCATAAAACTGTCTTCCAGAATACCTACTGATAGGGAAGAGGAAAGAGATGAAACAAAACTCAGTGCCATATGGGAGAGGAGAGTCCTGAGGAGCCCCGCTGCCTGAGCGACCAAACAGCAGATGCAAGCGTGCAGGGCGAACACTGAGCCAGTGGAAGGACTGCACTCACATGCTGCCTTGGAGAGCATCGATGCTCACAGCTCGGCGTTAAAATGGAACACAGGTAGGCACCAGAGCTGTCAGCTCTGAGGCCTGACTCCCACAGTTCAGAGAAAAACCCAAGGCTGCTGGAGAAAAGGCAGTTAGGGTTCCCAGAAGGTGGAAAACCAACATTTAATTGGCTCATACTAAGTACCAAGAACTTCTTTTCATCCCCAACTCCTGCACGGTTGGAGTTATCGGTTAGTATAATCTTTTCTGTTTTGAGGAGTTAGACTTCATTTTGTTCTTATCGTTCAGTTTTGCTTTGGGAGGCAAGCTCTCAAGAAATGCATTTTCAGGCCCATTCAGATTATCTTATTTCAATGACTGACTGAATTTCAAACATGTAATTTAGGCTTCCCCAAGCTGGGTTGCTTTGGACCATATATTATTTTTCATATGGTGGAAGTGTGATGTGAATCATTTTAATAACTCCTTGAATCACATCCACCTACTCCCTCCCCTATGCAAGTAATATGCAGGCATGTGAGCAGTGCTCATCAAAAAATGAACAGGAAATATCAGTGAGGCCCAGAAGTATAACATGGCTTCCCAAAAAGTCACATAATGTTGGCCTGCATTAATAGAAAGGCAGCACCCATTATAGAAAGAGGTTATAAATTTGACTTCTCCAGGCAGATGATATGTGCCACTATGTGTTCAGTTTTTGTCCAGATACATTTTAAGACGATATTCAAATAAAACCATTTAGAATACAATCTGAATTCTTGCCTTGGCCTCCATGACCTCCATGACGGTTTCCCTCTGTACTTTATCAGGCTCATTTCCCAAAACTCTCCTCTGAATGTTTTTTGTTTTGTTTTGTTTTGTTTCTAGAGCAAGCTTGGCTCATTCTTCTAAAAGCCTTTCACTTATAATGCCCACTGCTTCAAAAGCTCCTCTGCTACATACATTATTTCTTGTCATTTAGGTATTGGAAACACCTTCCCTGACTGCAAAATCTATAGGACATGCATGTACACACACATGCACACGTGCACACACACACTCCCTGTCATTCTATCCATTTCTGTATGCTTTCCTCTTGGCACTAATCACTCTCTGAAATGATCATGTGCATGTGTGTGTGTGTGTGCGCGCATGTGTGTGTAGTGGTTTATCATCCACCTCCCTCTACTACTCTTTTGTAAAAAGCTTCATGAAAGAGGCCTTATTTGCTTTATTGTCCTCTGTATCACCAGTCCCCAGAATAGTGCTGGCACATGGCAGAATCTCAGTAAGTGTCAGTTAAATGAATCATAAATAAATGAAGAGAGTGTGTCTGGTGTCAGCTGACCAGGGTAGAGAGAATACAGAAGGGGTTATCTGAAAAATATGAAGCAAGTGGAATTTTGGCCTGGGAAAGAGGAGATTTAGAGGAACCATGATAAATTTCATAAACAATCTGAGGGACGGCCACAAGGAACACAGATTAGTGAGGCCAGTGGCAAGAAATCTGTGTACTGTGCATTTTGTTCAGTCCTTGTCAGGGATAACACTATGACAAAGAGAGCTCTTGAAAAGGGATGTGTTTCTTCATTACGTAGGGCTTCCTCTAAATGTGAAATATCCAAGAAAGACCAGGACCAACTATCCAGTGTAGAAGATAATTCCACTATGGACAAGAGAATATATGGAAGTTGTAGAAGGAGAGAAAGTTGATTCTGGAAGAAACATCACTTATTTCAATTATTTACTCAGAAAAGAAGAAAATAAAGAGAAGAGAAGAGAAATAATGTGGTTTGTCCCAAGGTGTAGTCGACACTATTGGCTGACTAATCCCACACTTATTCCCAAACTTACTGTTTCTTCCCCATTCCTGATATAGAGATTGGGAATGTTATACACTATTTACCATAACTTCTCTTACATTTGGGGTGACAACTTGACATAGTTCTAGCCAATGAGAAGTAAATGAAAGACGACGGATACTTCTAGAACAGCCCTGGTTTCCTGACAAAGGAGAGAGAAGTGGCTACTATTGTCTTTCTCTTTCTTCTCAAATCAAAGGCAGATGTGATGGCTGGAGCCATAGTAGCCACTTTGTGACCATTAGAGAAAAGCCAAAAGAAGCATAGAGATGCTGCCCCTAACACTGTACTGTACCAAAACCAGTAAAATACTGTGTTCAGACTTCTTTATTTGTTTAAAAAACTGTTATTAGGGTTTTCTGGCAGCCAAAAGCATTTCTAACTGACATGCAGACATTACACTGTCAGAGTTAAGATTAACTTTATTATTTTATTTTATATTGTGTAATTTGATATATATTTATTATATATTATACTAATATTATATACTATATACTAATACTATATACTAAATACTAATATACTAATACTAATATATTGATTTTGTATTTCCTAGTGCTCTAGCAGTTGGGATTTTTCATTATATATACTTACTCAATTGTCAACTATTATGAAATGCCTATTTTGTTCTAGACACAGTGCTAAGACCTAGGAAATTCTTTGGTGTCATGGCTGTATAAAAATCTACTCTTTTAGGAAAGAAAGACTGGTGAATACATGATTAAAATGTAATGAGATAAGGGCTATGACAAGGGGTGCACAGGATGCCAACACAAGAGAGAAGCCCCAGTTCCAAGATGCAAAGGGGCAAAGAGCATAACCTCAGCCCAGAACTGAGACTTCAATGAAGAACAGAGGTTAATCAGATAGAGCAAGGGTAGGAGGTTAAGAAATTTCTAGGTGGAAGGAACCTATAATGCCGAGAGGGAAGCCCATTTAAGAAACTGCAAATACGGGGCGCCTGGGTGGCTCAGTGGGTTAAGCCGCTGCCTTCGGCTCAGGTCATGATCTCAGTGTCCTGGGATCGAGTCCCGCATTGGGCTCTCTGCTCAGCAGGGAGCCTGCTTCCTCCTCTCTCTCTCTGCCTGCCTCTCTGCCTACTTGTGATTTCTCTCTGTCAAATAAATAAATAAAATCGTAAAAAAAAAAAAAAAAAAAGAAACTGCAAATAGTTTGGCAAGACTAAAATTCAGGGGTGCATATTGAGACAGGGATTGTAGGGGGATGGCAGTGCCAAAAGCTGAGTCTGGAGGGATGAATAGAAGCCAGATAAGGAAAGGGTCTTATTTGCCAAGGAGATGTGCTGTGCATGCATTTAAGAACAGGTCCTAGGAAGCTTCTGAAGTTTGAAAAACAGGTGAGTGACCAATAAGATTTACATTTAAGAGAGAGTACCCTGGTTGTAAGGTGAAGCATAAGGTGATGAAAGAGGTGTAAGGGTGGTTCGAGACTGGGAATCAGGGAGATGAATTAGGAGGCAAAGATGATGCAGTTGGAATTTAAGAGGATATCTGTAATTGCTCAATAAAGTGGAAAACATGTCCACATAAAACCTGCACAGAGATGTTTTAGCAGCTTAATTCATAATTGTCAAAACTTGGAAACAATCAAGATGCCCTTTAGGAAGTGAATGGATAAATATACTGTGATACATCTAGGCAGTATAATATTAATCAGTGCTGAAAAGAAATGAACCTCTAGCCATGAAAGGCCTGGAAAAAACCTTAAATGTATATGATTAAGTGAAAAAAGATAATCTGAAAAGGCTACCTATTATATGAGTGCAGATACATGACATTTTGTAAAAGATAAAACTACAGAAACAGTAAAAAGATGAGTGGATTTCAGCAGCTGGGGAGAGGTAGAGATGAATACACAGAGCACTGAGGATATTTTAGGGCAATACAGCTAGTTGGTATGATACTGTAATGATGGATACATGTCATTATACACTTGTCCAAACCCACAGAAGGTACAACATCAAGAGTGAACTCTAATGTAAACTATGGACTCTGGGTGCTGAAGTGTCAATTTAGGTTCATCCCTTGCAACAAATAAGCCACTCTGGTCAGGGATGGAGATAATAGGGAGACTATGCACACACAGGGGCAGGAGGATAGGTGGAAAATCTCAGTACATTTTTTCAACTTTGCTACGAACCTAAAACTGCTCGTAAAAATAATAAAGTTTATGAAGAGAGAGAAAGAATATCTGTGAGACATTGAGAAGGTAGAAGTGAAATGACCTGGGGACAATTAGGAAAAGAGTATAGAGAGGAGTTAAGGATGATGGTCAGGTTTCTGACCTGGGTGACTGGGAGGATGGAAATACCTTTCCAAAGCTAGGAAACATGGATAGGTAGGAACAGCCTGGGGCAGGGAGATCCAGGGCCAGGTAAGTGTAACAGGAAACACTGAATTCCTTAAGATACAAATTTATTACATGTATAGAGCCTGTTTCCTACTTCTAAATCTATGGCCCTAAAAACAACAACAACAACAACAAAACAAAATCACAAAAACAAACAGTAATGGAATGAAACGTCAAATGACTTGACCACCATGTGGGAAACTCAGAGATTCCTTAGTTGGGACTGTGACTGTCAGACTGTCATTTATTAATAATTTTCTCTATATGTACCAACCCATCTCTTAAAACTTCCTAGGTGTTTGACAGCAATAAATTTTATATTATGCAAAGACATTTGAATTAAAATGGTCCCTGTTTTTAATAATCATAAAAATACATTCATTTTAATTTTTACTGGCCACAAAATAATTTGTCCCATTATCTTACAGTCACAGCTTGTACACATGCAAGAATGTTACTAAATGTCAATTAAGGTAATATTTTTCTTATTAAATGTTAAAACAATTCCTTTCAGTTAGTTTAACAAAGCTTTCTTACCTCAAAAATTTCCCATTTCTGCATAAAAGTACATTTCAATAGTATCTGTGTTTCACTGCTAAACACTTTTTGAATTCCGCCTTTTTTCTTAATGGTGACACTAACATCACAATGATTGTTTCTAATTTATATTCATAAATGTACCTAATGGCTACACCAGCGAAACAGCTAACATAATTTCAATTTCCAGAAATCAATGTTTGTAAAATGGCTGCCCCTAAAATTATACTTTTAAATGATTTTAAAATGTTTTGTTCACATCTCATTAATTATATAGAAAAACAGAAAAACCTTAAAAAACATGATTTTTTTTTTTTTTTTGCCTCAGGAAACATATGGTCTAAATGCTTAAGGAAATATGAGTCATGTCTGATGAGGCAACTACTGAAAACCAGCTCCTTCTGCTGCATTATAAATAGCATGATAAGCCCTATCGAAGGTCAGAAATCTAATTTTAAAATACGTATTTTAAGAGTTTTTAGTTTTGCCATCTTGCTATATATTAGCAATGTGGTCTGCTCAGTGACCGACTCATACATTTTCTAGTACACTTGCTTCTCATTTTTTGAAGGAAAGGAGATGAAATACTTCATTATACTTTGACTCAAAGATCCCTGAGATATTGCAGTGCCACACACACACACACACACACACACACACAATCTCCTCTCCTTGTTCTCTGCCCTCCTCCCCTCAGAAAAATCATTTCACCTCCCAAACAACTTCTAAAAATACATTTTTCTTTTCTGTTAACTGCTCTCTTGAAACTTAAAGATGTTGTCTGAAGACTTTGGTTGTCAATGTTACTTATTTCCAAATTCCCTTCTGGCTCTCAAAGTAATCTTCCCTCCTCTTCCTAAATTAATATCTCTGAAAGTTATAATGGGATTTGGCAATATGACACAAGTGATACCATTTATGAAATAACACTTGGCATCTCCCACCATCTCTCCCTAATTGTGAGCTACGTGTCCAGTGGGTGCTTGGTAAATGGAAGTGATTAAATAAATCCCCCAGGAAGAAAGCCCCCAGGGGCTTGACTGATGGGTGAAGTTCAGGCCACTTATGTATATAATCCCTTTCTCTTAAATGTGGGCCAGGCCTTACCTGGTAGATAGGTGATAGTATTTGCGGAAGGTGGAAGGATTCTGAAGACCTAATTACGGGTCCCAAATCAGTTGATTTTTGGTAAGTATCTTATCTTAAATGGATCTGATTTAATCAGGACAAAGTTCTTAAAAGAGGAAGTGGACCCTTCCTGAAGAGAGGCAGTCTCCTGCTAATCTTGAAGTAGCAGCTGAGCTGCCATGTTGTGGGAGGGCCTGTGGGAAGGGAAGGAACCGAGATGGCCTCTAGCACCAGGGAGCAGCCCTGGGCTGACAGCCAGCAAGAAAGTGGGAATCTCTAAAAAGGCAAACAACTAAATACTGCCAACAACCCGATGGCGTTTAGAGAGACCCCAGCCCCAGAAGTGAATGCACCTGGTTGCCACCTGACTCCAGGTTTGTGACCTCCTGTATAAAGAACCTGGTTAAGACTGGACCAGACTCCTGAGCCAGAACAACCGTGAGGTCCTAAATGTTGCTTTAAGCTGCTGAGTGTGTGGTATATGATACTCAGCAATAAAACATAAATACATTCCTTTTCTCTCTTCCTTTGGCAATTTCTATTTATCTTTCAGGTCTGAGCTTTGACATCCTTACCTTCGAGGAGCCTCCCAGTACTCTCCTATTTATTGTTCTGGCTCCTTTTTACTTCCTCCTTAATGGCAATCACAGGTGGGATACAAGCTGCCTATTTTCTCACCTGCATATCCCTAACACACTCAACAAGTGTGACTACTGAGGCTCAGACAGATGAGGATATATTTGTTTGATGGTTAAAATACCTACAGGACATCTGAGGAAAAGCAATATATGTGAACTACAACACACTTAAATTTTTACAAACAAAGGATATAGCTGGAACTAAAATATTGTGAAATGACCATAATGTATAATATTTAATGTATTATATGAAACTGGTGACACATTGAGATGACTCAGAAAAACCCACGGAAGCCAGTCTCATTGAATAATTCATATGTGCATTAGCTGTGTAGATACAAAACCCGAATCTAGATGTAATTCGTCACATAGCATTATTAGTTGTTATGTAAAAATCAGAATGAATAGAACTGCATATTTATGGTAATTTCTTATTTACTGATTACTTCTGAAGAAAACACACAGTTCTTTCCGCTGGGTTTCCAAGCCTGGTTAGTAGACAGACTCTCAGAAGCAGTTCTCTGCTGCGGTTGTGGGATGACTCATCTGTGAGATTACAAGAGGTGAACATGCCCTACATGCTAATTATGTCCGGCTGAAAGTCTTTCAGACATCAGAAATGAAAGCAAATACCTGTCATTTTTTTTTTCTTGTCTGTGGTGTTTTAATTCCACATTAAAGATAGGACTTAAAATAATAATGCACCTAAAATAAACATATAGGTCCAGTACTTCCCTGCCTTTTTACAATGACTAGGAAAAAATAACTCTTTCTTTTATATATAAACCTTTATATTAATCTACCTTATCTATTGTCAAAACTTATCTGATCTAATGCTGGACACTTACTGAAAAGGGTCAGCATAGATTGGTTTTTGATAAGGACAAAATTCTGCATCTTCAGTCCTGCTAGACCAGTGAGTTGAGAGTATTTCCTGAGGCCCATCAGCTCCCTCTAATTGCGTTTGTCACAAGGAGCTGTCCGGTCTAGGAAGAATTCAGTAATTCTCAAACTTTCTGATTCAGAAAAATCACCTGGGATGCTTCTTTAATGTTCACATGCCCAGGCTCTTCCCCGAGAAATTGTGATTCCCTTAGGCTTGAGGTGGGGCCCTGGCATATGCGTTTTTTAAAAAGCCCCAGAGATAATTATGATCCAGGTGATTTCACTCTCACACTTTTAAAATGTTAAGCAGATCTCTGAGATATTTGCCATCATTGCTTCTCAAAGGACTGGTTTTAACACCCAGAAAGTGATTGCTTAGTATTCTCTGTTCTGCCTAAGAAAGACCTTTCACAAAGTCCAGTTGTCCCATTTCTGGTAATTCCCCTCATCTAAATGAAGGGGAGAAAATTCAGATGCTTACAGGGTTTAAGCAGGGAGGCCAATGCATAAAGCAGTCAGGTGGGGATTCCCCCAAACTGAAGAAAGTCAGCCCTAAGGAAAAGTCACTACTCAATGTGCCCCACCGTTGGCAGGTGGAAAATGTGAGCGGAGGATTGACAGATGGACTATGTTTGCAGGAGAAACAGAAAGTGTGATTTGTTTCTTAAGTTCTTCTGATTTTCCTAAACACACGAATATAAAAATAAAATCTATAACTGGGCTAAGGAATTCCAGTTTTCAACCTGGCATGATGTGAAAACATGAATGTGAACTTCATAGGTGAGAGATGAGACGGGATACCCATCCAGGTGATGCGCCTCAAGGAAGGATAACAAAGAAAGGAGTTGCGTTTTCATATGGAAATCTGTGCTGTGAGCAGGAGATGTATTTTAGGGCTCAGAACATGAAAACTCTCAAAATGGGGTTTCTTCTTCTTTCCTCCTCCTCTTCCTCTTCGTTTGCCCTCCTCCCCCAAAAGAAAAAGGTTTTTGGATTTTCATTCCTACAATATCCCAGACATCATTACCCACAGTCCTCTGAAGTAAACTCAAGGTTATACCTACACTATATTAAGATGCAATGGAATAAAGCAGATTTTTGCATCTGTGCTGGACTCAATCTCATTTCCTTAGGCGGTCCTGTAGCTGATGTCACTGTGGGCTTATTGAGAAGGTACACACGGAGGGAAATCACCCGTACCATTCACAAAAGGCTGTGTCAGATTATCAGCTGTCCTCAGGGATAAAATAAACTGTTGTTCTTCACTAGCCACACACTTCTTAGAAATGCTGGAGACCATGGAACCCTCCAAAATATCAAACTTGACTTTTTTCCAGAGGTGTCAGTTTCTTCCAAACATATACTCTATGTCTGGAGAAAATCCTGGAGAGCACTGATGATTCCTAAATTAGGCAAGCAACCAGGAAGACCTCTATAATCTGAGCCCAATAACTCCATATGGCAAATTAGACAGAAGTCTGCTCTGAAAGTCCCTCCTGAAAACAGGGGCTTGTGCCAAGCTATACCCTGCCAGCTCCTCTGCCCCCAAACCACAGAGATCAAATAATATTTTGAGATTTTCAGCACTCCTTCTTCATGTGAATACCAAAATAAAAAAAAATTTGCTCTGTGTGGGGCAGAAAGGCTCAAGTAGTCCATTAAAAGCCTGTTATTTCATAATATATAATAGAGATCTTGATAATGATCGCAACAGTTTGTTTTAAGATCCATCGGTGAGTATTTTTAAGAGTAGTTCTCCAGAGGAAAGCTAGGCCTAACTAAACTGAAAAGGTTTTCAATGATAAGATCTAGCTGGTTTATACCTTAAAGTTATTTCTTATTTTAAAACCTTTATTTAAAAAATAAGAGACACTGGTCATCTAATTACACAAAGGAAAAAAACAATCTGTTGAGACCTTATTGATTTGAGATGTCTAATAGGTTAAATTACCTAATGCTTGTTCTTAATTTTGTTTATTGTAATTTCAAGTGAATTTAGTGTTTAAATAAGCTACTGTAAAAACAGAAGGTGTTATGAAAATTCACCTGTTTCCTTCTATCCATAACATTTCTGTTGTTAAAGCTAGACTCTGCTTTGTATTAAGATTGCCAATTTCCATTAAAATCCATTACTTTAGGTATGCCAGTATTCAATTAAAATGGACACATACATATGTGAAAATATTTCTTTATGTAAGTGTACATACCTACCAAAAATGGTGTTCACATAGAATATCCACAAAGGTTTTGAGTTACAATTCAAAAATCAGTGGAGACTCATCACCTCATGTCAGTCCAGAATACACAGATTGTGTTCAGTTCCATTTGAAAATAAGCTCTAACTAGCTGGTGGAGAAACTACAATCATGGAATACTATGACCCTGAACAAAACAAATGGAGACAGACCACTCCCATGATAGGAAGGAAGATGGAGTGTCATGATGCCATCATGAATGGTTGAATTTATGTCACTGGGGAATATTCCTACTTAAAAGGAATAGTTTTTCAGAGCCCTGAGGGAAAAAATGGCATAATAAAGTACTTCTAAATGCAGATTGCCAAACTTTACACTATGATCCCAATGTAAAAAAAAAAAAAACAGAAAATATAACCCAGTGTTAACAATAACACTAAATAAATGAAGAGATTGGGGCACCTGGGTGGCTCAGTGGGTTAAGCCTCTGCTTTCAGCTCGGGTCACGATCCCAGGATCCTGGGATTGAGCCCCATATCGGGCTTTCTGCTCAGTGGGGAGCCTGCTCCCCCCTCACCTACTTGTGATAGCTGTCTGTCAAATAAATAAATAAAATCCTTTAAAAAAATAAATGAAGAGATTTTTTTTTTTTAAGATTTTATTTATTTATTTGAGAAAGAGACAGTGAGAGAGAGCATGAGCGAGGAGAAGGTCAGAGAGAGAAGGAGACTCCCTGTGGAGCTGGGAGCCTGAAGCGGGACTCGATCCTGGGACTCCAGGATCATGACCTGAGCCAAAGGCAGTCGTCCAACCAACTGAGCCACCCAGGCGACCCTAATAAATGAAGAGATTAAGACTGAATGAAGCAAATCAAAATCATGGAGAAATACCATTTCACATCCATCAGGATGGCTATTATCAGTATTTTTTTTTGAAGATTTTACTTATTTATATGACACACAGAGAGATCACAAGTAGGCAGAGAAGCAGGCAGAGGGAGGGGGGAAGCAGGCTCCCCGCTGAGCAGAGAGCCCAATGCAGGACTCGATCCCAGGACCCTGAGACCATGACCTGAGCCGAAGGCAGAGGCTTAACCCACTGAGCCACCCAGGCGCCCCTATTGTCAATATTTTAAAAAGAAAATAATGGATAAACACAACTTTTGCTTTAAAAATCACATAACTATTAAAAATCTAAAATGAATTAAATTCATACCTTTTAACAGAAGGCAAGTGAAAAAAGTAGGATAAGAGGCTCATTATCATAAACCTACTACAGTAAGTGGTCATCTGGAACACTTGAACAATGAAAGTATAGATTGTATTCTTAAGAAACAGATCTTTATTTAATAGAGATTATCTCTTGATTATTAGTTGGTGTGGATCAAGAGCTTAAATGTTTCATACATTTTGTTTCATATAAGTTGAAGCTACTGAGTTGAACTACTGAGTTGAAGTTACTTCGATAACAAAAATAAAAAATGTGAAAAACTACTTGAGCAAAAAGAGAAATAAAGTTTATTATTACCAGTAAAATATAAGTAACTTGTTAAAGAGAATGAGTTCAGGTATGAATCTACTCTGTGTTCATTAAACTCATTGTTTATGCACATGGCCTGTTGGAAATCATGAGTGTCACTTACAAGCTGCACTCATTTCCCTTATTTATATTAACTGACTTGTTTTAGAGAGTGCAAAGATGAACTTCAGCCTGATTCTCTAAATGTCAATTTTCTTTTTTTTTTTTTTAAAGATTTTATTTATTTATTTGACAGAGAGCTATCACAAGCAGATGGAGAGGCAGGCAGAGAGAGAGAGAGAGAGAGAAGCAGGCTCCCCTCTGAGCAGAGAGCCCGATATGGGACTCGATCCCAGGACCCTGAGATCATGACCTGAGCCGAAGGCAGCGGCTTAACCCACTGAGCCACCCAGGTGCCCTAAATGTCAATTTTCTTGAATTACAATCAGTGAGGTTTCACCAATCCTAAGGGAAACAGAAATGAATGCATTTTTTCAATTTTCTGTGAAACCTCTAAACCACAGATATAGACAAAAGGGAGTTCATATTGTGGTCCCCAAATTTTCATGGTCTTTTTTTTTGGTCAATTACTTAAGATAGCATTTCTGAAATGTCCAGTGCATTAAAAATGTTTAACAAAACTTTTTTAAAAATCTCACTTTTGTTATGATTGAAATTGAATGATATTTAATTATTTAAGCTAGAATGGATACTATAAATTTATTGCTAAAAGCAAACAATATTGAAAATATAATATTTACATAGTGTTCTAATTGTCTGGGTTATATACATATGGATTAATACTTCAATTTAGTAATACAAAGCAAATAAACTGCTCATGAAACTGTGGAAACAAATTTAAAAAGAGAAAAATGGGAAAAATAGCCATATTGGAGATCTAAATTGATTAATGTATTTTTCACTTCAGAGTTCAACCATCCCACATCTCTTTTGTCACAGAAAAAAATTAAAGGTCAGATTATCAACTTTTTCCTCTACTCTACACCTTCAATACCTACACATACTCACATGCATACTTTCTTTCTTTTTTTTTTAGATTTTATTTATTTGAGAGAGAGAGAAGAGACAGACAAAACGAGCATGAGCAGGGGGAGAGGCAGAGAGAGAGGAAGAAGTAAACTTCCCACTGAGCAGGGAGCCTGAAGTTGGGCTGGGTCCCAGGCACTGGGATCATGACCTGAGCCAAAGGCAGATGCTTAATCTACTGAGCCACCCAGGCATCCCTATACATACCTTTTGAAACATAAAGTTCAACTTAATTTGGTCAAACATATCTAAATTTGGTTAGCAAATCAGAATCATAAAACTTGGTATTTTCAAGCTATTTACATGGAGAAAAACAAAGACGTTTATGGTGGAACCTCCAAATTCCTCTCTAGGGTCTTCATTTTTAATCATTATGTATATGGGGGTAGGAGAACTCTTTTGTAGAGTAAGGATAATAATAATAGTTGCCACATAAGGTTATGATAATTGCACTACTAATTAGTGATTTAGCATAGTAACTGCCTCACTTTTAGGAAATGCATAGTCACTATTACATAGTCACTATATTACTTCATGTGGAGAGTAGGAAAAACAAAGGCTAGAGACACGACAGAACCTGGTATGTTTCAGGAAAACAATAAGAGGTTCAGCATGACTGAAATATAACAATAATTAGGGCGCCTTGGTGGCTCAGTGGGTTAAGCCTCTGCCTTCAACTCAGGTCATGGTCTCAGGGTCCTGGGATCGAATCCCGCATTGGGCTCTCTGCTCAGCAGGGAGCCTGCTTCCTCCTCTCTCTCTCTGCCTGACTCTCTGCCTACTTGTGATCTCTGTCTGTCAAATAAATAAATAAAAATCTTTAAAAAAATAATTAGAGGGTGAGACGAATAAAATGGATGAAGCAAGAGATGTGCACACAAATGATGGTCTATAATGTCTTGTTAAGAACTTTACTCAAAGGGTTATAAAAGCAGGAGCTCCCATACCTTTTACCTAGATCTTTTCCAAGGGTTTAAAAAAGGATGACATTGCAAACAAAGGGAGAAGAAGTCATAAAGCTACTGCACAGGTGCAAAATAGAGCGGAGAACCTGAATACCATGGCAATGGACATGACAGAAAATGTACAGGTTCCAGAGATCTCTTACTTCTGTTTAAGAAAATGTGTTTATTTCATTGTTGTTATTAACTGGGCTTATAAAAGCCAGCCTTAAAGATGGCTCCAGTGATACTTGCCTCCTGGTTTTATGGCCCCTTCTACATGGTATCAGGACTGCTCTATGTGAACAATAGAATGTAACAGAAGTGATGGTGTGTAACTCTTAAAGCTCAGCTATAGAATGCATTGCTGATTTTGCCTTGTTCTCTTTCATCACTTCACCTCCAATGAAAGTCAGCCATCATGTCATGAAGATGCATGCAGCCCAGGAGCAGCCAGTCTATAAAGGAAAAGCCAATACAATCCAAGAGCCAACACCAATGTGACAATCATGCAACTGAATACCAGTTAGTACAACTTCTAGCCCTATTCAGGCCTTTAGATGTCTATAACAGTGGCTGAATTCTTTTTAAATTTTTTTTATTTTCAAAATTTTTCTTCTTATATTTCTAATTTAATTTAATTCTAATTCCAATATAGTTAGCTTACAGTGTTATATTAGTTTCAAATGATTCAACAACCTGGCTGACTTCTTGAATGCAACTTCATGAGAGACCCCAGTCCAAGATCCTTCTGACCATAAGTAACTGAATTCTGCCAACAACGTAAAGGAGCCTGAAAGAAAATCCCAAGCTCACAATACAGACAGCAGCCCTGGCTAAAAGTCTGATTTCAGCCC
Source organism: Neogale vison (assembly GCF_020171115.1). Classification (NCBI taxonomy): domain Eukaryota; kingdom Metazoa; phylum Chordata; class Mammalia; order Carnivora; family Mustelidae; genus Neogale; species Neogale vison. The sequence goes on along the minus strand of NC_058091.1, from coordinate 227,502,904 downwards.
TGTGAGTTCCTGTGCCAAGAACTCGGCTAGTACATGCTGTTGTGTCTGACCTATGGAACTGTAAGATAAACGGGTATTGTCTTAACTTGTCCAATTTGTATCATTTTTTTACAGAGCAATAGGAAACTAATGTACATGGTTTAGATGATAAGATCCTGAACGTTGAGCTGATGCTATAACAGAATGAGACTTTGGGGGCCCAAAAGGGGCTGACTGTATTTTGCATGTGAGAGGGATGTGAGCCACGGAGGGCCTTTACCAGGAGAGTCAGCCTCCAAAATAACACCCAATGATCCTTGCCTCCTGAGTTTCACTCCCTTGTCCCCTCCCACCATGAATACGGCTGACAGGGAGCTAAATCTTCCTGCTAAGAGCCAGCACCAATGTGCCAGCCATGTGGGAAGTGCTTCTTCCAACTCTAGTCAAGTCTTCAGGTGAACGAGGTGTTGATAGATACCCTGATGGTAATATCATGAGAAATTCTGAGCTAGAACCACCCAGCTAAGCATTTCTTGAATTACTGACTTACGGAAACTCTGGACATCCCGATAGTTTACATTGTTTTAAGCTACTAAGTTTTGTGCATATGCAGTAATACTTAACTAATTAAGATGTGTACAGGATTTCTAAAGATTGATCTTCTGTGGAGGATAAAATAAACAATCAGTTTACAACAGAAAGAAAGAAAAAGAAAAGAAAGAGAAAGAAAGAAAGAGAAAGAAAAAAAGAAAGAAAGACAGGAAAAAAGAAAGAAAAGCATTTTGCAGCAGCATATTTAGGGGAGGATTCCAGAAAAGAACAGGCTAAACTTGTGGTCCTTATTCTCATAGTTAATGGATTACATGTCACTGGTTAAAAAAGAGAGAGAGAGAGAGAAAGAACTAAAGACAAAAGACTGACAAGTGGATCACTTGAAAAGATTAAGAGCTCTTCTATCTCCTGGCTGTTCTCCTTAACACCTTGCATTACCTTTAACATTCCCTTAACACCTTTCTTTGTCTTGTACAAACAGGGCAGCAAAACAGAAGAAAAATCTTTCTGGACCACATGATGATGAAATGGAAACACATGCCTCTTGGACATAGTGGAAATCATTAGAGGACTCCTTTGTCCTGGGGAACAGTGACTATATTCTAGAATGAAGAATTTAAATGTCACATGGGAGTGCAACTTCAACTCACCGCTAATTTTTCACTGAATTTCAAGATAAATCTAATGTTCTGAAAATATTTAGATTAGAAATGTTGAAACCATATTGAATACACAACTTGAGAATGAAAATAAGGAAATAAGTTTAAAAGGGAGTCTTAAAAGTAATTTTTTGATCATAAAAATCACAAATACTATTAAAAATTTTTGAAATAAAGAGGAAAGAATACACAATTATCTATAACCCCCATACTTAAATACTCTTAACAGCTTTTTACATAAGTGTTATAAAATTAAATATTTCTGTCATTAAAATGTTGTATTTTTCATCTACATTTAACTAGCATTAATAATTTCCCTGTGTTATTAAAATTATTTTTAAGCTGTATCTAACTGCTTCCTTTAATAGTTTAAACTACAAGAGTATGCTCAATGTTAAAATATAGGAGGCAAGGCAGAAACAGGCAAATACCTAGGGAGAAAGCATACTACATTTCAATCTTTAAAAATATACATATTATATATATGCCTCTGTATTTTCAAAGACGATATGTTATGCATACTGTTGTTCACCTTGTTCTTTTTTGTTGTTAGCAAAATAATGAGAATATGTTTCAATAAAAATATTGAACATGATTTAATGGGTACAATAGCATTTTATCATATGAGCATAACTTACATATTTATGAAGAGTTTCCAGTGTGGTGGATTTTTTTTTTTTTTTTTTTATGAAATGTTTGAACATACATCTCTTCAAGTCTAGACTATTTCCTTAGGATAAACTCCCAAAAGCATAGTTATTGGGTGAAAATTTTATAAATAAATTTAAAAGTTTTGATAGTCAAACAGTTTTCAATAAATATTGGAGCTATATTTATAGGTTGACCAAGAGTGAATAGGGGACCCTTTCCACCCCCACCGAGGGTTATGAGCACAGGTTATGAGCACTTCCTCATTGTTAAAACAATCTGGTAAGTGAAAAATGATATCTTGGTTGTTTTCATCTACACTTCTTTTGTGAGCAGTGAAGTGAATTTTTTCATGTATGCTAGGCACCAAACACAGTACTTTTACATGTTCCAGTATTTAATTTTCAAAATGGAGTTGTGGAAGAGAAAACATATTATTTCAAAGATGAGCAAAGTGGGACTTGGAGAAATAAGGGTACTAGAGATTACAGTGATGAACACATGACAAATTTAACAGGTATGTGAGTTGCTGAGAATGTTAAAATGCAAATTCTTCCTCAGTGCACCTAGGAGAACCTGCGATTTACCCTTCTAACCAGATCCCAGGTGTCGCTGATACTGATGGTCCATAGAACCTACTCTGAGCAGCAAGAACAAAGATGATAACTGAGAGGAGGCACTTGATATATAGCTGGGTTTTTAGACACCTATCTCCTTCCATTCTATCATGCTTCCTCTAGCTTCTATAAGCACACAAGTGTCCTGCTATCCAGGTTCTAGCCAGAAACAGTCAGGTTTCTCAAACCCCACTTTTACTTACAAGGATAAACATGGTAACAAACAAAGTCAAGGGCGCCTGGGTGGCTCAGTGGGTTAAGCAGCTGCCTTCGGCTCAGGTCATGATCTCAGGGTCCTGGGATCAAGTCCCATATCAGGCTCTCTGCTCAGCAGGGAGCCTGCTTCCTCCTCTCTCTCTCTGCCTGCCTCTCTGCCTACTTGTGATCTCTCTCTCTGTCAAATAAATAAATAAAATTAAAAAAAAAAAAAACAAAGTCAAAAGAAATTTAAAAGATAAAAACCCAAACATGTATACTACAGAAAAATTGCAGGTGTGATTTCCAAGGGAGTTTGTGAATTTCCTTCACCAAGATTACTTTTTACAGAAGATGAGAAAATTATATTCTGAAGATAAACCTGAAGGGCTAAAATACTGAGTTTATACTTCATCATCTACCTATTTGTTAAATAAGGAACACTGGCAATTATTGCAAGGATCTATGTTTATTGCAGATATCTTTGATATGAGAACATTCTACACCTATAATCTTACATCCTCAATATAGACTAAGGAGATAGGAAGAAGGAATTACTGCCATTCAAGAGGAAACTAACATTTTTAAATAGTAAATTTGGAAAGGAAGGGTATTTATTTCACACAAATACAACTTTTAGATTCACATAATTATGGTATCCACAAAAGGCTTAATTTGAACCTGACAACAATAATTATTTTAAACTATGCATCAAGTATTCTAGGGTACTGCCTTTGAATTGAACAAGAGTTCCATATGATTCAGGCAAATTTTTTTCTGTTTTTTTTCCACTAAAATATGACAGCTGTAGGACATTTTTTAACTCAAGACTAAAGGATCACATGGGAATTAGACCCCCTAACATAAGACCACAATCCAGTGATTAAATGGACTTGAACACAGAGCTCATAATTCTAGTTCAATACCACCATTTTCTAGTTATAAGAATTACAGTATTTTCAGCTGAAAAGAAATCTTAGAGATTTTATTTACCCCTCCTCTTGACAGTGACTTTGCTACTGCTTTTGTCAAATGTGGAAAAGAATAAATGATATTTTTCTCTTGGCATTGGGATTCTACACACAGACATGTCTTTGCTATTCCAGCCTAATAAGTCATTCTAACGTTCGTACTCATAATACAGATGAAGAGAGATTATTTTATCTCTGTCTACAGGAGATTATTTTAGTGGAGGAAAAATGAAGTCAGGATAAAATGTCGTGTTAATGTGGAAAAAATGTATTTATGTAGGAGCATGTTTCTCTCATCAATGAGTGGAACAGTTGAATGCATAAATCTCCCACACATCAATGGGAGAATAAATCTTGTAGTGATGAGTACGTGAAAGATTTTCCTTTGAATAGTGGAAAATACACTGTCTTAGTAGCTGCAAGTAAATTTATAATTACATTACTCTATTACTGATGTAACACCTGCTCAATACGCTGAGACCTTTTCCTCTCATCATTGATTTTTGCATTTAATTTGCATAATGTGCCAAAGAAGAAAAATAATGGATCTGGCTGAAATTTCAAATGAACTAAATAATGGAGAAAAATGCAGAAGCAGGCAACTCCCTAAAAATATAATACAATACAGGAGAAGTCAACATGAGTCTCAAAATGTTCATTTCCAAGTATCAAAACTGCTTTATTTCCAGATTTCTATAAGAAATCTTGAATGCTTAGTCCCGTTTTAAAAATATTCTTCAAAAAAAGTAGGTTTCAAAGAAAATGAGTCTTGGTAAGATTTCTTTTTTTCTACAACCACCTACTTGGTAAAAAGCAGGAGGAGTACTTCATTTTACATAATAGCTCACGGATACAGAAATACGAAAAACTGCATGATGCTCAGCATTGTTCTCATCACATACAAGGGCTCTTGTTGCCTAGTCAAACCTCTTTGTGACCTGTCTGAGTCTCAATCTTATTCTGGAATTCAGGACCAAGAAATGTCCAGCAAGGGTGCAGAGTCAGTGACGAGCTGAGATTCAAGAGAAACCAGACTGCCTTGGATACGATTATTGAGGGTGCAGACCCATACTTGTCCTTGTGCCCTTGGTCAGCCTGGATTTACACATTATGCACGTGCCTAGAGCAGGTAATACCCAGACCCAGCCTGACAGGAAGAATGACAATTTGTTGTTACTGTAGTTTTCGTGCTTTCTGGGAAATCACATTTGTCCTGAACTGTTCTGCAGGTGATTTACTAGGACTTTCCTAACTCCAGAGAAGTCATTCTTTATTCTGTTTTAAAAGTTTATAACTCCTAAAATATATCAAAGACTGTTATATTTTCAAAATATATGAAAAAGAATACTTGAATTTTTCTTCAATTCAAACTTCATCATTGAATATAACATGGGAGGGATTATAAATTATGACTTAAGCTACTAGATTTATTTCCCTGATGGGCAAGTCCATTTCTGAATCAATATTTATTTTTATGAACTACTGACTACTACCTTTAGAACCAGTAATATTTGGAAATATGGAACCCTTGAATTCACTTCGAATGTATTTAATGCATCAATAAATCTGCCAGATTATTTTTCTGTTTATGCTAAGGGGCATGGGTAAAGAAGATCTATGAGCATCAAATGAGACCTCATTAACTAGATATCCAAAAGATCAGAATTTTTAACAAGTATTTTATTTATTTATCTGACAGAGAGAGAGAATGAGTAGAGGGGGGAGAGGCAGAGGGAGAGGGAGAGAAGCAGAATCTCCGCTGAGCAGGTATCCTGACAAGGAACTGATCCCAGGACCCTGAGATCATGAGCTGAGCTGAAGGCAGATGCTTAACCTACTGAGCTACCCAGGCAACCCCCAAAAGATCAGAATTTAAGAAAGATAAGAAAAATAAGAAAGATAGAAAGACAGGAAGAAAGAGAAAAAGGAAGAAAATGAAGAAAGAAAGAAAGAAAGAGAGAAAGAAAGGAAGGAAGGAAGGAAGGAAGAAGCGGGCAAGGGCAGGAGGGAGGGAGAGAGAGGGGGAGGAGAAAGAGGATTCTTTTGGAAGGATGATGGAGAGGAGAAAGGTGGCTTCTATTTGGAACTCTTTCTCCATACAAAGACAAAATATCTGAGTTTTACTTTAGTCCACCACCAATGAAAATAGGTTCATTTCATAGATATCGGAGAGGCAAATATTGTGCTTACATACTTAAGAAGCTGTGAAGACTGACTTTCACATTCCTTCCTGATGTCCTCATAGTTGAACTCTGAACTGTAATGGATTGTTTAAAACAAAGGCAGTGAACAGCCTTGAATCTCCTTTTGCCCCACTTCCCTTCCCACCTCTCCTTTGGACTCATTTCCCCACTCCTTGTCTCCATATTCCTTGTCATCTAACTTTGCTTAGCACCGCCAAAAAGAGTAAGAGAACCCACCCCTGACTTTGCTCTGCCACAGGATGTTAGTTAAGTGTTAGGTTAAAACTTTGAAAGAATGATCCTGTGTTGGGCTTGTTCCCTTCTACCTTTCTCATTTCTATGAGAAGAATACTCTCAGGCAAATCTAGCTCTGGGAGGAAGGTAAGAGAGAGATCAATGGAAAAGAGCTACTCCCAGCCTGCAAAGATGTTGAGTCTATCTGGACACTCACAGAGCTATCCACAAGTTCAACATGGATCAATGGAACACATTTTACCCTCAGACTGGTCAGAAGTAATAATTGTTTCAAGCCACAGTAATAGTTACCTTATATATTCTCTTGGTCCCATAATGGGGTAAATCTAACAAAATCAGTTTCTCTATGGGTATCAGTTTCAATGGGAGCTCATAATTCTTTGCCAACTACTCATTTGGGTGAAAAACTAGAAGAAAGAGTGAGCTTTTAAAAAGCTCTATGCCCATGTGGGACTTGAACTCATGATCCCAAGATCAAGAGACACATGTTCTAGCAACTAGACCCAGCAGGCACCCCAGAAGAAAGGGTTATTATTATTATTATTTTTTTTTTACAAAGGTCTTGCTGAGGGACTGCTAGATGCTGGTTGATACTAAATGGGGGCTCATCACGAACATTTTACACATACTAAAACAATGCTGGAATTAATACTGAATTTATGATGATAGACAATAACTGCTATGAACTCATTAGTGTTGTTATCTGTCAAGACTACTGAAAGTATGTTTCTTTAAATGTATAGCTGTTATAATCTTCAGTAAGTGCTTGCCTTTCCCAAACAGGTGAGAAGTATACATCTTTAATTTCCTGGGGAGAATAAATTCAAGCAAAATTTCAGGCTCATACATGACAAACAAGAACCTATTTGCCAGGAATTGCCACTGAGACATTTTTTATAAAGACATGAGAGGTACCTCTCATTTTCTCAGCCTTTCCTTTTCTGCTTCCCAGAGGACAGTTGTTTATTTGATGTCAAAGTAGGTAGTGCACAAATAAAAAGGAGACAATTTCTAACAGACAAATTACAAATTACATCCATTCATATTATTTCTATCATCTCCAACCCCTTCGGTCTGACAAAGCCTCAGACAGAAATCCCCATTGAAAGGGGGTCAAAAGTAATTCCAAGCACTTCAAATGATAGCAGGCATTCTTACTTTAGCAACTCTCCATAAAGCAAACAACAACAACAACAACAACAACAACAACAAACCCACTAAGAATATTAGTCATTTATCTTTAAAAGGGAAAATTAATCTCTAATTTTTAAAAAATCATGTCTTATTATTTTGGGGGGGAACTTCAAATACAAATATGGATGATAAATGACCAAAATTTTAGTCAAATTTTCCTAAAAATGAACTGAAATCATGCCTTAAGTTTGTGCTAAAAGAAAATAAATTTGTGCTACCACTGCTGGATAATAAAATGGTGTGATTCACAGTACCTGGGTAAGATTCCACCCAGATCAGGCACTCATGGAGAGAGTACTCAGAATCCAAGGTAGCCAAGGAAGATGATATCCTTGAGTGCAGATGTAAGGCTTATCAGATTGGGTGTGGGCTCCTAGAGGACTTCAACATGGATGAAGTTTCAGGCGTGACCAAATTTACAAATGGGTCTAAAAGTATGATGACCATTGCTAAAGATGGGCATGAAGGGACTATAGTTGGAAGAAGCTACAAGAATCCTGAGCCCAACAGCATTTGGGAAGGATTTCAAATTTGACAGGTTGAACCGGGCCTTACTGAGTCATAAGTTGCTCCAAAATCACAGGCATAATGAAAGTAAGAAAAGTAGAGGAGAAACCAGGGAGAGTTAGAGATGGTTTATATGGACCTATGTAGTAAGAGGGGAGCCTACGATGTTTCTAGTGATTTGGGGATTATGGGTCATATTTCCAAAATAATAAAGACGACTCTGGTGGCTTTTTACTGTGAGAACATAAAGCTTCTACAGAGGATGCATTAATGATGTTAAGCTGGGGACCCATGGAGTGGGATATCATGAAATAGATGTACAAACTTGAAAACTGAAGGCACTGAAATAATTCACTTTTTCTTGATTTGTCAGGTTTAATTACAAGCACTTCCTTAGAAATTCTACAGTGAGGTAGGCAATCTTCTTCGTGTTCCATGTACACACCCTGCAATGTTGTTATTTTTTTACTAAATATATTATATAATTTACTAAATATGTTATATAATAAGGAATGATTGTTTTACTTACTGAAGTTAATAGTTCCAATTGCAGTAATAATTAATAATGAGTTTAGTGACATTTGTGCTAACTGCTGAACAGAGCTCGCTTTTAGTAACAAAGTAAACATAAACAAGTGTAAATTTAATTGCTAATAAAACATAAACTCAGGGCCCTCTAAAGAATCCAAACTGCAATATTCTTTTTCATTCTAAATTCAAACATAAAGCTATCTTTCATTTAGCAACACTTTCAGTGGAAATTTGGGGATCAAGAAGCCCAATTCATTTTTTAACCCCAGCATCAAGTTACTGAGTTACTTATTTTTTTTTTTAAAGATTTTATTTATTTATTTGACAGACAGAGATCACAAGTAGGCAGAGAGGCAGGCAAAGAGAGAGAGGGGGAAGCAGGCTCCCTGCTGAGCAGAGAGCCCAATACGGGACTCGATCCCAGGACCCTGAGATCATGACCTGAGCCGAAGGCAGCGGCTTAACCAACTGAGCCACCCAGGCGCCCAAGTTACTTATTTTTAAACAAAGCCTTAAGTACCCTTGGCTGTAAGATTTTCCAAACCAGTTTCTTAGCCAGTTAATAGACAAAAACTCTGAAGGGTAAGTAGACCTCTACTTCTCAGTAAGATTACTGAATCTCCCACGTTCCCCAAACCTCCAGCTCAATTCACTACATTAAATCAAGCAACCATTCAAACCAGTGGGAAAGTAATCAATTTGAGGGTACTTCAATAGCACAGAGATCAACGGAGGGGAGGAGTAACTAAATGCTTCATTTTTCACAACATATGCATTCTTGTTCCTTGGCTAATGTTATTCCTTTTCTCAGCTCTCATCTCATCGAGTTGGGCACTAACCTTACCCTGTGAAGAGGCATGAACCTCCCGCTGTTGCAAAGGACTGTCCTTGAACCTCTGCATTGGGGTTCCCTGGATAAGGTCCTTCTTAAAAATGAACATTCTCAATCTTAGGAATTGAAAACAGTAGGTGTGGGGCTCTGAATCTGTAGTTTAAAAAAAATCTGTTCAAGTTTGGTGAAAACAAAGCTGTTCTCCTGCCAATCAGGGGTTTACAAGAAGTAGGAGAACACCTGGCAAAGGCCTGACTAGAACTAGCCTTGGGCAAAATTGTCAAGTAGCCTAAACTTAGAATTTCTCTCTCAGTTCATCCTTGAGTCCACTTAGCACAACATGTTTGACCTGTTGTGATCTGGGCAGCCCAGCACTTGCAGTCTCTCTTCTCATTTCAAGAAGACCTCTCAACCCTATAAGCAGCTGGACATCTCTGAATGTGATCCCCACACTCCTGAATGTAGTCCCCACCTGGTCATGCTTTGTCTCTCTAGATGTTTCTAAGACTTAAGCCCTTAAGCCATCAAAATCACTTTCATCATGCTGCTTTACTTCAAGACTCTATTCAATAACACTAGCAGTTAAGACCATCTAACCAATTTTAATTTATGAATGGGTTCATTAAATTTTAATAAGATTTAAAATTTTTATACAAAAGTAATACTTAGAATGATTTGGAAACTCAGAATAAAATGAAGGAAAAAGTCATACATAATCTGACAAGTATTGAGCATTGCTACCTTATCCTGACTGCTTAAATATGCATACTAAATATTCATGTGGGGTGTGTGTGTGTGTGTGTGTCTACGTATTCTGTGTTGGCTTAGCTCCCACATCTAGAACCAGACTGGCTGAGTTTGAATCCTAGTTCCCTTACCTTGGGCAAAGTTCTTAATCTCTGTATACCTCGGTCTCCACACCTGTAGAGTGGGAATACTAGTAAGACCAACCATATGGGGTAGATCTGAATACAGATGTGGGTGCTCTTAGCCACAGTATGTGCTGTGGTCCAGTCCACTGCCTGGATTTGCATCTCAGTTCCAGATTTAATCTATGGAAGAGTTTCTTAACATCACTGTGCCTCTGTTTCCTTGTCTGTAACATATGGAGTTTATTTGATAAAAGGTCAAATAATACACTGTTTTACAGCTTCTATATTGCTTGAACTAAAGAAGGCAAAAGGGAAAATTATTAACTATAGTCATTTTAGGTAAATATGGCCTTTCTGTTCTTGAGATCCATGCTTTCCTACACTAACATCAACTTCCATATCAATATTTCACTTAAAGAAAATTTAAAAGTCTATTTGTTCTAGGGAGAGGGCCACTAAATTCTTTTCAGGTTCTCAAAGATACCCATGATCCAAGCAATGCTAACAACTACTGTGGCACAAGATGATCTTCCTGCTGCCACATTCAGGAATTTTAAGTTTTACATTATCTATTTTTCAGAATACACTCTCTGTTTTAATTTTTTCTGCCAAAATGACATCAAATACTCCAAATTCATATTTCTAATACTAAATTCCATGAGATACTGTATTTGGTCAAATGCTCACAAATGGGCCAGTGTTTAGATAGGTAATCCCAGAAGTATATTTTCTTTTACCAAAGACAGATGTAATATTGGATTGCCATTTTTATATCTGAATAATACTGTACCATTTGGTTTTACTAATATTTTGCTGTTTTTCCTAATTTAAGCCTAAAACAATATTCTTAAAGAAAATTTTTTTTTCATTTGTCCACTATAGAAAATATTCTTATGGGCTTTGAGGTTTATAAATCATTACACCAAACACCACTAAATAGCCACTTTGAAGAGCAGTCAACTGTCCTTTGGCTTCAGTCTGGTAAGAATCAACTTGCCTCTACCAAGGCATTGAAACAACCATCAGACTAAGTTTTTCATAGTAGGTATTATGTTACTTTTACATAGTTGTTTATTTTCCATCATTTATCTGAATTTATCTTCTATGTCTGCATCTTATTTTGGGACCCATCTCTATCTACTGACCTGAGCTCTGATGGGAACTACAGCAGATATTAAGTGCCACTGACTTAGCAGAGCACCTAATTTCTTAGCCTGGGATTCATTTCCCCCACCAAATAACATGTTTGTTGGAGGGTTGGCCTTATGACTAGGAGAGGCCTTCTGCCAGTCCTCAAAAATCTACATAGTTTTAAAAATATCCCTTCATGCCATTGATGAAATCCAAAAGAACTTCAAAGATGGAAGGGATGATGCAGTTTCAAAACCTCGAATGGCTCCCTGCAAGGGTGAGTCACTGAGCCGTGCTCCTCGTGCAGCAGTCATGGGAAGAGCACACGGTGCGGCAGCATTCTTTTGAGTTGGCAGGGAGCAGAAAGTAACCAAAATATCCTCCTCCTGGAGGCTCTTCAGAAAAGGATTTGCTTTCTGTTCAATAACCTCAAGGCTCAAGCAGGGCATTCACAGGTTTCAGTGGGACGTGCACACTGCCATTCTCCTCAGATGTCTTGGATGAAGCCCATGAAGTCCACAGGACACTTAGCAGTGGGTAGCTGAAAGCCTGAAACCTTCCAGAATTAAAAGCTTTAATCGGACCTGGTAGAATCTTTAATATTTTCAAATACCCACACAACTCCCAAAATAGGACTTCTGCAAGTGAAATTGTAAAATGCGTAGGCTATTTTTTTCTTTTCTTTGGCTATAACCTGAATGTGAAAGAGACTTCCTGTGAATTGATTCTGACAAATGCTTTTAAACACCTGTTTGATCAATCAACACTTTGAAGTAGTACCTTTCTAAAAATAAACTAACTCTACTTCCTTTTTCGCTTGCCCTTCTACTCTCTAACTGACGATTATTCAGTGCTGGCTAATGATTAATTGTGATGAAAGAAACATTTGTGCCTCATAAACAGCCGTGCATATGTACAGAACGTGTGCCTATGTCAATGAAAGCCTACAGCAGCTTGCCCTTTGGGTTTGAATGTGTTACTTCCGGTGGTGTTATGTCCTGTGTAGCTCTATAGGAATAACAACCCCAACAGAGTGTCAATACTTTTTTCCCTTAGATGCCTGTAGAGCATGCCCTTTGGGTAATGATGACAGCCACACCCTGCAGGGCTTGCTCCTTTGTAAGACTGGAAAGATGTGGGGCTATGGGAAGGATATGCTGGCACAGGGTAACACCTGACCTCACTCCTACTAGGTTCTCCAATGGGCCCTGCTCAAAACAGAGCAGGATGCTCACAGGCTGCTTCAGAGGACTGTGGTGCCCCGCACAACTGCAAACGTTGTCTCTGAGTGGCCTGGGAGTTAGCAAGTCCCTCTCCAGGTCACCTCATGCTCTCTCTCTAGGATAGGCTTGGCTTGTACGCAGGAAAAGTCTTTCAATGAAACAGTCCTGTATTCTCTACATGGCTTCCTGGACATGAATTTTTAAGATATATTCAAAATGAAGATAAATGCTGGATGCCCAAACTAAGTGGCCTTTAAAACTTAAGGGTGTAATTTATGTGCAAAACATTTATTTAGAATTCTTCAAAAAATAAAAGATAAAAGCAAGCTGAATTTAACTAACTAGAAGATGTTGGGTTGCTTTTCCTTTTAAAAGCTACCTTTAAATTATTTACAAACGAGAGATATATTTTGACAATTCTTCTATATGGTGTAAATAATCACAATAAATTAAAGGTTCTAAATGCAATGAAAATTTCTAGTTAATCTCAAATCTGTGAACAGAAAGGCAGAGGTGCCACTGGGCTTCCTTCATGCAGTTTACTCAGGGCCCTTGCCACAGGCTCTTGTGGAGCCGGGATATATCTTCCCCCACACCCAGCAGTTAAACACCAAATTCAAGAGAAAATTTACCACAATATTCTGACTAAATGTTACCACAAATCACTCTTTATTTTGATACAGGGTGAATATGTTACACCTAAATCATCAGTTCTTTAAATTCATATATGAATTTAGTAATCTGACTTTTTTATATCTCATTTCAGATGGTGGCCACTTACTACCGTAATGATGATAAACTATGATTTACTGAGTGCTGATCTCTGCATGGGATTTCATGTGCATTATCTGCTTTAACCCTCTGATTGCAAGATAAGTTTTGCTATTGTCACAGAGGAGGAACAGATTTAGAGAAGCAAAGACACACTAAAATCATATAATTAGGAAGCGTGTGGTGTAGAAAATTCATTAAGTCATTTGGACCTACAACTGCTGAACCTAAGGGCACTTTGCTTCTAGCATTGTTAGGTCACCTGGATTCCTTTAAGTCCTTATGTCAGATATGCTCTGACATATCATAAAATGTAATCTACTAGTAATTTACTCTAGAGCAAAATCATGATTAAGAAAGGATATTAAATCGGGCACCTGGGTGGCTCAGTGGGTTAAGCCGCTGCCTTCGGCTCAGGTCATGATCTCAGGGTCCTGGGATCGAGTCCCACATCGGGCTCTCCGCTCAGTGGGGAGCCTGCTTCTCTCTCTCTTTCTCTCTCTCTCTCTGCCTACTTGTGATCTTTCTCTGTCAAATAAATAAATAAAATCTTTAAAAAAAAAAAAAGAAAGGATATTAAATCAACAGTTCTACTTTCCATCTTCACTATTTCCACCTGTTTAGAACAGTTGAGACTTAAGTAATGACAGTTAACTATCATTTTTTGCCAGAAAACCATCCTAAAAATTTGCAGCAGGCAGGACTCATATTTATTAATTTTTTGTTTGTTTATTGAAGATCTTATTGTCTGAATTCTCCCTGATGATACTTTAATATTTCACCGAACCTTGTGATACCCAAAGCAACATTTTCACGTTGGTGCTAAGGCATAATTGTTGAATCTCAAAACTGCACTCTAGTAAAAGGAATAATGATGTTGCTGTCACAGAAGAGAAATGCTTTTTCTTAACTATGCCAAATTCTAAAAATGACTTGGGATAAACAGAACCAGGGGAAAAATTTCTTATTCCTACCCAGAATAAAAGAGGTATCAAACATTTATGTAAATTTACATATGGAAATACAACAAAGCTCTTGTATCAGTAATATCTCTAAAACGTAAATAGCCATTCCTTTTTTTTGAAACTCTTTCTGACTTTGAGGAGTCTCTGGAGCACAGATGACAGACAAAACTGAAATTGTCACGATCCGCTTAATCAAGTGTCTCTTCAACAGTGTCCTCAGGGAGTACACAATGTCTAATGAGGTTTTAGGATGATTTGTTAGACTAAGGTTTCCATCAGACACAGAGTTCTTCATTAATTATGATTCACCCCTGGAGACTGAGAAGTGTTTCCCTATCTTAAAAAAAAAAATTCCTCCTAAGTACATATGAATTCATGAAGTAGAAAGGAAAAGCTGTCTTGACTCCTTGAAGACAATTTGCAAACTAAAATCAAACGAGATGACACAGGTCACCTACATCTGGAATTCTAAAGACTCTTGTGCTTTCAGAGGGTGAGAAAGGAAGCTGACTTAATTGAGGCATGGAGAGAGAGAAGGGTCTGAGGTGAGGATTATGAATTGAGATGTTTGAACCTGGGGAAGTTCTTCAAGAGGCACTGCTGTGACCTGGCAATGGTTAAGATGTTGTATGTGAAATGAGTACACATTTGTGGAAAGTGATGGGCTTCACGGAAACAGTAATGACAGAATCAGAGGATTGGAAAAAAAATTAACATTTCTTAGATAATCATCCTGAAAAAAAAAATTTCTCTCTGAAGATTTTCATAACAATTGGGAAGAAAATTTCAACTAAAGCTCTCTGGGAAGACTTGGAATGTTTGTTATATCACACATTGCTGATTGAGGTCAGGGAGTATTCTTTGCACCTCAAATAAGCAGATACATACTATTTTATTTCCCTTCAACTAAAAAAAAAAAAATCAACCTTGTTCATAAAAAGAAAAATTAAAGCTACAAGTAAACACTACTTTTCACTTATCTAACTGGCAAATAGTAAAAAGTTTAGTGTACTCTATGATAAAATAAAGTGGAAATAGGGGGAAATAGTCATGGGAGGGCAAATCTGGTAGTTTTTTGGAGTATTATTTTTTTGTTGTTTATTTAAAGATTTTATTTATTTATTTGACTGATAGAGATCACAGGTAGGCAGAGAGAGGGGGGGAAGCAGGCTCCCTGCTGAGCAGAGAGCCCGATGCGGGGCTCGATCCCAGGACCCTGAGATCAAGACCTGAGCCGAAGGCAGAGGCTTTAGCCCGCTGAGTCACCCAGGCGCCCCATGGAGTATAATTTGATGATACATATCAACTTTAAAATACATGATTCCTCTGATTTAGAAATTCTATCACCAAATATTAGTTCTACAGATACATTTACTTTATATACACAAGTAATTAAGTAAAAGAATAGTCACTCAAATACTGGGTAATGGCAAAAAATGGAAACAACCTGAACATCCATCAACAGGAGACTGAAGAAATCAATTTTATCTCACCCACGGAATGGACTACACTGCAAGTGTTCAAAGTAATGTGGTAGAATCTGGTATCACTCATACATGGAGTTTAAGGGGGAAAAAAATGAGCAAAGGAAAGAAAAAGAGAGAGTGAGACAAACCAAGATACATACTCTTAACTATAGAGAACAAATTGATGGTTCCCAGAGCAGAGGTTGGGGTAGGGCATAGGTAAATTAGATGATGGAGATTAAGGAGTGCACTTACTATGATGAAAAAATTAATTTAAAAAAATAAAATAAAATAAGATGTAATGTAGATATAACACACTGTTAGGAAGCAATCTCCTTGCTATACCATTAAGCAAGAAATAAAATGAGGTCTATTAGATCCCAGCATTTAGGTCAACATATCAAGGTTCTCCATCAGGAAATGTATGAATAGAAGCTGACACATTGAAAGGGAATTGGAGCCCTGAGAGACTAAGCAGGGAAGGGGATTTATTATTCATGAATATCTTTTAATACACTATCATGTACTTGTATTACTTCTTTAAACAAATTAATCAATCTTTTAGAAGACTTTGAAAGGAAAACCTATCTAAAAACAGGTTGCAAAGTCAGGTGAATAGGGGTACAATATGTCATTTAGATGGCACAGAGAAGTGGTTCTCAAACCTCTTGGCCTCAGGATCTTTTCACAATCTTTAAAAATTATGGAAAACACTAAGATTTTTTATGTGAAATATTTTCCATATTAAAACTTCAGATATTTTAATAGTTCATTTTCAAAAATAATAATGAAAAATTTTATGAAAAATAATTTTTTCAAAAAAATTACTGAGAAGAGTGATATTTTCCATCTTTGCAACTCTAGCTTGAGAGAAGACAGCTGGATTTTTATATCTGCTTCTGTGTTGTGACATGACCTAAGTCAGTACTGTGTAGTTTCTGGAGAATACTCCATGAAGACAATGTAAGGTGAAAAGGAAAAACAACATGTTGGTATTATTATGAAAATACTTCTGGTCTCATTGAATGCCTAACAGAGCCCTGAGGACCATGTCTTGAGATCGAGCAGTCAAAATAAAAATAGGACATTAAATCTGATTTGTCATGATAGAAAAAAAATCACTTTCATTAGCAGCAGTGCACTTTCCAGAACTCTCCAACTCCATTAGTAATATTTGCCTGTCCTAACACAGGTTTATGAAACTCAAAGAAGGCAACAGTACTTGACAAAAACAATTGTCTAGGAGCAACAGCTTACCTTCCAATGGGGTAATCCTAGCAAAAAAAAAAAATTTTTTTTTCCCTAGGTCAGCATAGTTTCCAACACTGGCCAAACAAGATTACCCTTTTAGAAATGAAAATCTAGTTCCACCATGTGAATATTTTAATTTGAGAAACAGCAAACCATTTCACCATTTTCCCTAAAAATCACTGTCTTCACATGACACAATCTCTATAGAATGGGAACTGTAGCATCTAAGGGACCTGTAATGGCTTAATCAAAGTTGTAATTAATTTGGCATTAAATAACGGTAATTTATCCTTCAGCTAACTTTTCATTCAATGTCCATTAAACTCATTTACTATGTTCCGATGATACAGCAGTAAGCAAAATGAGCATGCACCCCATCTTCACGGAACTGACAGTTTGGCTGATAGGCATTAATCACAAATCTCATAAATTACTAATATTGATGAGTAAAGCTAAAGTAAGCTCTGAGAGCACATTACAGGGTCTGCTACCTGCCAAGTTTAGGAACATGTTCTCAGAAGAGATTTCTTCTCTTCTGAGAGCTGAAGGAAGTGTAAGTGTTAACAGGCACTGAGGGTGTGGAGGGACTCTTCCCTGCAGAGGAAACGATATGCAAAAAGATCCAGAAGAAGGAGGCAGTGTAGGAGGTTTCAGGTACTGCAGTTAGGCCTGTGTGGTCGAATCACAGAGAGCAATATCACACATAAGATGGAGCAGACAACATGGGCAGGGAAGCAGTTCATGCAGGTTCTTGAATGCCCTGGTAAGGATTTCCATATTTATATTGAGGGCAACAAGGAGCTCTGTTCAGAGTCTAGAGTACTCACCATTACACTATGGAGGAGCTCTGTTGAATGGTATTAGAGAAGCCTGTCAAAATTTTACTGGTATCTTTACTAGAGATAAAGTAAGGTGGCCTTGTATCCAGCCTAAAGATCAGTTTCTTGTAATTCCCAGTGGAAAGTGAACCTTATCATCTGCTTATTTGAGGTGCAAAGAATACTCCCTGACCTCAATCAGCAATGTGTGATATAACAAACATTCCAAGTCTTCCCAGAGAGCTTTAGTTGAAATTTTCTTCCCAATTGTTATGAAAATCTTCAGAGAGAAATTTTTTTTTTCAGGATGATTATCTAAGAAATGTTAATTTTTTTTCCAATCCTCTGATTCTGAGTTTTATCCAAGAATCAGTTATTAACCAGAGCTGTCCCTACTGAGACCACACTAGTTTAGTATCTGAGTCACCAACCCTGACGTCAATGTTCCAGTCTCCTAACGAAGGCTGTTGTAAGTAAATATTCTATGATAGTTATATCTTAATTCGTTGCCAACATACTATTATGACAGCTATTAGGTTATCAAGAGTTTTCCATGAAGTCCCACATGAAAAACATTGTTGGAATTTAATACCTGAAGACACATTTTCCTTATGGAATTTATATATATATATATATATTTTTTTTTCTTTTGCATTAATGAGAACAAATTAAATTTCCACATTGACCCAACCATGCCTGTCAGATTTAAGCTCAATGGCATTACTATGATGACGTTTTCTTTGCTTCCTTCCAATTAAATTTTGCTTATATTACACCAACCTAAAATCTACCCTGTGAACAATCTCTAATCCTTTTATCGAGCAGTAAGTGGAACACATATAAACATACACAGCAAACCTATGCCTTCATTTCCAAGAAGTTCACCCAATATATTCAAAGAACTTCAAAACATAAGTTCAATGTGACCATCTCATTACAGACCCCATTTCTTTTCACCACAAAGAATTAGGTGGAACGAAAAGAGGCTACTATCTATCTGTGTCACTGTCAGAATAACTGAATATAACATAAAATAAAGAATAGTAAAATATGCTTAAGAAGACACTGTAAATTTACCTAAATGATAAGGTTTCCCTTACAAAAATCAGACTTGTGGCATCAAACATGTGGGCCATGGCCTCACTCCAAATTGCTGAAACTTATTCTAGATCGCTAATGATTTACTGAAGTCTCACTCACCACTGCTGCCAAGATAGGAAAAGTATACTGAAATGTAACTGCAGATCCAAACTGAATGCTTTCTCATCTATGAAAGGGGAAGCCAGGACAATACACTAGAGAGAGCTAACAATGGGAGTAGAAGACCCTGAGAAAGTTCAGGGGAAAAAAATCCCAAATAAGAAGGTGAGAGGTATGTAGCTGCCCCCTGTTTTTGGATACTTGTAACTCACCTCCGCAGAGAAACACATGCTCATACATACTTCATAAACAGAGAACATGATTCTGAGGCAAAATTCCAAGATGGTCCCCAATGACTCATGCCTTTGAACTGTTGTCTCTCCTTGAGAATTACCAAAGTTTGTAACTTGCTTTTAACTAGGGAAATTTGTTAAGGCAAAGATGGGTTACTTTTCAGAAGTAATTAAATCCTTTAATCAGTTGACTTTAAGTCATTCCAAAAAGATATTTTCCAGGGTAGGACTGTCCTAAGCAGGTAAACCCCTCAAATGAGGGCTTAAAAATCAGACATCCTTTCTCCTCCTGGCCTAGAAGAACAAGGTTTTATGAATCTTACAACTCTAAGGAAATAAATTGCTGCTGGTGGCAAAAACTACATGAGTCTAGAAGAGGAGCCTAAACTTCTGATGAGATGCCAGTCCTGGTAAACACTTTGACTGAAGCCTTTTGAGACCCTGAGCAGTGGACCCAGCTAAGCCGAGTTCAGACTCCTGGCCATAAAAACTGAGATGGTAAATGTGTGTTGTTTTAAGATGATAAATTTGTGGTATTTTTTAAAATCTGCAATGGAAAACTAATGAAATGATGTAAAAGGTATCATGCCAAAAGCATACATGTTGCTTAATTAGTGCGATTCCAACATCTGAATATAATTGGATGAAAACTTCATGAGTATTCACAAATGCACATGCACCTATGTGTATACATCCATACACACTCAAATTTTTCACCAAGGGAGAAAAACCAAACCTGCTTTCCTTACCTTCACCTCCAAATTTGCTCCACCTTTTGTCCTATGCTTCTTAGTTTAAAAGAAAATACATTAATTTAATACACAAATGGAAGCCTCAGAACCATCATGGACTAGTCACTCTCCCAGACCCTTTCTAAAATACGATCACCAAATGCTACCAGTTCCTTTTCACTATTTTCACTACATTCTTTAACTTGATCTGTCATGCGAATCATGAGCTCTTCCGTGGAATAATCAAGCCGTCTTACTGATCTTCCAGTCCATGGTTTCTTCACCACTCCCCCAAAGCCCACACTCTTACAATAGCAGGTGTTCTTCACAGAGTAGTCAATGGGAAGGATATGACTACAAAGTGATGGAGGAGGAAAGCAAGAGATGAGACATTGGACTGTGCACACAGGAGATTGTGGATACATTTACAAGCTCTGTTACGAACTGAACATTACCCTTAAATCAATGAGAAACAGTTGAAGGATTTACAAGGGAAGAGTGAGAAGAAAGCAGAAAGAGGAGGAGGAGGAAGAAGAGGAGGAGGAGGAGGAGAAGATGAAGAAAAAGAAGAAGAAGAAGAAGAAGAAGAAGAAGAAGAAGAAGTAGTAGAAGAAGAAGAGGAAGAAGAAGGAGAAGAAGAAGGAGAAACACAGTCTTTATTTACAGGAAATCATTCCTAATTTGGAAATGAAAGTTCTAGCATGAATCAGCAGCTTTTTTTGAAAGGAAAAGCTGCTTATTAACTCTGTGACCTTGGATAAGTTAGTTAAAAAATCATAATTTTTGGCAAAAAGAATTCAGAAGCTGAAGTTACTATAAGTGCCTGGAATAGTTCAATAAAACTGAGTTCTGGTTCCTTCTCCCATTTGCTCAATGGCAAAATATGAAACAGTATTCATTCTGTCCATTAATACTGAATTAAAGCTTACTGAGAGAGTTTGATCTCAGGAAATGGGCACATCTAAATGGCTGACAAAGTTAACATCTAACTAGCAGGTTGTAAATGAAGTTAGGAAAAATGAAGACCAGGTTGTCAGCAGGAAATATTTTTATATTTGGACATAATAGTACGTATCAGCAGAAACAAGTTCTGCTGTTTGATAAAACATGACATAAAATCTAGGTCCCCAGTGAAAATGCAGGAATTTTTCATATTACCTCTGTTTCCACCACTCTAGGTTACAAAAACAAAACAAAACAAGGACACTAAAGAGACTGTGTCTGCCTTCCTCAAATATTCTTGAGAACAAAGCAGTCATGCCTACCCAGCTTCTCTGAAAATGAATTACCAAAGGTATATTTCTGGGGTTGAAACACTAAACTTGGTCCCCTCTTTCACTTCTTATCTCTTTCCTTGCCTGCAGATCATATATTCTTCAGGAAAAAAACACACTACATGGACCCAAATCATTAAAAAAAAAAAAAAAGTCTAAGTCCAATTCTCTAGTTTTATGGTTTAGAAGGAAGACTTCGGAGAATTTAAAAAGAGATCAAGAGAACGTTCTTCCCATTTTCTATACTCAGATGACACAGATTTTTAAAGGATGACACAATCAAGGGGATGACTGGGCAGATCGTGAAACAATCTGGTGGTCACATGGGAACAGTCTTTTTTAAGGCCACACTCACATTTTGGGGATGTGGTTGTTGGAGCTGTGTAGAAAAGTGTCAGAGCTACTAACTGCACAGCTCACCAGATGCTGGAGTGGGATCTGCCACTCCAACTATGCTGAAGCCTGGACTGAGCCAACAATCTGGAAAGAGAAAATAGGAAGAGAGTTCTCTTCTCTATGGCCTAAAAGGGCATGAAATTCTCTTATATTAGGGGCACCTGGGTGGCTCAGTGGGTTAAAGCCTCTGCCTTCGGCTCAGGTCATGATCTCAGGGTCCTGGGATCGAGCCCCGCATCGGGCTTCTGCTCAGCAGGGAGCCTGCTTCCTCCTCTCTCTCTCTCTCTGCCTGCCTCTCTCTGCCTACTTGTGATCTCTGTCTGTCAAATGAATAAATAAAGTCTTTAAAAAAAAAAAAAGAAATTCTCTTATATTAAACCTTGTGAAAGTGGGAATATGTGACAACTTTTACCAATAAAGATGGTTCAATCTTAGCAAGAATAAAAGGTAATAATTAGCTTTAAAATACTGGTTTGAAGATACACATGCATGCATGCACGCACAGACAGACAGACACACACACACACAAGTATACATACCAAACTAATGAAAGTACATAAGCAGAAAAATATATGCTGATAAAATCAAGAGGCTTGGCTTTTACAGTCCTATCAAAGGTTTCTTTGTATGTTTTGAAAAATAGTGACTAAGCCAATACTTTTATTCTAACAAAATGTTCTTAAATAAATCAAAGAGATTCACTGAAATACAAAATGTCAAGTAATCTAATTCGAAACAGCCTTGATCCTTTGTTCACAAGTGCATGTGTAAGAAGTGAGATTCAGAGATGATGGTGTCAGTTAAATGTTTGGGTCCAGATAAGGCCCCCCACTCTACTGCTCAGCATTTCCAGTTTCTTTGCACAAACACTTTTATTCCCATTGCTCTACTGGAAATTGTATTGTATCACTTCCTTTCCAACACCTTAGAGAACAATTGAAATATAAAGACTGGAGAAAGAGAATATGTACCAGAAGGAAACCTCAGCTGCCAAAAATGTGTTCTTTACTGCAGAGACAATCTTCACGTAACATTACTGGGAAGACTGTAGATAATAGACTTATAAACCAAGAGTGTTAATATTTATAGAAGAAAAGAGACTTAACTGTTTCTTTTCTTTTTGGTTATTTCTTACTCATTTTTAAAAGTATTTGGAAAATCCAAAGTAATATTGTATGTAAAAATGACCAGCACTACTACTCTCTTTTTTCACACATAGCAATTGTGATGCCAGGTTGGGGTTCTTATCTGACTATGTCAGCTTTCCTGGTTTATCTCCACGGCCTCCAATCATTCTCAGGACTTTCCAACTTGACTTGGCAGCTCCTCCTCCCTTTCTCATAGAGATAGAACTAATGTAAGTCAAATAGCACATTTACCTGACAAGGAAGTGAATAAATTTCAACTTTATTTTTTCTAACCTAGAGGTATGATTCTTTTCCTTCTTTGGCCAATAAATGATTGGATTCCTTAAAGATCAACTCTATGGGGCAACATTTGAGATCCAATCTAATAAGTACACAGGGTATAAAAATCTGTAAGTATCCTTCCTTGCCTGGTAATATAGTAAGCTCTTGGTATCCGGTAATCTCTTTCCTCATATTAATGATTAAGGGTGCCACACACATAACTTGATAAAATGCTCATACATCCTGTGCTCTTCTTATACACAAATCATGACAGAAGGCTCATTTTCTTAAACATCCAAGATGACAAACTATCCTTTGTCTAGAGTTCATATTTCAAATAAACACAATGAGAAACTATGAAAAAGCACAAGGCTAGGATTCCTCCTTAGGTTCCATCACTGTCTTCTCTTCTACTTTTACTTTAAATGTTGGTGCTACCCTGGCTTCTATCCTTGAGCCTCTTCTCCATGGATACCACTTCCTTGGGTGTTCTTATTAATGGCTAATATACTTTACTAATAATTCCCAAATGAAACTATACCAATTCTTCCACTTTTCTGACCTCTAAAACATAAAGTATCTGAACCTGGAATCAGAGGGTTCTGGCTTTGAGTGAGATGAATCTACAAGTTCTATAACCTTGCTAAGTATCATTTTCCATGTTTGCATACAAAGATAACAGTATTTATGCCATGGACTTCTATAAGGATTACACGATATGTGATATCTGTAAAGCTCCCAGGAGTACCAGGCCAAGAGAATTCATCAACAAATGGTTATCACTGAGGAGATGATGAGAAGGATAAAGATGACAATTATGTACTAGACATTTCTATGTGTACATGCACAGGCAAACTCAAACTGCATTTATCAACTTTCTTCACCTGACCTGGTCAGTAGAACCATCATCCACCAGATGACCAACTTCATAGCCCAAGATCTCCATCTTTGCTTTATTTCTCATCCACCCACCTTTCTTCCAGGTGACTGTTAAGAATGAACAAACCTAGACTATTAATATTATCCTCATTTCTTCTGCATTTCTAGTTTATGTCTTTTTCAATTTTCCTCCCAGATTTTTGTCATAATGCCTCAATCAGCCTCCTCATCTTGCTTTCCTATTCTCCTTCTTCTTCTTTGATACCACCAAAGGAATCTTCTTTTAGAAAATGCTGTTTCTCTTCAGCTTAAAACCCTTCTATATGACAGTCAATTGGGAAAGTATATATTAAAACTATTTAAAACACTATGAAAAAGTCTTTTAAACTTCATACATAGCTGATTTTATTATTATCTTAGAAGTACTGGGGTGCCTGGATGGCTCAGTTGGTTAATTGTCCAACTCTTGATTTCAGCTCAGGTCATGATCTCAAGAGTAATGAGATCTAACCCTGAGTCAGGCTTCATACTCAGTGGGGAGTCTGTCTCACTTCCTTTGTCTCTACCTCTGCCCACCCCTTCCCCCACACTCACGCTCTCTATAAAACAAATCTTAAAAAAAAAAAGGACAAATTCTTTGTATCTTGTAAAGGGAAAATATATTTAAGTACTTACCTAACACTAAGTGACAGGATAAGGGGAAAAAGAAATATAAGATAGCAAAGAAAGAAATATATTCTAATTATTCTATACATTAATGGTTCTATGAAAATACATACCAGACCAAATATACATATATAGAATGGAAATTTGTGAAAACATGATGAAAAAACTCCACAGAGAAAAAAAGTTATGTAAATTCTAAGAAAATGAAGAGGTAAGGAATTAAAAAGCAAATAACCCAGTCAAAAAATGGGCAGAAGACATGAACAGACACTTCTCCAAAGAAGACATACGAATGACTAAGAGACACATGAAAAAATGTTCAACACCATTAGCCATCAGGGAAATACAAATGAAAACCACAATGAGATACCACCTTACACCAATTAGAGTGGCAAAAATGAACAAAACAGGAAAACAACAAATGTTGGCAAGGATGTGGAGAAAGGGGAACCCTCTTACACTGTTGGTGGGAATGCAAGCTGGTACGGCCACTCTGGAAAACAGTATGGAGATTCCACAAGATGTTAAAAATAGAGCTACCCTATGGCCCAGCAATTGCACAAATGGTTTATAAGAATAAAGAAATAGTTTATAAGAATAGAGAAATAGAAATGAACTTTCAGAAAGACAAACAAGGTGGGGAGGAAGGGTGTTTACCACTCTTGCTGTTTGGCTTGTTTGTGAGATGTGTATCAAACGTGAACAATGTGAGTTAGCAGCCTGCAGGAAAACAGACCTAACCAGAGACAAGAACCCATGGTACATATTAAAAGGAAATACAGTTGAATAAAAATAAGAAAAAGCATAGGCAAGTTTTCAAAAGATTTTAAACACAAAGCAATAAAAGTAATTTTGCAGTAACATACAAACACAATGTTTAAAGAATTTCTTGGAATGGATGGATAAACAAATAACTGATGTTAGAAAACCAAAGCTGGAAAGACTGCTGTACCAAATTCCTAGTTAAGATTTATTTATTTGAGAGAGAGAGAGTGAGTTAGTGTGTGTGTGTGTGTGTGTGTGTGTGTGTGTGTGCAGGAGCAGGAGGGGCAGAAAGAGAGGAGGAGAGAATCTCAACCTGACTCCACACTGAGTGCGGAGCCCTACATGGGGCTGGATCCCATGACCCCGAGGGTTAATTAGGTTTCTCAGAAATACACTTTCAGAAATACAATTCCTTTATCTAACAGCATTAAGTAAGTCAAATCACATCATATTCACTTATAAAATCTCTCTCAAACACATCTCTCCCTTTCCATTCTTACTGTTATGCCTTAGTTCCAGACTATCATGACTTATTCCTCTATCTGGTTTGATGCAATAAACACCTAAATCACACCTCCAATTTCTTCCCACTCTATGTTCCAAGTATCTGCCAGAATGAAGTTTAAAAAATTCAAAGCTGAACATATAATTTCCCTGCCGAAAATCTATCTCTAACATCTAGAGAAAAGTTGAAAAACTTTTAGCGGAGCCTTATTTCCTTATTCTCCCAATCTCCCTGCCAGCTCTACCTCCCACAGCCTGAACTCCATGTGTACTGAATTACTCTCAAGCGGGTGCCTCAGAAAATACTGAGAGATAACACTAGCCATTAGCTACCCACCTAACAAGTCCCATTATTTAATAAAAATAAGATGACAGCCATGTTCTGGTAAACAAACTGGTGGTGACCATCTGAGGAGACAACTACTGTATTTCAGTTTGGTCTTCTCTCATTTGTGACTTGTTTGCATTTATTTTTTTACAAGTAGATTTTTATAATAGAGAAGATTCAAAATACTCATCAATTAACTACATCAAATATTTAAAGCAAATGCTTAGACACAAGCAGTATCCAATATGCAATAAACAGCCTGCTGGACTGACTGGGTGAGGACCAATGCTAGCTATATTATTGTTTTCCTAGAGACTCTCACTATGTCCTCAGGAACCTTTATGGGTTTGAACATGTCTAAAAATTTTCATGAGTTCCAGCAGACGTTGTGACAAACATACAAAGGAGTACCTGACCCAGTATTGTCAATATGATAATCTAATTTGGTCAAAGCAGTTAAAAAGAAGTCTCTAGGGGAACATTACATTAAATTTGCATTTATCAACCAGGTCAGTGGTCTAGTTACTTCAATTACTCATGTATAGTTCTGTCTTAGAGGTAGCTAAGGAAGTACAATTTTTTAAAGTGATTTTAATATATGATATACCAGAAAGCATACTATTTTTTTTCTCTATTTGTGTTTAATGAATGAGATACATAATCATTTTATTTGAACTCACTGAAAATTGAATAGCACTCCACCAGAGAGTAAATGGTTTACTAATAGTAAACCATTAAACAGTTTAGTCTAGGGTCCATGTCAAGGCTGCATTAAAAGCAAATACAAAATTGTTTTCCCTAAGTAGATTCTTTTTCTGAAGTATGGAAATAGTGTGATGATTATGTGTCTATATGACTTCTTATTAATGATTTTCATTACACTCCTTTGTGACTTTGGTTTATAAAATATTTCAAGTAAACAGAAATAATGACTCATTTAACAGCTTCCATGCCTTGCTATTCCAAAAATGAAATTAATATAGGATATAAAAGGACAACATTTATGAAATTAAAGTGACATTTTGTCAGAATAATGTTGTATGCTCTTATTTTCTCCTGTAGTTGTTTTTAGTATATGTGCTGCCGAAGCGAGCACTCTCCTGTAATTGTTAAAGTTCTTAGATCATTTTCAAATAGCTGTCACATTCTTAGGCAAAAAATTCACTTATTTTTAATCCCAGGCTTTATTGTCACAAAGAGCTACCAGATGCTGAGTAATTATAAACACTTTATATTTACTTGAACAGGAGTAACAGAAACATAATGAAGGATGCATCAATGTTAAATAAATTAAATAGCTATGAAAACAAGTCACAATGCATTAAAGTTACTAGTAATGCCTTCATTTTCATTTTTTCTCGCTAGTCCCTTAAATATAACTCTTCTATAATATCATCACCTTGACAATTCATGAAGCTAATTCTTTACTGATTTCCTGTTCTGCAGACTTCTTCCCAGAAATGATACTTAAACCTATTAGCACTTGGGGCACCTGGGTGGCTCAGTCCGTTAAGCGTCTATCTTCAGCTCAGGTCATGATTTCAGAGTCCTGGGGTCGACACCCACATTCGCGTGTGTGGGCTCTCTCTCTCTCAAATAAAATAAATTAAAAAACCTACTAACACTCAAGTGTCTTTTACATCAAATTAAAAAAATAGTAACTAACTAAACGAAGTATATATTGAAGACTCTGCATTGGAACTGTTTTTGCTCTCTTTAAATAGTGGGTTCCTAGTTTTATAAAATTGATAACCTATTAACAGTTAAAGTTCATTTATTTAGTGAATCTTCTTTTTCGAGATTTTATTTATTTGAGACACAGTGCATGCAGACAAGCGGGGGCGGAGGCAGAGGAAGAAGGAGAGGCAGAGAATCTTGAGCAGACTGATGTTGAGTGCAGAGCCCCTCACGGGGTTTGATCTCACAATCCTGAGATCATAACCTGAGTCAAAATCAACAGTCAGACACTACTGATTAAGCCATGCAGGTGACCCTACATAATAAACCTTTAAGTGTAAGCAATATGCAAGTACTGTAGATGTGAAAGAAACTGACAGGGTCCTTGCTTTCACTGGGGATACAGTTGATAAGAAGGGATTGGCATTAATCAAAACAATTAAACATGTAATTTTAAAATATGATAGGCGCGCCTGGCTGGCTCAGTGGGTTAAAGCTTCTGCCTTCGGCTCAGGTCATGATCTCAGGGTCCTGGGATCGAGACCCACATTGGGCTCTTTGCTCAGCAGGGAGCCTGCTTCCCCATCGCTCTCTGCCTGCCTCTCTGCCTACTTGTGATCTCTCTCTCTCTGTCAAAATAAATAAATAAAATCTAAAAAAAAATAAAATAAATAGTGATAAATGCAACAGAAAAGAAATATAAGGTGTTATAACATGTTTAAAATAACTGAAAAGTCTAAACTGAAAAGGTGGTGAAAAAATAATGAATACTGTTTTTCTGAAAATAAATAAATTGGAAATAAATAAATAAATAAATAAATAATAAAGACTAATAAAAAAAAGAAAAGGTGATGTCTGAGTTATGATCTGAAGTATGAATATTTTTTTTAAAGATTTTGTTTATTTATTTGACAGAAAGAGAGACAGTGAGAGCGAGAAGACAAG
Source organism: Neogale vison (assembly GCF_020171115.1). Classification (NCBI taxonomy): domain Eukaryota; kingdom Metazoa; phylum Chordata; class Mammalia; order Carnivora; family Mustelidae; genus Neogale; species Neogale vison. The sequence goes on along the minus strand of NC_058091.1, from coordinate 227,474,277 downwards.
CATGGGGAGTGGGAGAGGGAGAAGCAGGCTTCCCACTGAGGCTTCCCTGACTCGGGACTCGATCCCAATACCCTGGGATCATGACCTGAGCTGAAGGCAGCTGCTGAATGACTAAGCCACCCAGGCACCCTGAAATATGAATATATGCTATTAAAGCTAGTGAGTGGGGAGGAGAGGGCATCTCAGGCAGAGGAATCAGTATACACAGAACTCCCAGTGTGGGAAGTCATACAGGTAGACACAAAGAGCAGCCTAATCTATTAAAACAATCAAGAACTTTCTATTTTCCACAAACTGTGGATCTGTTGACTTATATTTCAGTTAATGTATATGGCAGATTCTGAGCTGTTAATGTATTAGTTTCATAGACCCATATTCTACATAATAATCATTCTCATACTCTTTACTATTTCTCAAAAAATCTGATGAAAACAATATAGAGTCTTTCTTAGAGTTTGGTGATCTTTCTTCAGTATCTGTAGTAGAAATCCCTACAATGAGCTCTATGATTTTGGTAGAGACCTCTGATTTTCATCAAGGGAGTCCTCTTGGAACCTGGTCCTCAATAAAACTGAAAGACCCCAGGTGGTGAGGATGATTCTGAGTGGTGATAAAACAAAAATGTGTATAAAGGATTCCAAACTTCTACTTTATATTCTAATGATTTTAACTTGCTTCTAGATGAACAACATCAACAACAACAGGAAACCAGTTTCAGAGAGAAAGGCTGTAAGTAAATTAGACTAAAACACCAACCTCAATTTGGGTACAAAATTTTTTAATATTTATTGATCTATATTTAAGTATACCAGTCCTTGTATTTACCAGGACTACATTTTGTAACTGGCTTATCTTGGTGCATTCAACTACAAGTGGATATTCTATGAAAATCTAGAGAATTAGGTGATTATGTCAGGAAATCAGAGAGCTGAGAACCAAGAATGAATTTTCGTATTTCATTGTTCTCATTTTCATGTCACAAATAAGGGGGATCCAGATGGAGCTGAGGTGTCTCAGAATTCTGAGCCAATCTTAAGGGTTAGTCAAATTGGACTTAATGGAGGGTTGTGATTACAGGAATCAACCAGGTCAAAAAGCATATAGGAGGGGCGCCTGGGTGGCTCAGTGGGTTAAGCCGCTGCCTTCGGCTCAGGTCGTGATCTCAGGGTCCTGGGATCGAGTCCCGCATCGGGCTCTCTGCTCAGCAGGGAGCCTGCTTCTCTCTCTCTCTCTGCCTGCCTCTCCATCTACTTGTGATTTCTCTCTGTCAAATAAATAAATAAAATCTTAAAAAAAAAAGCATAGAGGAGATAGAGTCTAGAGGAATTCTTGAAGCTGGAGATGCAGTCACTTTTAATCGAGCACACATAGCATTTGGCAGTAAAGGGAAAGCACTGTTAAGAATACTAACTGGGGATCCCATGTTGATAGACTTTCAGTAAACTGCACTCTGACAACAGGGCATCAATATGAGGTTTTATAAGAAACACTCACAGTTACAATAAACATTTGTGCTTATTTCATACCTTACACAGGGTAGGCTAGTTATTAAAAACTCAGGCAACATATTACACAGTAACTTTTTATAAGAAAACATAGGGAAACATTTCTTTTAATTCTCAGAGTTAAAGAGCAATGCATCATCTGCACCAACTCATTTTTTAAAAACTTATTAATACTATAAATCTTGAACTGATAGTGTTTCCTTCCTTGGATTAGCTGATTGGAAGTTCACAGCCAATTCTGTGACTCATTTCTAGCAATTACTCAGAAATCAGTGGAATGATTTTTGCTTCCATATTTCATACTATCTTCATGTTGTTATGTTCTCTTCTCTTTGACATCCTCATTTTACCTTGTTTTCTAAATTGTTTGTGACACAGTCCTTTGCTTTTGAGGGAGAAGAGAAAAATGGGATTTAAATAAAATATGTTACCTAAGTAAATGGAAAATAACAGTTTTTCTTACAGAAGAGGAAAACAAATGATTTTTGCTTATTATAAAACTACATATGCTCATTTTATTTATTTTTGAAGATTTTATTTATTTATTTGAGCAACAGAGATTGAGAAAACGAGTGGAACGAGAAGCAGAGGGAGAAGCAGACTCCCTACAGAGAAGGGAGTCTAACTCACAACTGGACCCCAGGATCCTGGGATCATGACCTGAGCTAAAGGCAGACACTTAAGCAACTAAGCCACCCAGGTGCCCCATATCCTCATTTCAAAGGAAATCATATAAGAAAGAAGACCATAGAAGAAAATAGTAAAAACCTCTCTTAAATATCCTCTCTTCTTACACCTACAACTGTTTAGTGCTTTTTCCTCTTCTAAAGAGGATTATATATACACACACACTCATACCATAATAAGCACACACATACATATCTCTCTATATAGCCACACACATATAGACATAATCTCATATATAAATATAAGTATGCATGAATACACATAAGTAAATAGTATCATGTTCTATGATCCAGTCTCTAATTTTTTTTTTCCTTTAACAACTTGCAGGGTTTGTAATCGCATTTCAGTACATGTACATCTCCCTCTTTCTTTATCTAGTAGTCCTTTGTTGTGGGTATGACCTAATTTACTTTACCAGTTCTCTACTGAGAGACATTTGGGTGGCTTTCAGATCTTTATTATCCTACACAATTTTGCAATATAGTACAGTTTTGCTCACTTGCTCAGTTATATTCTTAGGCTAAATTCCTATATATGGATTTATTGGGTCAAAAGCACTCCCATTTAAAATTTTGGCATACATTATTTGATTATCCACCAAGGTCTTTCTAATTTACACAGTCATGAAAAATGTATAGAAGAGGGACGCCTGGGTGGCTCAGTTGGTTAAGCGGCTGCCTTTGGCTCAGGTCATGATCCCAGCGTCCTGGGATCGAGTCCCACATCGGGCTCCTTTCTTGGCGGGGAGCCTGCTTCTCCCTCTCCCTCTGCCTCTGCCTGCCACTCTGTCTGCCTGTGCTTGCTCTCGCTTCTCTCTCTATGACAAATAAAAAAAAAAAATGTATAGAAGAAATTGCCTACTTCACCACGCCTTTTCTAATTCTTTTGAATTATTCATCTTTTACTCTTTTTCTAAAATAATTTAAAAAATTAAATAACACTGATGTTTTAATTTTTATTTTTGTCTGTTCACAAAGTAGAGAATCTTTGCAAATGTATATTGATATTAATCTTTCTTCCATTTTGAATTTCCTCTTTGTGTCTTTTGCCTACTTTCATATTAAATTTTTAATATTATTATTATTGATTTTAAGTGCTTCTTATTATGGTGTGAGATAAGGATCTTTTTTATTTCAATAAACTTATAAATATCATATTTAAAATATCTTACTCTAGTCTCACTGAATTGGAATGCTGCACTTAGTAAATCCTAAATTTCCACATACACGTGTCTCTCATGTTTGACAGTTCACAGAACCTTTACTCAGTCCACTGAACAACTGATTTGTTCCCAAATTAATATCATGTCATTTGAATTAAAAGACTGTATGTTCTGATTTTTTTTTTTTAGATTTTACTTATTTATTTATTTAGAGAGTGCATGAATGGGAGGAGGGGCAGAGAGAGAGACAGAATCTCAAGTAAACTCTGCACTGAGTCTGGAGCCCAGCGTGGGGCTCAATCTCACGACCTGAACTGAAATCAGGAGTCGGATGCATAAGTGACAGGTGCCCCCGTTCTGATATAGGAAAAAAATCTATATCTTTTTTCTTTTTCTTTCTTTCCAAGTGTTCTTTACTATTCTTACACATATTTTTTCTTTTTTTCGTTTTTAAAAGATTTATTTATTTGACAGACAGAGATCACAAGCAGGCAGAGAGGCAGGCAGAGAGAGGGGGAGAAGCAAGCTCCCCGCTGAGCAGAGAGCCTGATGCGGGGCTCGATCCCAGGACCCTGAGATCATGACCTGAGCAGAAGGCAGAGGCTTAACACACTGAGCCACCCAGGTGCCCCTCTTACACATATTTTTAATCAAACTTTAAGTCAATCAATTCCCAAAAATTCCACTGGGGATACATTATTTTTAAATAAGCCTGTGACCTTTTCTGTCTAAAGTGTTGGAGTTTTCTAAAATCCATTTCAAATTACTTTCAGCCACTCCAATGAGAATATCATTTGAAGGTATACAATATCTTATAGTTGATCCCTTAGGGAATCAGCCAATAACTTAGTTCACTTTATAACACACAAAGTGTCTTAAATTTTGTGGATCAAGGACTTGTTAAGAATTTGATGAATATTCTCCCCAAAATGTGCACCTATCCCCAAATATAATTGATCCTCTTACCCGAAGTTAAGAATTAGTTCTGTAAAATCATCTCTCTATATAAAAAGGGAAACTTTATTCCATCAAAATTTCATTCTGATGTTGTTTCCTTACAATCTGGATTGTAATGACTACTCTCTCTCTTTATAATCATTATAATTTCTCTTTGTCTTCATAGTTTTAGTCAAACAATAGGCTTCCTCTTACCCAATACCATTCCATGTTTATCTAACAATTTGATGAAAAGATCACTATACTAGCAGTTTTAAGGTTCATGCCTGAGTTCTTTCTCTGAACATACATGTATCTATTTCTCTGAGAGTTCCCCTTGGTTACTTATAAAATAAGCAAAATATCACTAGTTCTATTTACTTCACCAAGATTATTAAGGAAACCAAATACAAATTGAGTAAGCACTAACTGAAGAGGTAAGGTTTCATTATTAGTTCCACATTTAAAGGTTCATCATTTATTGAAGACACATACAGACCACATACTGTACGAGATCCTAATTGGTTAATGGTGGAGACAGATAAAAAATTGCTATTGGTAACTGCTAGAATAGATATATACAAAATGCAATGTGAAAGCCCTGAAAAGAAAAATACTCCTGCGCTCGTAAGACCATACATCCAAGTGGGATGAAATAAGTTTGAAAGGATATTTGTGAGTTTTCCAAATATATAAGGAGGGGATGGTGTAGGAAAAGCAGTCTAGAAGGAAGAAACAGGTTGAAAAAGAAAGAGGTGTTAAAAGGCACAAAGAGCTCAGCACATGGCAAAAATGTGAGGTGGTGATTTTATGGGATTTAAGGGAAAGGATGAATAGGAGACTTTCTCTGAGGAAGATAAACTGGGCTAGCATTTTGAAGAGTCAGACTAAGAAATCCAAATTTTATTTTGCAGGTGTAAAGAAATGATCCAAGGATTTCAGACAAAGGGATGATGAGATTAGGTGGTCTGGAGTATAAAAATGACTGGAGTCAGGAGACATTAAAGGCTTAGGGCAGATGATAAGAACTTGATCTAGGGAAGTAGCAATGGAGAAACACAAGAGATATTTTCAGGTGGGAAGTAAGAAGATCTTGGTTGTCTCTAAGATTTGGGAGTTCAGAGGGGTGCCTGGGTGGCTCAGTGGGTTAAAGTCTCTGCCTCCAGCTCAGGTCATGATTTCAGGGTCCTGGGATTGAGCCCTGCATTGGGCTCTCTGCTCAGTGGAGAGCCTGCTTCCTTCCTCTCTCTCTCTCTGCCTGCCTCTTCCTGTCAAATAAATAAATAAAATATTTATTAAAAAAAAGATTTGGGAGTTCAGAGAAGGAAGAATCTAAGGATACTAGTCACTTGAGACCATTAGATGAGTGATTGATAACACATACTGACATAAATGGTACTATAATTCTTACTCAGAAGACAAAACATACCTTATTTTTCATTTAATCTCCAAGATGGTGTCATGAAGATCATAGCGATGGTGGTATATGTTTGTATGGGGTCAAGTCAATTCAGCTGATGAGTTTTTAAAATAATGTGAATGCCCTCTTCCTTGGGAAAAATTAGATTTCCTATTTTTAAATGTAGAAAAATGTTCCTTGAGATAAAAATAACCACAACATCTTTTGAAATATAATACAGTGCTATTTGATATAATCCCTTAGCAACATTCCTTCTATGAGCCAGGACTAGCAGCACTGAAGTTACAGACTCACATATTGTATATTTTTAAACATGTAGATGGATAATAAGCTGTGAGAGGGACAAAATTTTACTCATGTTTGACTTCAAGGCTGTGCATAACTACCCAAAGTTGCTAAAAGGATTCAGTCTTTTTAGGTTATTATTCTATGTGATGTTTAAGAACCTTCCCCCAAATACTCTTCCAAAACCATATTGAAGTTTGCAAATAAAAATTAATGACCAGTTCACCATTATGTGTGTATGTATGTGTGTGTAGGAAAGTATCCAATTTGGAAAGTGAAAAAAAATTGTTTTTTGCAATGGTCTCTCTTGCCAATATTTGGAGATTTCATTAATCTAACACTGTTTTTTAATATTAGGAAATGAGAAATTTTACCATAACTTTTTGTTGATTAAATAAACCAAATAGTTTTGCTGATTGAAAATAAATTAATATCTTCACTTACTCAAATTTAAAGATGGAAACCTTGTATCAGTCATCCAACATTTAAAAAAAAATTACTGTTTCCTAAAATCCAAAGTCTTAGATTCACTGATATAGTCAGTTTAAAGTGTAGTCAGTTTTCAGCCAGATACTTTTGTGATGTAAAAGTTAAAGTTTGCATGATGAACTTAGATCACTTTTATAATGAAGAAAAAACACACTAAAAAATGTTAACAAAATTACTAGAGACAACAGAAAAATTTATAATTCAGAATAGAAAAGCAAAACCTGATTTTTTTAGTATTTCAATATTGCAATATAATTATAATAATTAGTATTTCCTTTTATTTAATATATTAATGTATTTAAAAAGCTACTGTTAAATATTTTATATGATACATGGGATTTATATTGAATGCAATGATAGCTTTTATCTTTTTCTTCCAAAATAGTTAAATCAAATGTCATCTTCTTTTTTTTTCCAATTTATTTATTTTCAGAAAAAAAGTATTCATTATTAAATGTCATCTTCTTGATATTTGTATCTGTCATGTAGAATGTTTTCTTTTTTTTTTCTAAGATTTTATTTATTTATTTGACAGGCAGAGATCACAAGTAGGCAGAGAGGCAGGCAGAGAGAGAGGAAGGGAAGCAGGCCCCCTGCTGAGCAGAGAGCCCGATACAGGACTCGATCCCACAACCCCGAGATCACGACCCGAGCCGAAGGAAGCAGCTTAACCCACTGAGCCACCCAGGTGCCCTAGAATGTTTTCTTAATACCCAAGGAAACACCTATGCTATCTGAATTTCCAACTTTGTTTTTCCAATTTATCTAAAAACAAAACAAAACAACAGGTCACCCATTTCTCTCATCCCAACCGAATCTCTGACAACCACCACTTGTTTTTTGCATCTGTGAGCTTAGTTTTGTTGTTATTAGTTTTGTTTCAGATTCCAAATATAAGAGAGATAGTATTATATTTATCTTTCTCTGACTTATTTATCATAATGTCATCAAGTTCTAGGCATGTCACAAGCAGCAAGATTTCATTCTTTTTTATGACTGAATAGTATTCCATTATATCTATATACATCACAATTTTCCTATCCATTCATCTATCAACGGACATTCAGGTTGTTTCCATATTTTAGCTATTATAAATAATGCTGCAATGAACACTGGGATCCATTTATCTTTTTGAATTATTGTTTTCATTTTCTTTGGACAATTACCCAGAAGTAGAATTGCTGATCATATGATAATTCTATTTTTAATGTATTGAGTAACCTCCATACTGTTTTCCATAGTGGCTGCACAGTTAACATTCCCACTATTGTGCAAGGGTTCCCTTTTTTCCATATCCTCTCTAACACTTGTTATTTCTTCTCTTTTTTAATAATGGCTAATCTGACAGGTATGAGGTAAGATCTCACTGTGTTTTTTTTTTTTTAAAGATTTTATTTATTTATTTGAGAGAGAGAGACAGTGAGAGAGAGCATGAGAGGGGAGAAGGTCAGAGAGCGAAGCAGACTCCCCATGGAGCTGGGAGCCTGATGTGGGACTCGATCCCGGGACTCTAGGATCACGCCCTGAGCCGAAGGCAGTCGTCCAACCAACTGAGCCACCCAGGTGTCCCTCACTGTGTTTTTTATTTGCATTTCCCCGATGATTAAAGATGTAGACCCTTAATTTGTATTGAGAATATATAGCTCTGGGTGCCTGGGTGGCTAAGTTGGTAAAGCATCTGCAGTCAGTGATCATCCAGGTCTTGATGCAGGGATCCTGGGATCAAGCCCTGCATTGGGCTTCTCCCTCTCCTTCTACCCTTCCCCTGATTGTGCTATCAAATAAATAAAATCTTTTAAAAAAAGGAATATATAGCTCCTGCAGATTTAGAAATGTACATTACTGACAAAGAAAATATTTTGTTATGTAAAGTAATTAGGGGCACCTGGGTGGCTCAGCGGATTAAAGCCTCTGCCTTTGGCTCATTTCATGATCCCAGTGTCCTGGGATCGAGCCCCGCATCGGACTCTCTGCTCTGTGGAGAGCCTGCTTCCTCCTCTCTCTGCCTGCCTCCCTGCCTGCTTGTGATCTCTCTCTCTCTGTCAAATAAATAAATAAAATCTTAAAAAAATAATAAATAATTAAATCCTTTATCAGTTCAATTGAACAATTACTACATTTTAAAATTTAATTTTATTTTTTTAAAAGATTTTATTTATTTATTTCACAGAGAGAGAGAGATCACAAGTAGGCAGGTGTGGGGTGGGATGGAAGCAGGCTCCCTGTTGAGCAGAGAGTCCGATGCGGGGCTCCATCCAGGACTCTGAGATCATGACCTGAGCCCAAGGCAGAGGCCCAACCCACTAGCCACCCAGGCACCCCGAACAATTGCTACATTTTGAAGAACTATTGGTTAAAGTGATTAATTTGACATTAATATCTCAACTGGTTTTCTTTGTAACATACTCATTCCTTGTAATTTTATTATTTCAAATTACTTTTATGTTAAGATTAAAAAGTGAATCTACCTTCTTAGATATAACTTAACACAAAATTTATTTCAAATACTTACATCTTCATAGAATCAAAAGACTTGACCACAAAATGTGTGGGAATTGTCTCCTTCCTATTTTACAGATTTCTTCATTAAACCAAGCAAACCTCTTTCCCATTGCTTTACAAACTGTAGTTTTGAAAATTTCAGTCAAGACAATAATATCTGGAAATGCTAGGACACATGCTAAATATAGCCTTTTAAAGGACATATTTTTCTTGGTAGTCCATAGAGAATTATCCATCCATCCATGAGGATTTTTCAGAGACATTAACTTGACAGACAACCTAAGCCCTCCATTTGAATGACAGCACATGCACACAGGAACACATACACATACACAGTTTGCACATGTCTCACACTTCTGTTCCCTTTTAAAAAGATCATTGAAGGGGCGCCTGGGTGGCTCAGTGGGTTAAAGCCTCTGCCTTTGGCTCAGGTCATGATCTCAGGGTCCTGGGACTGAGCCCCATATCAGGCTCTCTGCTCAGTGGGGAGCCTGCTTCTCCCTCTCTCTCTCTCTCTGCCTGCTCCTCTGCCAACTTGTGATCTCTGTCTGTAAATAAATAAATACAATCTTTAAAAATAAAATAAAATAAAATATCACTGAAAACAACATGAAGTGCTCTGATTAACTAACTCTCTGAACATTGTTTTATATTTATTATTGTTTTATATGCAATGTACAAACTCAACAAATACACTGATTTATTTGCCTCTACTGTGATAGTTAACACCAGTATAACAGCCAGGATTTCAAAAATTAAAAATAAAGTTAAAATTTCTCATTGCTTCCAGAGCCTATGCTGTCTTTTTTTTTCTTTTCTTTAAAGGACTTAAACCATATCTCATTGTTTGTTTATTTGGACTTTAGGTCCTATGGTATCAATCAATATAACATTCATGTTTGGTTTTATATATTTCTTGATGCTATCAACATGCCCAGGTTCTGCGCACATTTATTTTGGGAGCACCTACTGTCTTCACTGAGGCAGGAGGAGACCAGGGTTTCAGTCTTAGCTCTGGCACTCACAGTCACTGTGCTATTGAACAAGTTACTCATAACTTCTAGGGCTTGATGTTCTTATCTATAAAGTGAAGACAATATAATTTCATTTCAGTATTGTTAATGGGTTCAAATAAGTTAATAAGTGTGATTTTTTGATAATTTTAAAGCATTCCTAACCATTCTCCTAAAAGAATGAAAGCAATATCCATGCCCTTTTTGCAAAGTACATTTATTTACAAAAGCAATTCTATCAAGGGAAATCTTGACATGTAATGAATGAGTGTTTGGGAAATACATGAGTGATGTAAAGAATTTTAAGTCCAATAATTCTTAAATAGAATAAGAATGATTTATCAGATGAGCTACAGTGGAAGCTATGTGTAAGTACTATGCATCTTTAGTTTTCTGTGAACCATTCAATTAACAAATTACAAATGGAACAATTAATTAGTGTAGCGAGCACAGCAAAAAATAAATTTAAATCAATGATGCAATACCTCTACTCCAATTAGCTTATTTTCCCTCTTCACCCTCTCAGACATATTCTGTTTTATTAAAAAATGAATTTAATTAAGAGACTCTACACAGTCAACCAACCCACAGATTAATCTAGAACTCTTATTCTTATTTAATACTTGTTAAAATCTCGGTCTCACAAATGTTTATAGCTCAAACATACAAAGTGCCATGCTTGCCTTTATTCCACCACAGGGGAACCACATACATAGTGCTCTACCCAAGTGGAGGACATTTACTTTTTCAAACAAAATTTAACACAGCATGCGGGCGTTAGCAGTCTGAGGTATAAAAATGAAACTTGCATATTCATTTATAAATGTTTGAAATCACATCAATTTTCAAAACTTAAATTGATCTGAATAGTGACTATTTAAACCACAATTCTCATTCTTTTTATCTAATAGGTATAAGAACATCACCACAAAAAATTGTTCAGTAATTAAGGGTGTGAGGAAGGCAAAGAGTACGAGAAGTATGTGGGCATATCAGGGTTGAGATATTCCACTTGGCTGGATTTCCTTTTGTACACAACACACAGAGAGACTTGCCCATAAAAAAGAAAGAGATAAAGAGAGAGGAGGAGGGAGGGAGGGGAAAAGAGAAAAGGGCAGAGCCCAGAAAGGGGGCAGACAGAAAGACATATGTTTGAACACGATTAATATTTCTGGATAAACCCAACATACTATCAATTACAGTTAGACAAACAACTGTCAATCACAACTGAACAAACAGCCCCAAGTTTTCCTGTTTCTGGATGTCCACCTGATTTACAGTTTACCCATCATGCAGATACATGGCTTGGATATGTAGTCCATCAATGGCTGCCCACCTCTAAGATTAGATAATGAAATCTTATTTGTGTGCACTTTGTGTGGGGCAGGGCATTCCTTGCTTAGAGGGCCTGGGACAGGGAAGAAAAGAGCTGTTTTGGGGTTGCAGGGAAAGGGCCCAACTTCCACCTCCATGCCTGAGTTAAGAATTTGAGCTCAGTTCTCAGAGTAGCTGTAATTGGTTCTTTACACTACTCATTTCCTCAGAATAGGAGCAGTTGGCTTCTATTAAAACTCTGGGTGACATGCAGCTTCCTTGCCCTATCTTCCGGAGCACTTTACATTAAGGGGAAATCACTGTAATCAAATCTCTGCATCTTTGCTGCTGCTAAATAAAACGAGGTACTTTCTTCCTGGGATTTTGCAAAGACAACTGGATGGATACACATAGAGCGGGCACACATCACATACCAACACAGTGTAACTCCCACAGAGTCTTTGCTCCCTCCTTCCATCCCTCCCTTTTCCCTCTCCTGAGGATTGCTGAACATTTTGCTCCAAACTCTCCAAGTCACCCACGTGTTTGTTCTCCCCTTTAGCTGTTCAATTTACTTTCTGACAAAGAGAAACTGAGTTGTTCTCAGGCTCTGCGCTGCAATCCTGGAACCAAGCTGTCTCACCCATTTCCAGTCACCATCAGATCTGCCCCACCAATCCCCCTCACTCTGGGGAGAGTGGAAGGATTACTGGGAGTCTCGCTGGCTCAACAACCCCACCCCTTTCCTTCACTCTTCCTCCTACTGCAACAGAGCAAACTGAATTTGCCTGTTTAGTCCCACTTGCCAGGGTGGGATGGAAGTGGGTGGGGAGGGGATGGTGGGTGGTAGAGACAACTGCAAATCTCTCATTCTCTTTCACACACACACACCATTTAAACTGTACTTTCAGGGTCTCTTACACACAGGTGAATCCTAACACTCTCAAGCAAGAACAAACACGCCCCTGCTTGCCCTCCCCCAATTCCCAGAATAGAATTTAGTCCTGGGTCCTAGATTGCTAGTGATAAAGAGACCAACGAGGAGAATTTGAGAAATGGGGAGGTGACCCCTTGTCTGAATGGGGGAGGGGGCGCTCTCCACTCACCGCCTGAGTCCCTGGAAGGAGGAGGGCCAGGACATCCTGGATTTCTTTAGGCCGGGCCGGTGGCCGGTCTCCACGGCGTAGGAGGTGCGGTCCATGGCACGGCAGTACAGGTAGCGCTCGGTGTCCGAGTAGCCGCGATGTCGGACCCGGCCGGTGGCCCCGCTCGAGGCGTAGCGGCCGCGAGCAGCCCCCGGAGGCGGCGGGGGCGGTGGCAGAGGGGGTGGCGGTGGCGGCTGCAGCGGACACTGGGGCTGGGGCTGGGGTGAGGACGGCGGTGGCGGGGGCAGGTGGTGATGGGGGTGCAGAAGGCGGAACTGGGGCTGCCGGAGCGGGTACTGGTGGTGCTGCTCGTGCCTCCAGAGGTGCTTGGGGGCTTTGAGTGTGGCCCCTCCGGCGCCGTCGCTGCCCTCGTCGCTGCCCGCACGGGCCGGCACGCTGCTGCCCTCTGCCTCCATCCTGGCTCGCACCTCCGAGCCCTGCTGTCCAGCCGGTTTCACCGCGCTGGCCCGAGCGCCTCCCGGATGCTGCTGCCGCTGCCGCAGCCGCTTCTGAAGCCGAAACAGAGGCTGGGCTCAGCTTCCCACTTGAAGCCACCAGAGGCTCCGGGCGACCGAGAGGGGGCTCTGCCAGCGGGAGGGGTCACAGAACGTGACAAGGCTCCCTCCACAGTGATTGAGGCAGAGATACACTCCTGGGCTCCCCAGTTCACCAAGACTAGGACGCGCGGTGCGCTGCTTCACCAACAGCCGGTCCCTGCTTCCTCCCTTTCTTCTTCCCTTGCTTCCTTTGGGTGCCTGCAGCAAAGCAGGGACTGTTAGCAGCTCTAGACGCAGAAAAAGCAGCAGCAGTAGTGGTAGCAGCCTCCTCAGTCCAGAGCGCCTGAACCCTGAGACCAGAGCTGCTGAAAAGTTGGACAGCTCCTGACTGGTGAGCTAAGCTGCGACTTTCTCCAAAACCACTCTAGCCAGTCAGAAGTCAGACCTGTCCTCCTGATCCTTCCCCTCCCCGTGCCCCCGCCTCCCTCCCCCCACTGCCCTCCACTGCCCCAGAGCTTTCCTCTGCACCTCCACTTGCTTCAGTCTTCTTCGAGAAATGGAGGTCGGTTGTTCCTATCGGATTCTCACAGCTTTTTGACGATGAACACCATTTTGGGGCTTCCAAAGATAAGGGATGTAACCTGGCAAAGTTGCTCAGAATGGTTTTTGTGCAGGTTGTTGAAAATTTGGATCTGGGTGAGGACCCAATATTAGGATTATTTCAGCCTCTTTCCCTGACAAAGGTTTAAATACTGTGTGGATCTTTCTCATAGCAGAGGGAATGCCCACTATTTCCTCTTGAAGATCTTCTTCCAGCTAGTATCTCATGTTGCTGCTGCATCTGTGATTAAGGTCCCCAGGAGCGGACCTAGCTGGATATCAAAGTGAATGGTTGTCAAGACTGAGATTTCTGGCTACAGTTAAGGTTGGGGAACCTTTTCCATTACAAACCTCTGTTTATCTTCAGGGATTTCTTCTGTCAGGGCCTGCCTGCAATTTTGTCTTTCTGCCACATCCAGCAGAAGAAGACAGCTCAATTACCAAAGCGTTCAGAAACATGTATCACTATTATTCCACAGAAATCAGAGTCATATATGGCACTAAAATCCAAATTCCTTTATTTATCTTCCTTTATTTAGTATTTTCCTGCAATACTGGCCATTTTTGAGAAACTACAAAGTTTCAGAGTAATATATGTTCATATAATATAATGTAATCTATGTACATATGTACATAAATCTTCTTGTACATTTATTATTATTATTAAAGGTTATCTTTATTTATTTGAGGAGAGAGAGAGATCACAAGTAGGCAGAGAAGCAGGCAGAGAGAGAGGGGGAAGCTGAGCAGAGAGCCCGATGTGGGCTCAATCCCAGGACCCTGAGATCATGACCCAAGCCGAAGGCAAAGGCTTAACCCACTGAGCCACCCAGGTCCTCTCTTCTTGTACCTTTTTATATTTTAAATTATATTTAATTTTAGAATTAGACTTTATGGGAACTAGCACTGTAACATCCATTATTTGAAATACAGTTTTATTGATGGCTTACAATAGTTTGTTGGCAGTCTAATTAATCTATTTATCAGTCAATTTTGACACACTTGAATATATATTTTATGCATATCATATAATGAATACTAAAGTACCAGAATCAAGAACAACATCTCACACTCTGCAGAGTGCTGGAAATCCAAAGTCCTCTATATAGTGAGTGCTCAGTGTACAAGAAATTGATGAAATACCATCAGTGAAAATAAGTGCTCACTTTGCTCACTGTTCCCTTCTCTAAGTGACAGCAATGAAATTTAATGCTTTGCAAAAATGACACTTGGCATTTCTACATGGGTATCTTTCTTTCCCCTCCTTCTCTCATTCTCTTCCTTGTCCTCCTTCTTCTCCTCCTCCTTCTCCTTCTTCTTCTAAGTGAGAAATGTCTCCTCCAGCATTTCAGTATTGGCATTTTGCCCATAGGGCCCATGTACAAAGACTGAGAAAGGTTCGGTCTTGAGAGGAACAAGGCATTCCCCTAAGTATCACTTCCCTCTATGTAGCACTGAAAACATACTTGACTATGGCATTCTTTCTCCCCTTTACAGACACAAGTGTGACTAATGGCAGTGGCCAAAGTATTTTCTATGCCTAGGAAGGCACTGAGCTGGTATCTTTCCAAACAAGAAAGGAGAGAAAAGGAAGTGTTTACAGCATAAATCATTTTTCAAATTCATCACAGTATTAGTACCTGGAACTATTCCAAAGAAGTATACAAATTTCTTTTCCCCTCTGAAATTCTTGCCACCTTTCTCCTTGGTTGAGTCATGGCAGAATATCTATCTGAAACTTATAATCTTGCTTTTCAAACACTAACAGTATAAACAAGTAGTTTGTGATCTTCTTTCCAAAATAAATAGAATTATCCAAACCTACCCTGCTTCTCACTGTCAGTTTTCTTCTTTCTTTTAATTAATGAACAATTTCTTTTTCTTATAGTCTTCATTTACTTTTTGTAAATGATTCTTTCATTTTTACTATATAATTACAAGTCAGGTATATTTTTAAAGATAAAGGTAAGAAAGTCATTTACCAAACTAAAAAGCTTTTGCACAATAAAAGAAATCATCAACAACATGATGAGGCAATCCATTGAATGAAAGAAGATATTTATAAGTCATACATCTGATAAGGGGATTAATATCCAAAATATATAAAGAACTTACATAATTTAATGTCAAAATAACATACAACCTAATTTAAAAATGGGCAGAGAACTTGAATAGACATTTTTCCAAGGAAGACATACAGATGGCCTGTAGGCACATGAAAAAGTGTTCAACATCAATAATCATCAGCAAAATGCAAATCAAAACCACAATGAGATATCACCTCACACAAATTGGTTATTATCAAAAAGCCAAAAAATACAAAATGCTGGTGAGGCTTTGGAGAAAAAGAACCCTTCTATACTGTTGGTGGGAATGTATATTAGTGCAGCAATCATGGAAAACAGTATAGAGATTACTCAAAACAATTTTCAGAATAGAACTGCCATGTGGTCTATCAATTCCACTTCTGAATAGTTCAGTGAAAATGAAAACACCAATCCCAATAAATACATGCACTCTTATGTTTATCACAGCATTAGTTACAAAAGTCAAGATATGGAAACAACACAATTTTCTATGGATAGATGTATGTACACACAATGTATATGTGTATGTACACACACACACACACACACATGCACACATACACAGTAAACTATTACTCAGTCAAGAAAGAAGGAAATCCTGACATTTGGAAAAACATGGGTGGACCTTGAGGGCATTATGCTAAATGAAATAAATCAGAGAAAGACAAATATCATATGATTTCTTATATGTGAATCAAAACAAAAAACCAGAAACACAGTCACACATATAGGAAACGAATTGTTGGTTACAAGAGTGGGGAGGGATTGGGGGGATGGGTGAAATAGGTGGAGTGGATTAAGAGGTACAAATTACCAATTATAAAAAAAATAATTCATGGGGATGTTATATACAGCATAGGGAATATAGTGAACTATACTGCAATAATTGTGTATGGTGATAGATGGTATCTAGACTCAAGGTGGGAATCATTTTACAACATATAAGAATATCAAATCACTATGAAGTATACTTGGAACTAAAAGGATATTGTATGTGAATTTATACTTCAACAAAAAAATCAAAAGAAAATCATGTAAGTACCCGTGTCCCCAGTTTGAGAGTTTGCAACTTCTCCTATAATTCCAGGAGATTACTTACAGTAGTAGTTTATTGTGTGACCTTTAAGGTAAGACAGCTTAGGTTCAAATCCCCCACTTCTTAGTCATGTGAACTAGCTCTAAATTACTTACCCACCATGTCTCTTATATGCAAAGTAGTATTATTATCCATCTCACAGGGTCTTGTGATTATTTAATAATACTTAGCACAATGCCTTATGCATAGTAAGTACCTAATAAAAGCTACCAATTTGGATCATTCCTGACAGAGCTGGAAGAATCCTAAATTTGATTTTACTCAGTGGTTTCTAAGCACAGTTGAACCTAAGGAGTATCACCTTGGAGAGCATTAAAAACTTCTGATGTTGGGACGCCTGGGTGGCGCAGTTGGTTAAATGACTGCCTCCGGCTCAGGGCGTGATCCTGGAGTCCCGGGATGGAGTCCCACATCAGGCTCCCAGCTCCATGGGGAGTCTGCTTCTCCCTCTGACCTTCTCCTCGCTCATGCTCTCTCTCACTGTCTCTCTCTCTCAAATAAATAAAATAAAAAATCTTAAAAAAAAAAAAAAAAAACTTCTGATGTTAAACCCCAGACCAGTGATTTCAAACTGTGATGCTATCAGAATTACCAAGAGAACAAGTTAAGAACACAAAAGCCTGATCATGGTGGATAATCTTTTTAATGTGCTGTTGGATCCTGTTGGCTAGGATCTTGTTGAGAATCTTAGCATCCATATTCATCAGTGATATTGGTCTGAAATTCTCCTTTTTGGTAGGGTCCTTGCCTGGTTTGGGGATCAGGGTAATGCTGGCTTCATAGAAAGAGTCTGGAAGTTTTCCTTCTGCTTCAATTTTTTGAAACAGCTTCAGGAGAATAGGTGTTATTTCTTCTTTGAAGGTTTGGTAGAATTCCCCAGGGAATCCGTCAGGTCCTGGGCTTTTGTTTTTTAGGAGGTTTTTGATCACTGATTCAATCTCGTTATTAGATATCGGTCTATTCAGGTTGTCGATTTCTTCCTGGTTCAATTTTGGTAGTTTATATTTTTCCAGGAATGCATCCATTTCATCTAGGTTGCTAAGCTTATTGGCACATAACTGTTCGTAATAACTCCTGATGATTGTTTCTACTTCCTTGGTGTTAGTTGTGATCTCTCCCTTTTCATTCATAATTTTATGAATTTGGGCTTTCTCTCTTTTCTTTTGGATTAGTGTATCCAGTGGCTTATCGATCTTATTGGTTCAAAAAACCAGCTTCTAGTTTCATTGATACGTTCTACTGTATCTCTGGTTTCTACCTCATTGATCTCAGCTCTAATCTTCATGATTTCCCTTCTTATGTGTGGAGTTGGTTTGATTTGTTGTTGATCCTCCAGTTCTTAAAGATTATCCCCCATGATCAGGTGGGATTCATCCCTGGGCTACAAGGATGGTTCAACATTCGCAAATCAATCAATGTGATACAACAAATTAATATGAGAAGAGAGAAGAACCACATGGTCCTCTCAATTGATGCAGAAAAAGCATTTGACAAAATCCAGCATCCGTTCCTGATTAAAACGCTTCAAAGTATAGGGATAGAGGGAACATTCCTGAACCTCATCAAATCTATCTATGAAAGACCCACAGCAAATATCATCCTCAATGGGAAAAAGCTTGCAGCCTTCCCATTGAGATCAGGAACAAGACAAGGATGCCCACGTTCACCACTCTTGTTCAACATAGTATTAGAAGTCCTAGCAACAGAGAGAAATAAAAGGTATCCAAATTGGTAATGAAGAAGTCAAACTCTCTCTCTTCGCAGATGACATGATTCTTTATATGGAAAACCCAAAAGACTCCACCCCCAAACTACTAGAACTCATACAGCAATTCAGCAACGTGGCAGGATACAAAGTCAATGTGCAGAAATCAGTGGCTTTCTTATACACTAACAATGAAAATACAGAAAGGGAAATTAGAGAATTGATTCCATTTACAATAGCACCAAGAACCATAAGATACCTGGGAATAAACCTAACCAAAGAGGTAAATGATCTGTACGTGAGGAACTACAGAACACTCATGAAAGAAATTGAAGAAGACACAAATAGATGGAAGACCATTCCATGCTCTTGGATCAGAATAATAAACATTGTTAAAATGTCTATACTGCCTAGAGCAATCTATACTTTTAATGCCATTCCGATCAAAATTCCACCGGCATTCTTCAAAGAGCTGGAGCAAATAATCCTAAAATTTGTATGGAATCAGAAGAGACCCCAAATCGCTAAGGAAATGTTGAAAAACAAAAATAAAGCTGGTGGCATCACCTTACCTGATTTCAAGCTTTATTACAAGGCTGTGATCACCAAGACAGCATGGTACTGGCATAAAAACAGACACATAGACCAGTGGAACAGAGTAGAAAGCCCAGATATGGACCCTCAACTCTATGGTCAATTAATTTTTGACAAAACAGGAAAAAATATACAGTGGAAAAAAGACAGTCTCTTCAAAAATGGTGCTGGGAAAACTGGACAGCTATATGTAGAAGAATGAAACTCGACCATTCTCTTACACCGTACACAAAGATAAACTCAAAATGGATAAAAGACCTCAGTGTGAGACAGGAATCCATCAGAATCCTAGAGGAGAACATAGGCAGTAATCTCTTTGATATCAGCCACAGCAACTTCTTTCAAGATATGTCTCCAAAGGCAAAGGAAACAAACGCGAAAATAAACTTCTGGGACTTCATCAAAATCAAAAGCTTCTGCACAGCAAAGGAAACAGTCAAAAAAACAAAGAGGCAACCCACGGAATGGGAGAAGATATTTGCAAATGACAGTACAGACAAAAGGTTGATATCCAGGATCTATAATGAACTCCCCAAACTCAACCCACACGAAACAGACAAACACATCAAAAAATGGGCAGAAGATATGAACAGACACTTCTCCAATCAAGACATACAAATGGCTATCAGACACATGAAAAAATGTTCATCATCATTAGCCCTCAGGGAGATTCAAATTAAAACCACATTGATATATCACCTTACACCAGTTAGAATGGCCAAAATTAACAAAACAGGAAACAACATGTGTTGGAGAGGATGTGGAGAAAGGGGAACCCTCTTACACTGTTGGTGGGAATGCAAGTTGGTGCAGCCTCTTTGGAAAACAGTGTGGAGATTCCTCAAGAAATTAAAAATAGAGCTTCCCTATGACCCTGCCATTGCACTCCTGGGTATTTACCCCAAAGACACAGACGTCGTGAAAAGAAGGGCCATCTGTACCCCAATGTTTATAGCAGCAATGGCCACAGTCGCCAAACTATGGAAAGAACCAAGATGCCCTTCAGCGGATGAATGGATAAGGAAGATGTGGTCCATATACACTATGGAGTATTATGCCTCCATCAGAAAGGATGAATACCCAACTTTTGTAGCAACATGGACGGGACTGGAAGAGATTATGCTGAGTGAAATAAGTCAAGCAGAGAGAGTCAATTATCATATGGTTTCACTTATTTGTGGAGCATAACAAATAGCATGGAGGACAAGGGGCATTAGAGAGGAGTAGGGAATTTGGGTAAATTGGAAGGGGAGGTGAACCATGAGAGACTATGGACTCTGAAAAACAATCTGAGGGGTTTGAAGTGGCGGGGGGGGGTGGGAGGTTGGGGTACCAGGTGGTGGGTATTACAGAGGGCACGGATTGCATGGAGCACTGGGTGTGGTGAAAAAATAATGAATAATGTTTTTCTGAAAATAAATAAATTGAAAAAAAAATCAAGTAGGAAAAGAAAAAAAAAAAAAGAACACAAAAGCCCAAGCTCCTTAAAGCAGATAGAGTTTGGGACTTTGTACTTTTACCAAGTTGGCCAGATGATTCTGAATCCAACTAAAATTTGGAAACCATTGCCACACCTAAACAAATGAAATCAATATTTCTGGGGGAAGAACCCAGATGACTGCATTTTTAAAAGCTCCTTAGCTGACTTCAATATTCCAGTAACTACTGATCCAGAACTATTTCCTTACTATACAGTTGCAAAATTACTTTAGGTTCTCTTAGTTTACTTGCCCACATGACTCAAATACTTTTTGGCAAACCTAGTTCAAGAGTCCAGAGCTCATGAAAATATACACTTTCTCTATGACTCTTATTGTCTCTATGTTACAAGAAAATCTTACATAGTTAAAAATTAAGACTTCTAAGTCTTCCACTACAAAACTCTTTTCATTAATCTAAGGGTTGTGCACTCATACTTAAAATAACCAAAAATGGAAATACTCAATGGGGACATCAGTTTTCCATTCTTATACATCAAATAAATGATCTATTTTCCCCACTGATTGACCGTAAATGTTGTTTTATAGGTACAATCTGAGAAGGTATTCAAACACTAATGGCTTCATATGGGGCCTCCTTGAAAGCTTTCACCACTCATTATCAGCACATCTGTATAAAAAGTAAAAAATTCTAGTAAATGATCAGTGCATTTTTCCTGACAAACATAAATAAGTTAGTTGGTGCCATTACCATGGTACAGAGATTATACACCAGCACCACCACCCTTTTTTGTCAATGCATTTCAACTCTGCCCTAGCAATCTAATCAATCACTCAATGTTCTACTGGACAATTAACAAAGAAGAACATTCCTGTTAATAATGATGGAGAGTTCTGGCAGAAATGATGTCAATAAAAAAGCTAAGAGTGATCAAGGATCATTTCAATTCAGAACACAGAATTAAATATAAGTTATGATAACTAAGGGTCCACTGTTATCTTCATGATGAGAGGAAGATTTAAATGAAACTTTCTTTTTGCATATATCCTAGATATATTGGAATGCACATGCTATGTTATTTGTTAGTATGTATCAATCTAATGGCAGTCATCATAGAGTTGGAAAATTTTCATCATCAGATACTGTTTTTCACAAAGGCAAACTGTTGCCTAGTTAGAAATATCCAAAGGATGCATCCAGAGTCTTAGATTTCACCCAAGTCTTCAATGTTTTTCAGAAACAGAGTTTAGGCCTTTCTTGTGGATATATTAAGGGCTTTTAGAATAGTAACCATTTATACATATATTAAATATTGTTAATATTACCACTTTAAGTACTAGTACTAAAGTCCCTATCCCATTGTTTCCATATTTTAGATCATTTTTAGTAATTTTTTTCTCTAATATGAAACAAAGAGCAATATGTGATAAATGTTGAACTAAGAAACGCTACGTTTGAGCACATTTTTCTTTGATTAGTGCACTGATAGAAATTCAGCAGTAACTGCCTGGCTGGCCCTACAGGTTTCAGTACTACCAGAAACTAATCTTGTAACTTTCTAACAACACGACTCCACTTGTCAATTCAATGAAAATACTGGTTATGTGTCAGTTCCCATGCAGACTTCAGTATTTAATTGATGAGCATGAAAAAATACTTGTCCTCAAGGAGCTTTGTGTCTTTAAGGGAAGTAAACAAATAGACAAACAAGTATAACTCAGGGAGAGAGAGTGTGTGAGACATAGGTGTGAGACATAAATGGGGATATGTAATGTCTGGTACACAAGAGGAACATTCAATTTGTAAGGGTCAGTGGGCCTTCACAATGAGGAAGCTAATGCCAAGACCTCAAGAACAAGGTGAAATCAGTTAATTGTACCTTGTATGACCATGTATGTATGACTGTATATTTGTCTTGGGGAGCATCAAAGGTAAATGCATAATGGAAAGAAATTAGTACTGGCAAAATCTCAGAGATGAGGAGAATTCTGGGGCACTGGAAATTCAGGAAATGCCAAGTAATTTTATGAATCCCTAAGAAGGACAAGTAGTTAAGTAGGCAAATATCTCATAACAAATCACCTTTTAGAAAAGGCGCCCTAAAGGCAATATATTTACGATGTGTAAATTATCAAAAGGCACCCCTCTGTATGAATCTGGTAAGTTGAAGAATAGGAAACAAACAGAGAAGAAATCAGGGATATGAGAGGAATATGGAGAATAACAGATAATAGGCTGTCCCTGAGAAGTAGATTGAACTCTAAGATGCAAATGCAAACCAGACCAAAGGCAACATTTCCATTGTGACAGCAGAGAAATAGAAAATGATGAATTCTGATTAATGAAGTTAATTGCATTTCTCAAATATTTAACTTTTGGCATTCTTCCAAATAATTTTCATACCCCATTTTATTTAATCCTTACAACAATGTACTTCTTCATATTTTAACAATTTTGAAAATCATAAGGAGTCTTTCTAAAGAGACTAACAGGACTGTGCGTGTCTCCTGCAGATGTTGAGTGTGACCCATGTGATCTTAACTCTACATAGAAAACATCTGTTGTTCATTGTCTCAACATTAATTTATTCATTCAACCAATGCTTATAACACGTAGTATGTGCCAAACATAGGATCTGGAGGAAAAGAACGGAATAAAACAGTACAGTTTTGGCTCTCCTATTCTAATTGGAAGAAAGAGAATAAAAACTCAAACAAATATGTAAAAATGCCAGATGAGGCTAAGTGCTATAAGGCAAAGAGAAGCAAATTGAGAAGTTAGCATATGATGTTTGGGAGTGAAGGAAGTAAGGGTGTCAGCCAGCATCCAAGGCTATGAAAAATGCAAGTGCAAAGTTATTGCCATAGCAGCAGCTTGCCATATTGGGGAGTACCAAGCCAACCAGTGGCCTGGGGTAAAGTAAAGGGGAAGCTATTTGGAAATGAATTCAAATCAAGGAGGGCCACGTTGGAATAGTAAAGATTTCTGATTCATTATTTGTATTCAAAGAACATCACCTAGTTGAGTTTTAGACTTAATTACATGAGATTTAGACACCTAATATTCATTTAAAATTTCTTCAAAAGACTATACTATATTGCCTCACTGAAGAGATAGCTAACTCCATATGTAGAAATAATAAAAAATATGCCTGGGAGACAAACATCTATTGTAAGTAAAGAAAATTTTTCTTTCTGGAAGAAAGACTGCACTTCCATACTTTATTATAAAGCAAAAGATATTCATAATACTTGAAGCTGTTTAATTACTGAAATAACTACATTGTTTAATCACTGAAGTAACTACAAAATAATTTCTGATCATTAACCAAGAATACACTTAAAAAGACTAGATATTCCCTAATCCTGTGGAAGAACTTTCAAAGTGACTGATTCATGAGACCTGAAGAATGATTACTCAGGTGCTAAATGTCCATCTGTCAAAAGCTTCTAGCTGAGTTTTAAAAGAGCATCCTGAGCTTCTAATATTTGACAATTAAATTTTAAAAAGGAATCAACATGCCTTGAAATGTCACTCTCAATATCAAACACGCAAAAGAGATTATGAGAAGTAGCTTGTTACTATGAAATTAGGTCTAACCTGCCAAAGGCCAAAAACAGTTAGGACTTTTTCAATTATTTTTTAAAAAAGATTTATTTTATTTGAGAGAGAGAGAGAGAGCACATAAGGGAGGGCCTGAGTGTTGTGAGTACAGGTGGGGGAGAATATCCAAGCTGTGTGCTGAGCCTGATGTGGGGGCTCTAACTTGGGACACTGAGATCATGACCTGAGCAGAAAGCAAGAATCAGACACTTAACCAAATGTGCCACCCAGGCACCCTAAGAATCTTTAAATTCTTAATGTGAAGAAGATTTAATCTTAGACTTTAAGGTGCTGAAAAGTGGGGCGCCTGGGTGGCTCAGTGGGTTAAGCCTCTGCCTTCGGCTCAGGTCATGATCTCAGGGTTTGGGGATCGAGCCCCACATTCCTCTGCTCAGTGGGGAGCATGCTTCCCCCACTCTCTATGCCTGCCTCTCTGCCTACTTGTGATCTCTCTCTGTCAAATAAATAAATAAGATCTTTAAAAAAAAGGATGCTGAAAAGTAACAAGGTAGGCAGGGATACAGCAAAATGTATTCATTTCCCTTTAGAAAATGTACATTTAAAGTAGTTTTCTTATCTTATAAAACTCCTATTAAATTGACTATTGTAATTAATGTGTTTCTTAAATAAAAGATTTCTAGCATTAACTCCAGTTTACATCTAGGAAGTGGAGGCTGATAGTAGCAATTATTGGCCTAAGGTCAGATATTCGTTTGGTTTGAAAGTTGTAACTTGAGCCCTTGCCAACCTCATTCTGAAACCTGTGATCTTGCCTAGATGACAAAGGGAAAAGATAAATACAGAAGTTTTTAAATTAAAATGTCTATGGATTGGGGTACCTGGGTGGCTCAGTCAGTTAAGTGTCTGCCTCCAGCTCAGTCACTAATCCCAGGACCCTGGGATTAAGCCCTGCATCGGGCTCCTTGCTTCGTGGGAGTCTGCTTCTCCCTCTCCTTTTACCCCTGTTAATGCTCTCTCTCTCTCTCTTTCAAATAAATAAAATAAACTCTTTTAAAATACCAATGGATAAATTGTTTAATAATATCAGTGGATGGGTGGTTTAATACAAAATTAGAGAACTAAAAAGATATAAGCTGAAATATCAGAAATAGCTTGTGTGAGGGACAAGATACAAATATCCATTATCAATACTTCTAATCAACTAAGAAAAATACACACATAAATATTGAAGATAAATGGATTAAAAAGGAAGAAACAAAACTGTCACTTGCTGATGATAACATTATCTACATACAAAACACAAAGGAATATGGAGACTTTTAGAATGTTAATGGAGTTTAGAGGGCTAACTGATTTATAAGAATCAGTGGCATAAAGCCCACATCATTACCAACAGAACAGATACACCTGAGGTGGGTAGGAGTGAGCAATGTGGAGCTGAAAATTCCATCCTTGAGAGACAAATCTGCAAGAGATTCATAAACACTTTGTAATAATAAATGTGTTATTTTTCAGCAGTATCACAATTACTATCCGAAGTAAATAAGACCTCAAATTTGGAGGCTTCTTATATTGAGAGAAGACAAGTTACTTCATCTGTCCTCAAGGAATACACATTCCCTCCAAAAAAGGGAATTGGGATCACTACCAGGGACATTCTCACAAACTAATTTTAATTATAGCCCAGTTACTCACTTTCTTTGTGAATGTAAAATTTTTAATAAAATAGTACTTTTTTTAAAAAAAGATTTTATTTGTTTATTTTATTTACAGAGATCACAAGTAGACAGAGAGGCAGGCAGAGAGAGAGAGAGGGAAGCAGGCTCCCTGCTGAGCAGAGAGCCCGATGCGGGACTCGATTCCAGGACCCTGGGATAATGACCTGAGCTGAAGGCAGCGGCTTAACCCACTGAGCCACCCAGGCACCCCAGTGAAATAGTACTTTTAAAAAACATTGAGAAAACGTGTTACTTATTTTGATAGAACTTTAAAATTTCCATGTAACTTGATGAGCATAATAGAAATAAGAACCTTGGGAAAGGAAAAATATATAGAATTCACAATTCAAGGCAGACTCATTGACATACTAGTTTTTAATGTTTCTGCTTGCTTATTCCATCTTCTTACAGACTTCACATCATGATATAAGATTTTATTTATTTTAATCAATGTAGTTTTGACATTGTATTTGGAGGAAGGAGAAGAAAGATATTAACCATTATTCTCCTCAGCATGACACTACCACTTTAAAATAAATGGAAGATCCATGGTCTAATATTACTAAGGCTGAGTAACTTTCCCCCTGGCTCAGCGCATGGAAAATAGCATATTCTCTTCATGCATAAATAATGGAAATCTCATCATTGAATTGTTTAGAATGCTTTGTGGAGTGTGCCAAATGTAGACCTAGATTTATTTGCAATGGCCTCTGTGCAGATTCAAAGATGTGGACTAAGTGACCAGTTATAAACTACACACTGTGATTATTAATCCAGTCCCTCTTTGATGTTGATCAAATAACCCACTACTGCTGAAGGTGTTCAGTCAAAATGGTCAAGCCAATAGTCCTACTGAATTCAAAGATTTTTCTAAAAGGTACGTCATTCATCATCCTTATTAAGGGAATGGGTACCACAGCCAGAAAAAGTCCTGATTTTCAGTTCCAGTTCCAAGATGTTCTAGATGTCTGACTACAGGCTACATTAACCACTCTAAATATCAGTTTCTCATCTATAAAATGGGGGTGATAATGGAATCAACTTGACAATGTTATTTTTGCAAAGGATTAAATGAAATAACAAATGTAAAATTCTCAGCACAGTACCTGGCATATAAGTAATATATGTATATATACATATATAAACATATATTACATATAATTTAGGAAATGATGAAAATGGAGAACCAAACACCCCTACAGTATTACACTGGAGCTCTTGAAAATCCTGAGCAGCCTCCAAGCAGTAATAGGACCATACCTTTCAGCCAGCAATGAATAGTTCAGTTAGAAAAAGAGCTACAATACCTTAAATGTGAAACTAGGTCTGCTTTCTACTCTGATTTTTTTTTTTCCTACTTTTATTTCTATTCCATATGTATTTTCTGGCTTATGGAAAAGAAGTAAGAAAACCAACATTTATAGATGATACTATAATGAGCATTTCACTTATACTACAGCAATTGATAGCCATGGCCTTTTAATCAGGTAGAAATTATCTTTGCTACTTTACATAACTGACCCAAATAACTGCCAAAATTTACACAGCTAGAGGGGTGCCTGGCTGGCTGAGTCAGTACAGCATGCTGCTCTTGATCTTGGTGGTCACAGTTCAAGCCCCACAGGGGTGTAGAGCTCACCAAAAACAAACATACAAAACACATCCAGAAAATATTGGAACCCAATTTCTAGCCATACTTTGTGTTACCTCCAAAGCCTTTTACATTTCTTTACACAAGGAATTTACTAGATGTAGTATTAGGTCAGGCTGTAATCTATTTTTAGATTATCGGGAACTTACTGCTTTAGGGAAACTAGGCTAGGAAAGTAGTTGGCTTCCTAACCAGCTGAAGCGGTAGCTTTCTAAACAGCCTACTATGCTATAATAGAAATACCACATACCAAATACCACAATACCCTGCATTAAAACAAGGGTCAGCAAACTATGTCTACAGGACAAGTACACCTTACCACCTGTTTTTATAAATTATGTTTTGCTGGGACACAGCCACATCCATTCATTTACTTATTGTCTATGACTACTTTCATTCTGTGACAGAGTTGAGTGGTTCTGACAGAGACTTTGTAGCCCACAACATCTAAAATATCCACTATCTGGGTCCTCATAGAAACAGTTTGCTGACCGTTAATGAACAAAAAAATACTAGGTGACTAATGAACCATCATCTATAATATTCTCTCCAATAGGAATTACTCTCTATTGCGTTTGAGCAAAAGTGAGTGTCAAGGTTCCAGAAGACAATTTCAGCAGCTTCGAAGTCAGCTCCAAGAAGACCAGGAGAGGGGAGGCTGTGTAATCTCAAGAGCATAGGTCCGACTTGGGTAGTTTGCCCCAAAGGGAGAGCTCCTCTGTTCATGATACCAAGCTGCCCAGCACAAATGGAGACCTGGTTCCTGCCTGCCTTCTGTGCTGATTCCGTGCTAGTTCTTTTCCCCCTCAACTGAAACCTCCCAAGTCCTCACTCTTTACTTGACTTCATAATCCTTTTCTTTTTTTATTTTATTTTATTTTATTTTTTTTAATTTTATTTATTTGAGAGAGAGAGACAGTGAGAGAGAGCACGAGCGAGGAGAAGGTCAGAGAGCAAAGCAGACTCCCCATGGAGCTGGGAGCCTGATGTGGGACTTGATCCCGGGACTCCAGGATCACGCCCTGAGCTGAAGGCAGTCGTCCAACCAACTGCGCCACCCAGGCGTCCCTTCTTTTTTCTTTTTTTTTTAAGATTTTATTTATTTATTTGACAGACAGAGATCACAAGTAGGCAGAGAGACAGGCAGAGAGAGAGGGGGAAGCAGGCTCCCTGCTGAGCAGAGAGCCTGATGTGGGGCTCGATCCCAGGACCCTGGGATCATGACCTAAGCCAAAGGCAGAGAGGCTTTAACCCACTGAGCTACCCAGGTGCTCCAAGGGCTTATTTATTTTAAAACTGAAAATATGGAGGCTCCTGGATGGCTCAGTAAGATACACTGTGGACTTTGATTTCACCTCAGGCATGATCTCAGAGTCTTTGGATCTAACCCTGTGTAAGTCTCTGCACTCAGTGGGGAGTGCTACTGCTACTCTCCCTCTCCCTCTTCCTCTGCCACTCCCCACCCCCACTCACTCTTCTCTCTCTCTCTAATAAATAAATAAATCTTTTTTTTTTTTTTTTAAACCTGCAAGTTTGTGTCTTTTGACCATCTTCATCCATGTTGTTCCTCCTGTCCCCACATCCAACCTCTGGCAACTATCAATCTATTCTATCTATGAATTCAGGATTTAATTATTTTTAATAAGAATTTTTTCCCAGATCAGGATGTAGAAAAATCATAATAACAGAGATGCTCTAGTATATTCCCTAGAGTTGCACTCTTAGCTAAATGGGGAAGATGTGGATAATTGTGAATTCCAAACCCATCTATACCCATCTTCAAAAACTAATGATGAAAGGCATTCAGAAACTCTAGCTAAGAATCACTTAAATCCACAATGGAGAAAATAATCATTAAATATTTCTGAATAAAATACAAAATGGTGGCTTAGTTTTTTCTGGATTTTTTATTTACACATGTTACCAAATTCATTATATTGTATTTTCTCTTTAGCTCACACCTAGACGTTATCTTTACATGTGCTGTCTCTTTACAGTAAATTAATTGACTAACAAATCCAGTGTAAAAACAAAAATTATCAAATACTTTGAATTAACTACGTTAGTGTCATCTTAGACTATTTATTTCTTCCCTTTGATTTTTTTTATCTAAACACGTCTAATCTTATCACTTCTTCCATAACCATAATCCTTAGAGTCATCACTTAATCTTTCCTACTTCCAAATTATAGTTCCAACTTTCACCACTTCACTCCTATATTATTGTGACAGACTTTCATTTTATTATTATTCAAAATGTGTTCTGAAGACCACTTAAATCGGAATGACATTGATCCTTGTTAAGAAGGAGATTAAGGGCCCTCTCCAGACTTACTCAATCAGAATCTCAGTTAAGCTGAGGAATCTACAACTTTAACAAGCTACCTAGATAGATTCTTAAGCACATGAAAGTTTTTTTTTTTAAATTTTTCTTTTTCTTTTTCTTTTTAGGACATTAAAGTTTAAGAACCACTGCTCAAAAGGCTTTCTTCCTTTCTCATCTCTCCCTAGTTTGAAGATACTGTGGACATTTCTATAACATAAGTCATTGTGACGGGATGAATTTGCCTTCTACTTCCCTATAGAAAATCTTCCATGAGTCCCCATTATTCTCTGGATTAAGTACAAATATCTTAACCTGGCAACCAAAGATCCATACAGTATGGTCAGGCACTAATTTTGCAATCCCCCCCCATTCCCCCTCCTCCCCCGGTCTCCCAAGATTACAACCTAATTTTTAATTTCAGGCATCCAACTCTATGTTGAATCCTCTCCTCCAGGTTAGCACACTCTCCATTTATTCAATTCCAACTCATTCATAATCCTCTCCAAAA
Source organism: Neogale vison (assembly GCF_020171115.1). Lineage (NCBI taxonomy): Eukaryota > Metazoa > Chordata > Mammalia > Carnivora > Mustelidae > Neogale > Neogale vison. The sequence goes on along the minus strand of NC_058091.1, from coordinate 227,444,033 downwards.
ACAAGGCAATTCCAAGTTTTTCCATAAGGCCTCCCTTGATCCTTCCTTTGTATGAGCTCATAGCATTTATTGCTCATAGTATTCAGATGGCACTTATTCACAGACTGTCTGTGTTTCCTCTTGAATTGTCACTTAATTTTTATTGTGAGTATGCATGTCTCATTTTCATACCTCGATAGTGAAATTTCTGAGGGTGAAAACATTGAGAATGTAACTGGCCTGCAAGCATAAAGAATGAATACATATTTTTGAAATGACTAAATGAATACAAAATTGAGTAAGTCACCTCTGAATTCGCCATTTATTTGTCAGAGAGAGAGAGGGAGAGAGAGCAAGCACAGGCATGAATTCGCCATTTATTTATCCGATATAGTTGATTGTTTTGGCACTGCACATACTCTGCATTAAGAGACTCCCTTATTTTATGAGCTTATACTTTTCTCATCTTTATATGCTAAAGAGCTATTCATGACAACTAAATTAATCCCAAACCAGATAAAATGCCAGCAACAAAAGCATCAGCACTTTGGTTCAAATAATGTACGAAGATTTTGCTAGCTGGTCCATCTGGGAGGTAGGGCTTGAAATTCTAAACGTCATTCTGCCCATTCTATACCCAGTTACACAATCACAAAACACTTTATGTCTCAGTTAATAACCCTCTCAATACCCCTAAAAGCTGCTGGTAATTTAGTTGTATGACTGACATAATATCACAAGCCTCAGATTACCTGCTGGAAGCACTTACATCCATGATACTTATAATCACAAATACCTCCGTACCTCCAAAGGATTACATGTCCAAATACTAAGTCAGAATTCATAATGCAGTAGAATCCCTGGTTCAGAACTAGGGTCCATATCACCATCTCCCAGGGACTAGACAGCAAGCTAGGTGAAGGATTAGTATAGGAGTATTGGTTGGCTTAAGATTGGCTTATCTGTGTACCAGAATCTAATGATCACCGTATTAAAAACTTCAAAGCATTTAGAGTTATTTTAATGAACACACGTTGGACAATAACTGATAAACTATACATCTGAATAATTTTTTGATGAGTCTAATTGATACTATGATTTACTTTTTGGACACTTAAAGTCATATATTATGGTAATATATATTACTTATTTTCCATAACCAACACATAAAGCCAAATCATCTATTTGAATGGGTAATCTATTTTTTTGTAAAAATTGTAATTATTTTAATAATGCCTTATAGGGATATTTTTGTTATTGTTAGTATTTAAATTTTCATAGAAAATTCTTTTTCCAAACAGTAAAGTACAATGGGAGTCTTTGGGGTAATAAAAATCTATGTTCAAATCCCAACTCTGCAACTAACAATGTGAATCAAGGATACATTGTCGTATTCCTCTAAGATTAATTTCCCTAAAATGTTAAAAGAAAAAGGAATAATAATTCCTACATCACAGAATTGCAATAAGGGTATAATAACATGTGAATAGATTAAGCACAGCACTTGCCATACAGATAATTGTTTATCATCTGCTTCTCCTCATTAAAAAAAAAAAAAAAACTCAATGAGAAAAGAACCTGGTACACATTAGATGTTCAAAGATCATTTGTTGAACTGATATAATTAACCTGTTTTACTGACAAGAAAAACAATTTCAGGTGATTTTTTCCAATTTTAATATAACCCATCTTAAGTATGGAGTAAAATATTTCCTGTAAAGGAAAACATTAAGAAACCAGTCCTATCTTTCCTCTTTCAGATGCAGGAAAACAAGGCTGCACTTGGTGAAGGGAGATGCATATCATCAATAAACTAATTACATACAGTGATTAATATGTTTATCACAGAGTAGTCTACCAAAATCAAAAAACACCTGGGCATATTACCCTGATGACCTATGAAGACTGGGTCAATTAATCTGGTGTTTTGTTAATGATGCATGATGAGGCTGGAGGGAGTCCATAACTGTTGAGTTCTATATGCTGATGTCCCTGATAGCTTTTAATCATTTAAACAAATATTACAAGTAATGGAGATTACACCATTCACTTACTAATGAATAATTATGGAGCAACAACTCACTGCCAAGAAATGTACTAGTCACTGGGGATAGAGCAGTGAACACCACAATCAAGGCTGCTACTGTCTGTATTAAACGTAGTGAGAATCACAATAAACACATAATAAATGTAAAAACAAATACTCCAGAGGGAAGATAGGGAGGCATTCTATTCTGAGAGTTAAAATAAGGAATGTATTAGCAGGTTACTAAACGCTGCTTTGGATTGGGTTGCCAAGGAAGACCTCTCCGAGCAAGTGACCTTTAAGCTGAAATCCAAATGAGATGGAGGAAACAAGAATACAACCATCAGAGAAAATCATTATAGAAAGAACAACCAGTCTAGTGCAGTGACCTTGAAGAATGGTTTGGCCAGTTTGAATGAACAGACATCAAACTACTGCAACTGAGAGTCAATTAAGCCAGCAATTATTCCAGGACATGAAGAATATTTTAATTTTCCTTATTGTTATATGGAAGGTATTAGATGAGATAATTGTGAAAGACTATTTTCTACTAAAAAAATCCAAAATTTTATGATCAAGATGGTTCTGTTCATTCCAAATGAACTCTTCATGAAACACTGAATCTTTCAATTCCTTTTGTAGAAAATTCCCGTAGCAAATCCCCATAGCCTGGGGAGCTGTATCTCTTGACCAATGAAGCTATAGGCATGACAGTTGTTATAATGCTCTGGGTACAGAAAAGCAAAAAAGAATTCCTTTCCTTGTATGTGACAAAGCCAAACATGTCTCAGGTTTTCATTAGTAACTTCTAATGTAGGGAGAAAAAAGGAAGTTATATAAAGTTTAATGCATACACATAAAGAAGGCTATTTTCTTCCTTGTAGTCTGGAACTTTAATTGTAAATTTTAGAGCTTTTTAAAAAAGATTTTATTTATTTACTGACAAAGAGAGAGAGACATCGAGAAAGGAACATAAGCAGGGGGAAAGGGAGAAGCAGGCTTCTTGATGAGCAGGGAGTCCAATGTGAGGAGTCCGACATGGGGAGTGATCCCAGGTCCCTGGGATCATGACCTAAGCCAAAGGAAGCCGCTTCACGACTAAGCCACCCAGGCACCCCATAAATATTATAGCTTTTGTGGAAAGAAGTCAGGTATTTAATTCCTACAGCATTAAGATACTGAATTTTCAAAGAGTATGGAAAATATAGCACACTTATACTACCAGTATAATACATATATCATTGTATAAAAATTCTGAGTTAGAGATGACATATTGACTCCCACTTGTGTGAATCACAGGCAAAAGTGACTTATTTAATTAAATAACTTATTTATTTAGTAAATGTGAATGTGTTCTATGTGTTCTTTGTACTAGATAGAGTATGACACAAGCATAACAAAACTCTTGACATCCTTGGAATAGACAACAGAAAGTAAATAAACATATATTCTATCAGATGATGATAAGTTCTATGGAGAAAAATAAAGGCCTGGGGAACAAGGAATATGGGAGGGGAGAGTGAGCAGCTTTATAAGATAGCTCAGGAAAGCCCTTCTATGATAAGGTGATATTTGAGCAGAGACCCAAAGGGAATTAGGAAAAAGCATTACAGGTAGAGTGGATTGTCATTGTAAAGTCACTGAAGCAGGAAAGGACAGCAAGTAGGCTTGTTTGGTTGGAGTGTGTTGACTTCACGAGGCACCAGAGAAAATAAAGTTGAGGTACGAGTAGGTCGGGACGGTGTAGGGTGTGTGTTTCTGGGAAGAGGTTTTGGCTTTGATTGAGAAGAGAAATGGCATAGTCTGAGTTATAGTCTAAGAGGATCACACTGCGACTGCCATATTGAAAACCTATCATGGAGTGGCAAGTGTGAAGGTAGAGAGACAAAACAGAAAGCTATTTTTCAATAATCAGTCTGTGGAGCACATAATGGCTCAGTCATTTAAGGGTCGTACTTGCTATTTCCGCTCAGGTCCTGATCTCAGGCTTGTGGGATAGAGCCCCTTGTAGGCTCTGCGCTCAGCGGGGTGTCTGTGTGTACCTATCCCTCTGCCCCTCTCCTGACTCACTCTCTTTCTCTCTCTCTATCAAATAAATAAATAAATCTTAAAAAAAAATCAATCTGCATATTTACCAGGGAGATTGAACATCTACACAATATATTTTACCTCACAGAGGACTCCAGTGTTGTATTATGTTAGGATTGTATTGCTTTTTTTCCTCTCACATTTGTGAGATTATTCTTTTTATTTTTAACTTTTTACCTTTGAACACTATAGACTCACAGGAAATTGCAAAAAATCTACAAGGAGGGAGGTACTATGAGTCTATGACTCATTTTTTCCTTAACAGTAGATGTGAGACTTATTCTTAATAATAAAGATTAGTAAACCAGATATTTCTCTGAAAATAATTTTCATTTCTTTATAACTCACTTCTTTTTAGTGATAGGATTATCTGGAATATTACCACTCTAGAATAACAAAATGGGGCATTCTCTTATAACCCTTAAAGATCACACTGATCTAAATCTGAAACATAGAGTATTTACTTTTCTGAAATACTTCCCTGTAAATTACTTCTCCCTACCTTTTCTTCCTTCTTTAATTTTCTGCTCTCCAGAACTATATTTAACCAGATTTTTCTATTCTTTACCTCTGCTCATCACCCCACATTTCTCCCCAAATATGGGGAGTCAACCACAGATTTTTTTTTTTAAAGATTTTATTTATTTATTTGACAGAGATCTCAAGTAGGCTGAGAGGCAGGCAGAGAGAGAGGGAGAAGCAGGCTTCCCGCTGAGCAGAGAGCCAGATGTGGGGCTTGATCCCAGGACCCTGGGTTCATGACCTGAGCTGAAGCTGAAGCAGAGGCTTAACCCACTGAGCCACCCAGGTGCCCCTCAACCACAGATTATAATCATGGAGAGATGTTTTTGAACTTTTATATTTGCAGGAGAAAAAAATAATGGTGAACCCTTTCCTGGAAGTCTTGCCTGATATGGCAAGACCAAAAATAATAAAAAATAATCTAGGCAACAAGCTCACATATCAATTGAGAAATACTATTTGGCAACTTGTACAACAAAATGAAGGGATGCACATATACAACTGAATTAAAACAATGAGCTATTTTGTTTTTATTACACTTTTAATAACAGTTTTCTTAATATGAGAAAAATATACTTCATGTGGCCGAGTTCATGCAAAAAAAATTTAAAGACCCTGGCATAAAGTAAGTGAACAATAAGAAATACACTAACTCTTGTCAAAATAATACGTGTCAACTGCACTTCTCAAAAGGTAAACTGTAGGAAATAAGCATTTTCTCAGTATGAAACCAATTTATTTAATACCTAGAATGACAATCCAATAGGATAAACATATAATTTAGTTTTAAAACCTACTTAAATAGCCATTAATCAAACTGGTGCTTCATCATGAATTGTTACCACTGATACCACATTTGAATTTTTTTTTTTTAAAGATGGCTCTGGATGTTACTAACATTTAGTTAATACTGTCAAGGATTACTAAAAACAAACTGGGAATATAGTGGGTTTTTTTTTGCAAATCTGTGAGATAAAACAGATTGCTTCTTAAAGATGCCTTTCATTACAACTATTAAACAGAAGGGGTGCAGGTCAAAGGACAAGGGGAAAAGGGCAGCATGCAGGCTGAACTTGACATTGAAATCTATGACTGGCTAGGATATTTAGGTAGAACATGGTGCTTATGTGGCCAGTCAAAAGACTTGATTTTTTTCCATTCTCTTGACAGTCTTTTGCAGAGCAGAAGTCTTTAATTTCAATGAAATCCAGATTTTAAAAAATTTTTTTATCTTTATTAATGTAAGGACCTATTTAGCCAGAGCAACTCCATCTTGGTTAAAAAGCCATTTTGTTGTTTGTGCAGTAAAACTTAAACTGACCCTGCTCCCGCTCCACCCCCACTGAGAAACTTAGAAGTAAGTCTGGAAAACCAGTAAAATATGGTTGGCCAGTTCCTAATAACAGAGCCCAGAATACAAGGCCAGGTCAGCCAGTTCCTGATAACAGGGCCCAGAATACAAGGATGAGTCAGGCCAGATGGAGACATCCAATCAGTAAAAAGCACACATACTGTATCCCTAACCACCAAAGAATGTAAACCCCGCCTTTTGGGTGCCAAACTTGAGTGCCAATTCTGACAAGAGTAATAGGTTAGTTCAAACAGCTACTATAAGTAATGTAAACTGTAATTCAATTGGCCACCTGTGTGTGGCCTAACATGACGATACAATGTTACAATCTCATTGGCCACCTATGTGTGGCCAGGCTCTATAAAAGTTAGTCTGTGAGGCTGGGAAGGGTTGCTCTCCTTAGAGGCGGCCCTGACTGGTCAGTCGATTCTTGAGCCTGTGAGCTGGGGGTGGTCGCTCTCTTCGGAGGTGGCCCTGGCTGGTCAGTCTGACTTCTAATGCTTGGCATAGAATAAAACTTTGCATAACTTTGTTTCAGTCTCGTTCTCCTGGTCGATCAGTCTGACTTCTATTACTTGGCATAAAATAAAGCTTTAAATAACTTTCACCTTGTCTCAGTCTCGTTCCTTTGATCATGGACCCAACAATTAACATACAATGTATTATTTGCCCCAGGGGTACAGGTCTGTGAATCATCAGGCTTACACATTTCACAGCACACATCATAGCACATATCCTCCCCAATGTCCATCACCCAGCCACCCTATCCCTACCTCCTGACTCCCCAGAAACCCTCAGTTTGTTTCCTGAGATTAAGAGTCTCTTATGGTTTGTCTCCCTCCCGATCCCATCTTGCTTCATTTTTTTCTACCCCGCCCCCGGCCTGCCTCTCAAATTCTTCATATCAGAAAGATCATATGATAATTATCTTTCTCTGATTGACTTATTTCACTCAGCACAATACCCTGTAGTTCCATCCACGTCGTTGCAAATGGCAAGATTTCTTTTGATGGCTGCATAGTATTCTATTATTTACACACACACACATACACCCCATGTCTTCTTTATTCATTCATCTGTTGTGGACATCTAGGTTCTTTCCATAGATTGGCTATTGTGGACTTTGCTGCTATAAACGTTTAGGTGCACGTGCCCCTTCGGATCCCTACATTTGTATCTTCAGGGTAAAAACCCAGTAAGGTGATTGTTAGGTCCATAGGGTAACTCTTATTTTCAACTTTTTGAGGAACTTCCACGCGCTGTTTTCCAGAGTGGGATGCACCAGCTTGCATTCCCACCAACAGTGTAGGAGGGTTCCCCTTTCTTTGTATCCTCACCAACATTTGTCAGTCCCTGACTTATTAATTTTAGCCACTCTGACTGGTGTGAGATGGTATCTTACTGTGGTTTTGATATGTATTTCCCTGATGCTGAGTGAGGTGGAGCACTTTTTCATGTGTCTGTTGGCCATGTGGATGTCTTCTTTGCAGAAATGTCTGTTCATAGCTTCTGCCCATTTCTTGATTGGATTATTTGTTCTTTGGGTGTTGAGTTTGATAAGTTCCTTATAGATTTTGGATACTAGTCCTTTATCTGATATGTCATTTGCAAATATCTTCTCCCATTCTGTCAATTGTCTTTTGGTTTTGTTGACTGTTTCCTTTGCTATGCAAAAGCTTTTGAACTTGATGAAGTACCAATAGTTCATTTTTGCTCTTGCTTCCCTTGCCTTTGGTGATGTTTCTAGGAAGAAGTGGCTGTGAGTGAGGTCAAAGAGGTTGCTGTCTGTGTTCTCCTCAAGTATTTTGATGGATTCCTGTCTCACATTGAGGTCTTTCAACCATTTTGAGTGTATTTTTGTATGTGGCATTAGGAAATGGTCCAGTTTCATTCTTCTTCATGTGGCTGCCCAATTTTCCCAACACCATTTGTTGAAGAGACTGTCTTTTTTTCTATTGGACATTCTTTCCTGCTTTTTTCGAAGATTAGTTGACCATAGAGTTGGGGGTCTATTTCTGGACTCTCTATTCTGTTCCATTGATCTATGCATCTGTTTTTGTGCCAGTACCACACTGTCTTGATGATGACAGCGTTGTAATAGAGCTTGAAGTCTGGAATTGTGATGCCATCAATTTTGGCTTTCTTTTTCAACATTCCTGTGGCTATTCGGGGTCTTTTCTGGTTCCATATAAATTTTATGATTATTTGTTCCATTTCTTTGAAAGAAATTGATAGTGTTTTGATAGGGATTGCATTAAATGTGTAGATTGCTTTAGGTAGTAGAGATATTTTGACAATATTTGGTCTTCCAATCCATGAGCAGGGATGTCCACTATCACCACTGTTATTCAACATAGTACTAGAAGTCCTAGCCTTGGCAATCAGACAACAAAAAGAAACAAAAGGCATCTGAATCAGCAAACAAGTAAAACTCTTAAACTTTGTAGATGATATGATACTTTATGTGGAAAACCCAAAAGACTCTACTCCAAAACTGCTGGAACTCATACAGGAATTCAGTAAAGTATTAGGATATAAAATCAATACACAGAAATCAGTTGCATTTGTATATACCAACAGCATGACAGAAGAAAGTGAAATTAAGGAGGCAATCCCATTTACAATTGTACCCAAAATCATAAGATACCTAGGAATTAACCTAACCAAAGAGGCAAAGAATCTGTACTCAGAAAACTATAAAGTATTCGTGAAAGAAACTGAGGAATACGTACAGAAATGGAAAAAACTTGATTTTGATATGTGTCACTTTTTTTTTTTTTTTTTTTTTTTTTTTACTTAATTTCATTCGGCTTCTTATTTCCAAACTGAACTCCAGCCACCACCAGCTGACTCACGATTAAGCTGTTCTCCTTGGGAGCCAAGCTAGAGGGTTCATATGGACCAACACAAATTTAGAACTACTTCTGTGAAAATGATTTTGAAGGGTTCAGCTTCCTTATAATGATTCATTAATTACCTTACCTAAGAAATGAAGGACAATGCATTACTTAAGAGCCACAAAAGGCAGTGAAAGGACGTTAAACTTCGATATAGTAGAGCTGGGTTTCAGTCCCAATTCCAGGGTCTCTGAATTTGTGACCTGAAATATATCAATTAACTCCCTGACTTTTAATGTCTTCATTCATTAATTATTCCACATTAATATTCTCCCAGCCTTACGCTGAACATTAAAAGCATCAAGTAAATGTGACATGGTCTGGGTGCCTGGGTGGCTCAGTGGGTTAATCCTCTGCCTTCGGCTCCGGTCATGAGCTCAGGGTCCTGGGATCGAGCCCCGCATCGGGCTCTCTGCTCAGCAGGGAGCCTGCTTCCCCCCTCTCTCTGTCTGCTTCTCTGTCTACTTGTGATCCCCTCTCTCTGTCAAATAAATAAATAAAATATTAAAAACAAAAAAATGTGACATGGTCATCCTTGTATTGCAAGATTCTAGACTATTGTTAATGCTTGTTTAATAAGTATCTGCTAAATAAACTATTAGAATGAATTTGGAGAAATGCTGCACACAATTCGAGTGAAACTTATTTACCCCAAATGACCATTTGTAAACATTTAATGTAACCTAATCTACTTGCCAATACGTTATAGATCTTCTTATAAAAATATATTTTAACATTTATTAGCCTTGTATAGAACAAAAGGTTATATAATCACATCTCCTTTTACAACCTTCTCTAAATAATTAATGTAATTAAAATATGCTTATGTAGAAAATAATAGTCTTCTAAATTTAATCACATTCTAAAATGATAATCTAATGATCTATGATTTTATTATATATATATATATAATCACTTCTACAAAAAGGAAAAAACTATGGGAAAAATTTGGGGAAACACAGCATTAAATATAATACTGATAAAAATATAATCATCATTTAAAATAAAGTGATTTTCCTACATGGTATAGAAAATAAATAACATTAGAAAAACAACACTCAAATCAATTACAGGCACACTTTACCTCTGCTTTAAAATGTATGTTTATATGTGTTTATTATTTTGTGTGTGTGTGTGTGTGTTTATTATTTTTTAAAAAGGTGCCTGTTTATGCTGCAGTTAAACACCATTCAAACAATGATTTATTTAAAGTTGATTTTCTGCAGTGCCTGGGTGGCTCAGTCAGTTGAATGTCTGCCCTTGGCTCAGGTCATGATCAGGGGTCCTGGGATCAAGCCCTACATCGGGCTTCCTGCTTATTAGCAGGGAGGCTGCTTCTCCCTCTCCCTCTGCCTTCTGCTCCCTCTACTTGTGTTCGCATGCTCTCTTTGTCAAATAAATAAAAATCTTTAAAAAATAAAGCTGATTTTCTGATTTTCCAGAAATCTTGCAAAAATATCTAACACTGGAATAGACTGTCTTTTTTGGAATGTGGCAGGCAGACATTAAAGTGGCCCCCATGATATTCATAGCTTTGTATAACTCCCTCATCTTCAGTGTGGGCAGGAACTGTGACTTGCTTCTAACAAATAGAACATGGCAAAGATAATGCACTTTCTTGTGCTTGCTTACATTATGTTATATGAGACTCATGATACCAAATGTGCTCTCCTCCTCCTTTGCTTTGAAGAAATGAGCTGCCAAGTTGTAAAGGGTCTATGAAGAGGGCTACCTAGCAACGAACTGAGAAAAATCTCAAGAAGCTGATAGTGACCTCTGTCCAGCAGCCACCAAGAGACCAGGACCCTCAGTCTCACAGCTGCAAGAAAATTTAATTTCGCTAATAACATGAATGAGCTCAGAAGTGGATCCAACCCCACCTGAGCCTCGAGAGGAGATGTGAGCCCTGGATGACACCTTGATGGCAACCTTGCAGAAAGATCCAGCTAGCCATGTCTGGACTTCTGATCCACAGAAACCATAAGATAATAGGTACATATGTCTAAAGCCTCTAAACTTAAGAAAATTTGTTACATAGCAATAGAAATTTAATACTTGGAATACCAGAGGAAGTGAAATTGTTTTGACATGAATATCACAGACAGACTCAAAAAACACATACATATGTGCAAGTGCATCACATAAACATAAGCACGCTGTTTTTGCTTTTTGGTTTTTTTGGGGGGGATAGCTGAATTAGTAACAACAACAACTTTTTTGGAAACTAGTTAAAATCAAATGAAAAGGTATTGCTAATTGTTTACAGCTGGATAGATTTCACAAACTACTTCCCAAGCTGGTTAATAACACCAACGATCTCCTAAATTTATATTCATGCAACAGCCAACTGCCAATCCCATTCTAAGAGCTTCAGTCAGCTTTAGTATGAGTGTTCAGAATAAAGCTATGAGCCTTGAGCAGGTCTATATTACTCAATTCCTACCTTCCCTTCACTAATCCTTATCTTTTCTTTTCTTTTTTTTTTAAATTAACATACAATATATTGTTTGTTTCAGGGGTACAGGTCTGTGATTCATCAGTCTTACACATTTCACAGCATTCACCATAGCACATACTCTTCCTAATGTCCATAACCCAGCCACCCCATCACTCTCACCCGTTTCCCCTCCAGGAACCCTCAGTTATCCTTATCTTTTCTAAGGACCAATTAAAATCTTCACCAGACAATCCATGTGACTTTCTAAGAGATCTTCTCTCTTGTTAAAGATACCAGATTCTGATTATCAAACAAACTGCTTTACTAACAAATGCCTTTCCTCATCTAGCAAACTACTACTCATTCTTAAATTCTGGTCAGATTCACATCATTTGAAAGCCATATGTGGAACTCTTTTATGTAGTATTATTTAGGTGCTTTTCATCTGCACTTGAAGAGTGCGCCATACGTATCACTGGACCTGGAATCATGCCACTTACTCCTCATCTTCTTCCTTATTGAGAGGCAACCTTGCCTATTTCTCTTCTTTCCTCAGCTCAGTGCTTGGCAAATTGTAGACATTTAATGAATATATAGGGGTTATAATTTTCAAAGTGGTCTTACACGTAAATGCACATACATTTTACATACATTTTTCTGGCAAAAATTAATTTGCAAATATCTTGGTTTCTTTAATGATAAAGCAGATGCTTTCTGGTAACATTGCCCCTTTATTAAATGAAGAACATATGTATTTCTTTAATGCACATAGTAAATTATAATTAACATTCTCTGATAACAAAAGATGCAGGTAATAATAACTGGATTGAGATTGTACAAAATGAACTTTTATTGTTTAAATGTTAAAAACACGAACTAAATTCATAAATACAATTCATATAAAACCTTAATATTGTGCTAGTGACAATAACCTGTGAAAGGGCATTGATGAGGCTCATTAAAAGACATATATTTTTTATCTTGGCTCTCATCTAACTGTGACCCTGTCATCAGTTTCAATATCCTATCCCAGCTCAAAACCTACGTAACATTATATGGCCCTAGACAATAACTAATAACAAAATGGATAAGATAATAAAAAACAATTTGCAATTCTTATTTCTGCCATTTCCCAAGCCCATTTTAAAAGAAAAAAATAGCTATATTTGTATCACAATCACTGTTTTTGTTCCTACATACTACTTTACCATCCCAGGAAAATGCTGACATGCTACATGTCTAATTCTCCTTTAATGTAAATGGACCCTCTTGAGCTATTTGGTATTTTCAGCTAAAAATGCATTAGAACACCTTCCTCAGCTAAACTGAGGAGTGATTTTTGTCCCCCTGGCGTTGAAGTAGTAATATGCAACATCTAGAGTAAATTGGAAAAGGACTGCTTTAGGAAATAGTGGTTAAGGGCAAATAACTGGAGTTAGGTGACCCAGGTTTGAATCCAGGCTCAACCATTTATTAGGTGGTGAATTTGGGTGAGCTACTTTACTTCTCTGAGTTTCAGTCTCTTCATCTGTAAGGGGATAACAAAAGTGCCTTCCTTGTAGGGTTGGTGAGAACATTAAATAAGATAGGGAGTAATATAACGCTAAGAAGAATGCCTATACATAAAAAGCTCTCACTAAACATTAGCTACTATTAACAGCCCATCTCATATACAGTCCTCTTTGATATCAGCTTTTCAAAATGGGCAGCACAGCAACTGTAATCAATGAAACACTATCATTATTAGGGTTATGACAGATATAAAGGTTTAAGATAATTAATGTATCCTACTGATAACCTGAGAAGTAATTTTATTACTAAACATTAATCTTTAGATAATGTCATTGAAACTATACTGGAAAACCAAAGACAATAAAAATAAAAATGAGCTAAATCAAGACTATAGAGAATGAGGAAATGGTAAGATACAAGGAAAAGACTGATTTCCTGAAGGAGAATGGATAAACTAAAAAATAAGAGAGCCTGCAGAAAACCCACAGAAAATCAACAAGAATATTTTAATTTTGTCTAGCTACACTTTGAAGTAATCTTCCTTAAAGCATTTAGCCAGGTGTTTGAAAGAAAGATTAAAACTGAGATTTCAATAAAAGCTTATTTTATCTTTCAAAAATAGTATATTCTATTTCATGACATGTTATTGGTATTAATAAAAATGCAAACCCTCAAGGACAGTAAGTTATACAAGTTATACAGAATTGCATTTTCTGAGTTTACGAGGCCTTTTCCCCCACTATAATCGTAAAATGTATACAATGTACCACCACTCTGAGCTCACAGTAGCATTCATTTTCAGCAGTTTTGAGGTGAAATTACTGAAGTATATACTGTTGAAAGATGATTAATAATGTTCATTTAAAAGTTTAAGTAGAGTTTACTTATACATTTTTAGTGATTTTTTTATACTAAGGATTTTTTAAATTTATTTTTTTATAAGCATATAATGTATTATTAGCCCCAGGGGTACAGGTCTGTGCATTGCCAGATTTACACACTTCACAGCACTCACCATAGCACATACCCTCTCCAGTGTCCATAACCCCACCACCCTCTCCTTACCGCCCCCCCCTTTTTACAAAGATTTTATTTATTTGACAGAGAGAGATCACAATAGGCAGAGAGGCAGGCAGAGAGAGAGACAGGAGGGGAAGCAGGCTCCCTGCTGAGCAAAGACCCCCCCCCCCACACACACACAATGTGAGGCTTAATCCCAGGACCCTGGGATCATGACCTGAGCCAAAGGCAGAGGCTTTAACCCACTGAGCCACCCAGGCGCCCCTATACTAAGGATCTTAATTTCAAACATTTATCATGTATTTTTCTCTTACAGAAAACTCTTCCAAGGCCACACACAGTTCAAAGATCTTCTTTATAAAACTATAGACACTATCTCATATATTAAAAGCTTCAGAATAATATAGGCCCTGGGCGCCTGGGTGACTAAACTGTTTTAACACCTGACTCTTGATTTTGGCTCAGGCCATGATTTCAGGGTTGTGAAATTGAGCCCCGCATGACGCCAGCTTAAGATTCTCTTTCTCCCTCTCCCTCTATTACTCTTTCACAACTTCTACTTTCTCTTTCTCTCAAAAGAAAAAAAATTCATAATTTAGGCCCCCAAATTAATGCATTTTTCAAACATATCATATAAACTTATTTCTCAAAAGGGAAGAAAACAATGACTATTCCTATAATATTAATATCATTAAACATAAAGCCCAACTTTTAAAATCAAAAGTCTAGATTACTGTGAATTTCAACAATAGAAAATGGGATAGATTTGAAGCCTATAGTCTCAAAAATATTATATTAATTCCTACAAGAAGGACATAGATTGTTAACTATCACTGATAGTATTTCAAAGAGTATGCATTAAACACTGGAGATAATACTTGCAATAAGCATGTTCAACTAACCTCTTTCCCTTTTTTCATAGAGATTTAATTTTGGGGAAGTTTTAAGATGTATTTACTATAGAACAATCCTAACAGCCTTCTATGACATTCTGATGGATAGAACTATGAAATGTGACATAAATGACAGATTAATTGCTGGTCAAATACTATATTCAGATAATATTGCTAAATAGCTTGAGATTAACTTGAAAACTTGATTTAAACGAAGTTCAAGATTTTAATTCTTTATATTTATCAATGACCTGGGTGAAGATAAGGAAGGCTGGTTTATTAGTTTTGTGAATAAACAACAGGAAAACACAAGTAATATGAAGATTTTGAAATTTTTAATAGAGGAAACCAAAAAATTAAAATTCAACATGTATACTTGTAAAGGTCTACATTTAGTCAAAAGAAATATTACAAATTTTAATAAGAAAGATTTGGTCTTACACAGTTTTTTGTTTTCTTTTTTTTTGTTTTATTTATTTGACAGAGAGAGAGAGAGATTACAAGTAGGCAGAGAGGCAGGCAGAGAGAGAGGGCGAAGCAGGCACCCTGCTGAGCAGAGAACCCAATGTGGGGCTCGATCCCAGGACCCTGAGATCATGACCTGAGCCGAAGGCAGAGGCTTAACCCACTGAGTGACCCAGGCGGCCCAGCGTTACACAGTTTTTACAGGACAAAAATGTTGATATAAATTATAGTACACTACAATTGTAAATAGTTAAGCCACCCTGGATGGCATTAAAGGAAAAGAGCACTCAAATTGGGGAAATGGTACAAAGCCATGCTCTGTGTGGGTCAAGTTGTATCTGGACTATCATGGTTATTTCTAACTTATCCTTTAATATTAAAAAAGTAGAAACAGCACAGATATCAAAGCCCAAAATTTGAAAGGATAATAAGAATTGTGCATACTTGTGTCTGGTGTTTACTAGTTCTAAATGCTTGTTGGTTCCATGGATATTTGATGGATGAATAAAAGGGGAAAAGTTCAGAGAGGAGGAATGGAAAATAGGGAAATGATGAAGAAATTAAAAATGGATACATTGAAAAAGAATAATATCCACAATAGGAATTACAGCTATTCCTTTATGTATCCATGGGACTTGATGAGTAGATGGGATAAAGAGGCCTGTTATTATTCCAGAGAGGAGCACAAGCCCTAACTGTCAAGACATTACCAAGAGGCAGATGAATGGGATATAAGGAAAGACCACATAAAAATCAGTGCCCTCTCCTCGGGGCACCTAGGTGGCTCAGATGGTTAAGTATTGGATTCTTAATTTCAGCTCAGGTCATAATTTCAAAGTTGTGAGATCAAGCTCCACATTCGGCTCCACACTGTGTGTGGTGGGGGTATAGCTCAGTGGTAGAGCATTTGACTGCACACTGTGTGTGGACCCTGCCTAAGATTCATTGTCTCCTTCTCCCTCTGCTCCTCTCCACCTCCTCTCTTTAAAAAATAAATAAATAAACAAACAAAAAATAAATAAAATTTTCCCTGTAAAATAATTAGTCATTGGTAGTATTAAAAATAGATTTGGACTGGTCTTCATTATAGGAATACCAGAAGGTGGGTCAGACTCCAGGGAGGAACATGAAAAACCATGGACTCTGTCTTCAACTGCCCAGCTAGAACACAGACTGGCCACAATCACAAAATATATAAGTGACTGCCATAATTGAGATATGGCAACATGGAAGATGTAGGTTTCAGTTTACATAAAGTTAGTAACACTTGAAATCAAAAGATGAGTGAATTTTGTTAGTTTGATGACACTGCATTTGAGAGCATTTAAGCTGCCTAAATATAATCTGCTCTCCATGCTCTGCCCCTGTTCCCCAGTACTTTTTCTTCTGCAATTCCTACCTAAGCTTTTCTCTATTTTCTTTCTCTTTTGATCTCCTAAAACATTCTTCAAGATCAAGATCAAATTGTCCTTCCAATTCAGTCTTGCATTACTGCCTGACTCTCCTTTAACTTCTTTCTATTCCCACGCCTAGTACATGAAAATAATTCATAAACATATACTGTGATGGTAAATACCAACCTGCTTCTGTTCACAACAATTCCTGAATTAGAATGTAAACTTGCAACCAGATAAAGTTCATTACAGCATAGTATGATACTACAAGTGTGGCTGCATTTGTATATACCAAAATAAAGTATACATAAATTCTCATATTTTAAGAAGGCACGTGTATAAGAAGATCAAGAGAATATACTGCCCTTATGTGTTAGTGAAAAATCTAGGAACCTGGAATTTTTTTTTCCTTTTACAGACAGCTCAACTTAGTTTGATTCAAGCACTGCTTCCTAATTCAAGTGCAGGTGCTAATTAGTATCGAGGCAGTAAATCTAGAGAGAAAGGTAAATGGAAAACATATGGAATAGAAATGTCACCAAAACAAAGGTTCTTTTTGATTATATGCATGCTTATAAATGGTTTCAAAATAAGAATGCAAGCCAGTGGATGGAAATGTTTTACCTCTCTCATACTAAAATAATGCCACCAGGAAGCAGCATTTATTACTAAAAAATGTGATTGTCTAGTTGTTCACTGCTTGAATATTTATGAAGTTTACAGTCTGTGTGTGGCATTTCTATAAACTGCCTTGATTAATGAGTTTAATTGTAAATGTTGCGAGATTATTTCTTAAATTGTATTTCATTTTGTTTATGTGCTTGGTAACAAAGTATATTTTCAGAGTGAATAATGCTAAGTGGATATAAATCAGGTGACAAAGCTGTAATGCTATATAATGTGAGCAGTGCGTAAGTGAATATGGCTGCATAAGTATAGAGCTTAACCAAAGTAAATGTGCGCAGGACCTTGTAGTAGATTCAGTAAGCTGACCTATATCCTGAGTGGACCCAGAAGGTTATCAAGGGGACTCATTAAATAAACACCGAGGCCAAAAATTAATAATGAAAAGACTGATATGAAATTCTTTGGATATACAGGATTTGATGGAGAAGGAATTTCACAACATTTCAGTTTTTAAACAGTGTGACGGGATAAACAATGCACGATGGAAGCAGCCTATGCACCTTCCCTAGCCCCCTGGGATTTTATTTTGTCCTGCAAAAGAATAAAATAGGACAAGTATGGTATTGATACCAGACGACAAATCTCCCATCCTATTCCTGGGACTACCTCTCTCTCCTTAAACTTTGTTATAAGATTTGATACCCCTAAAGGTCTACACCTTAAAATGTTAAGTTTTTATATGTTAGACTAAATACCCTTGCTCCTTTTTACATTTCTTATCCTCAAATCAGAACAGAGCAGTGAGATAATTTGGTGGGCATTAACACTTTCAGCTATGGTAAAAGAGTTCAAATAAGGATTCTTCTCTGGGTCATGAAAAAAAGAAATATTAAGATTATATACATAAAATTTTGACTTTTTACCACCTGTAAATGCTCTAGTTTTGTATGTGCTAACATAAAAATTAAACTTTAAAACTCTCACTATGGGACACCTGGGTGGCTAAGTTGGTTAAGTGTCTGCCTTTGGTTCAGGTCATGATCCCAGGGTCTTGGGATCATGCCCCGAGTCAGACTTCCTGCTTAGCGGGGAGTCTGCTTCTCCCTCTGCCTCTTCCCACCCACCTCTTGCTTGTGCTTGTGCTCACTCTTTCAAATAAATAAATAAAATCTTTTAAAAAGCAAAAACAAAAATAAAACTCTTACTATATGTTATTCAAACCAGCTTAGCTTACTACAGGCCACCAAAGTATAATTTTGAACATGTTTAGACATTTTATGGCACTCTCCCCTGTTCTCAGCTATCTTAAAACACATTATCTTCACACCCATTCCATTTTGAATCAACTTTTAAAAACAGTCTTTCCTACAAAACTTTGAATAATTTATGGATAATGTATCTATAATCTTTTCTTTTTCAAAAGTGATGTGTTCCCTACCGCAAAGAATCCTACAAGTTAGACTTTCTGTCCTCTTTAATGTCATTTCCCCCAATATATTAAGTGTCTGAAAATGTGCAAGGATTTAGGCAAGCACATGGGCAGTAGGTCAATAAAATGAAAGTACGTTTGTTTATGAAATATTTCTTATACACATTTATGTCCATCCTATTTGGAGACAATTTCTTTAACATGGCATCTTGAATTGTCAGTGGACCTCTAGGCATAGTCACTATACAAGCCAAGCCTATTTTACAGAACAAGCCACAAAGGGATTGGACACCACTACCCTGGGAAAATGCTTTTCCTCAAAGTCAATGAATAAGGACACTCTAGCTATCTCTCTTAGGAAGTCATAATGTAGGACTGGGCAATGTAGTCAAACAGTGCTGAAGAAATGTTGGTTTTAGGAAAATACAGCCTTTGCATCCATTACATCTCCATTATACCAGAGTATAGCCAGCCTTAGTCCCAAGGAGCCAATGGTGGGTTGAAAACTGACCCCACTGAAGATATGTCCACTTGGAACCTATGAATATGAACTTATTTGAATAAAGGACCTTTGCAGATATAATTAAGGATCTTGGGATATCACCCTGGAAAAGGATTGACCCTAAATCCAATAATAAGTGTCCTACAAGAGAAGAGAAGTAGAGAAATACACAGAGAAAAAGGCCATGTGAGGACAGGAGCAGGGATGGAGGTTAAGCTTCCATAAGCCATAGAAACCCTGGAGCTATTGGAAGTTAGGTAAGAGACAGAAAAGACTCCCCCTAAAGCCTCCAGAAGGACAAATCCTGCTGGTACACTGACTTCAGAGTTCTGGCCTCCAGAACTGTGAGACAATAAATAAATCTCTGTTGATTTAAGCCATCTGAATTGTAGTAATTGGTTAACAGTTGTGTTAACTGTTACAGAATCAATCTTACCATGGGATTTGGGCTCCTTCAAAGTTATCTGTGCCAGGACAGGGGGAGATAACCAGGTGGAGTAGATGTGCCAATGCTCAAAGAGAAGATGCCCTATCACTGTATTCAGAAGGAGAAACAGGAATTTTACTGAAAGAAATGATTGTTTAGAACAATGTACAGAAATATGACTAAACACTTTCGTTTTGAAGTTAAAATATTGGCAGTTTTAGGTTTTGGGCAAGAAAAAAACAAATGAAAAGAAAACCAAACTTCATTTAAGAGCACAGTGTTTGCCATAACAAATGTGACAGACTTCTAATATTTCAGGAATTCTTTTTTTTTTTTAAGATTTTATTTATTTGACAGACAGAGAGAGAGATCACAAGTAGACAGAGAGGCCGGAGATGGGGGGGAGCAGGCTCTCTACAGAGCAGAGAGCCTGATGTGGAACTCAATCCCAGGACCCTGAGATCATGACCTGAGCCAAAGGCAGAGGCTTAAACTCACTGAGCCACCCAGGCGTCCCTATTTTAGGAATTCTTAATCTTGTCCTCCTTTTAAAGCTTTCAAAGAAAACAAAAAACTGCACTGAGGTGAAATGTTCCATATTTATTCTACCGTTTACAAATTAGACATTCCTATAGAAATGGATTTTAATCTATTTGACACTTCTTAAGAAAGGAGAATTATACAGAATATTTACTTAACTTTCCCATTTTGCCTATTGACATGCTTGCGTGAAGAAAACTTTATATGTAGAAATTATGAAGTTTAAATTATGCTTATGATAATTTCTATGTTTTTAAAAATGTTTATTAAGCTTTCTTTTGTTATATAAAATAGTATAATGAAAGTTACAAAGATATGTGCACATTATCTGTATCTGTACATTAAGTACATGCTTCTCTGATGCTGCCACATCTTTTTTTTTTTTTTAAAGATTTTATTTATTTATTTAAAAGAGAGAAGTGAGAGAGAACATGAGCGAGGAGAAGGTCAGAGGGAGAAGCAGACTTCCCATGGAGCTGGGAGCCTGATGTGGGACTCGATCCCAGGACTCCAGGATCATGACCTGAGCCGAAGGCAGTCGTTCAACCAACTGAGCCACCCAGGCACCCAACTGCCACATCTTTTAAATTGTTGAATGAAAAGCAATTTTACTTTTAGCAACCATCACATTCACATAAGCCATGCATTAGAAACATAGGCATCATGACTTCCATTACAGTGTAAATAGAAAAAAGGACTTTTTAAGCCAACACTGTCAAAAATGAAGTTCAACAGGTAAGTTATTTGTCACTGACCATATCCACAAAAACAAATAAATGTGTTACTATCACCATCATCAAAGAGCTTTCTACCTAATGTGACAGGAGGAGTCTACACAGAATAACAGTGACATTTACCAATAATTTACTGTACACTGTTTAAGAACTTCGTGCACATCATCACATTTATCCCTAACTAAAAATCATGACATAGCTACATTAATATGGCCATTTTATAGATGAGGAAACTGATTCAGAGCAGGGTTAAGTAACCTGCTCAGGGTCACACAGCTTGTAAGGGGAAATCTGACTTTCCTGTTTGAGCTTTAAGATACTACACTATACTGATTTTCCATCATCATGAGTAAACAAATACTCCAACAAGTGCTTTTATTTTTATGCTCTAAGAATATAAAGTAGGAAATGAGGATTTATTACAACTTGGGGCAACCTGGAAAGGCTGTAGGTACCAAGTTGCTTTTGCATTGGACTTTGAAAGACAGAGATGTTTTATACATGGAAGAAAAAGCAGTTCAACTGGAGAGATTAGTCAACAAATTTGGAAACCTCTACTGAGCACTTGCTGCAAAAGGGTTTTATGCAATTTCAGGGAATAATGGAAATGTCCATACCCCAATTTCTACTACCCATCTCTCACTTTCAGAGAATGGGTATCCCTTCTAGAAACTGAGTTCTCCTCTTTCTGGGGGCAACATCAGTTATGGAGACCACCCCAAACTTCATGGGACTCAGAAATTTGGAGATAGTTATCCGGTTCCCTATAGCATTGCTCTTAAACAAGATTCACAGAATTTGTGTCTGGAACATCTTGTATTGCACATTTTATAATGCTCAAAATTCAAGTGATTTTCCTCACATTCAAAGTCCTAACCCTGGTCAGATTAATTCAGTAGTTTTGATTGCTAGCACAAGTGCAGAGGAAAATATGAAAATCTGAAAAGCTACTTCTATAACTACTTATATGTTTCTAAACTAATGTGTCATTTACTCTTAACACTGAAAGTTTTAAAGTCATTATTTCCTGTCTCTTCAATTAAAGATAGAACTCTATGGAACTGACCCCAGAGTAAATATGATGATATTCAGAAAGGAAAATCATAGTATCAAGTAGGCTTTGGGATCCTGCAATAAACACCACACCCAATTAGAAATTTAATAAAGCTTACCAGAGTAACCTTTTTGCACTCAAACATTTTAAACTGGTACCAAGAACAGGACTCCTACTGTGTGCCAGGACTCTAACAAAATAATTTCACAGAAATTTTCTAAGTCCTCACATTTATATGATGTAGAATTTATTGTACTTATTTTATAGGACAGGAAGCTGAGGTTTCGCAAGGAATCTTAAGTCACAAATCTTATATATAATGGATTAAGGTTGAACTCTGTTTTTTCCCATTTTGTGATGAATAAAATGTTTGGGCTACATAGCCTTTCCTAAATATGTTTGTAACCTAGATGGAAACAAATGAGATGCATATAAAAATGGAAGAATTCACCTATTGCAAAGTGCCATTGTTACAAAAGTTAGTTTACGTTAAGCTGGTTGACCCTAAACAACTTCAGGACTGCAAAATTCTGCTGAGGGACAGAATTGCTCTCAAGCTTAGGAAAATACTTAAAAAGGTATTCAATTATGGAAGGTGAGGTTGTATGTTTAATTTAAACAGGCAAGGTTTAAAAAACAACATGAAACAAGATGGGATAGGGAGGGAGACAAACCATAAGTGACTCTTAATCTCACGAAACAAACTGTGGGTTGCTGGGGGGAGGGGGGTTGGGAGAAGGGGGATAGGGTTATGGACATTGGGGAGGGTATGTGCTTTTGGGTAAATTGGAAGGGGAGGTGAACCATGAGAGACTATGGACTCTGAAAAACAATCTGAGGGGTTTGAAGTGGCGGGGGGGTGGGAGGTTGGGGTACCAGGTGGTGGGTATTATAGAGGGCACGGCTTGCATGGAGCACTGGGTGTGGTGAAAAAATAATGAATACTGTTTTTCTGAAAATAAATAAATTGGAAAACAAAACAAAACAAAACAAAAATGATGAAACACTCTGCATAAGAAGAGCATTTGAACTTTGGCATTTTGTGAGGGCTTATGGTAGAAGAGATGGGAGAGGAAAGGCCTGAAATTGGGGAACCCCAAGGTAATGGAGTTGGGTAGGGAGTGTCTGATAAATATCTACAGACTCTGATTCTAGCATTTGAATTGCAGTTGACCTCTGCTTGTATAATTAGCCTGCATTACCCTAAAACTTTCAGTAAAAGTCTACTACTGCAATGAGCTGCTGTTAGTGGTGATTCTGAGTAATCGTAAAGAAGTGGATTCCTATAGCTCCAAATAGTAACCAACAGGAAGAAAGCAGAGGCCCTAGGCAGAAACAGAAGAAGCTACCTGGAGCCAGGTAAGTGAAGAGAAGTGGCTTGTGGAATGAAGTGATTTGCAAATGATGTGTGGTAACTCAACATTCCTCTAAATATACCAGAGGAAAATGAGTCTAAGAGGAAAAGAAGGAAGTCAGATTCTGTCATTCCAAGGGATAGCTTATGAACCATAGTCTTTGATGTGAAAGTAAGCAGTGATGCCAGAAAGCGGGAGGATGTAGAACATCTAGGTGGCAGACATCTGATTAGATATAACATAGACTGTAGTGTGAGATGCCATCTAAATAGCCAGGAACACATATTAGAGCTGTCCAAAGGAAGAGGAATTCCTTTCAAGGAGGGGAGCAGAGAACATACCACAAAAGATGCAGTCTTGCATGTAGGCCTTGAGAGATATGTAGCATTTTTTTTTAAAGATTTTTTTTTTAGATTTTATTTTATTTTATTTTATTTTATTTATTTGAGAGAGAGAGACAGTGAGAGAGAGCATGAGCGAGGAGAAGGTCAGAGGGAGAAGCAGACTCCCCATGGAGCTGGGAGCCTGATGTGGGACTCGATCCCGGGACTCCAGGATCACGCCCTGAGCCGGAGGCAGTCGTTTAACCAACTGCGCCACCCAGGCGTCCCGTTTTTTAAAGATTTTTTTGTTTGACAGACAGAGATCACAAGTAGGCAGAGAGGCAGGCAGAGAGAGAGGAGGAAGCAGGCTCCCTGCTGAGCAGAGAGCCGGATGCGGGGCTGGATCCCAGGACCCTAGGATCATGACCTGAGCCAAAGGCAGAGGCTTTAACCCACTGAGCCACCCAGGCACCCCAATATGTAGCATTTTGATATGCAGGGATCAGTGTAAGGATTTTTGGTTTAGAGCAAAAGTGGCACGAAGGCCAGGAATGTTCATGCATGCTCTGGAAACAGGAGGATTCAGACTAACTTAAATCAGAACATACTTCAAAGCAATGGAAGACACAAGTAGTGGGGGGAAGTTTGACATTAGAGAGAGTAGGGTTTCAATGTCAGAAGGAAAAGTTAGAGGTTTAATCTGCAGCAAACAACAAGTCACTGGAAGTTTTTATAAAGGGAGTAAAATAACCTAGTGTGGCTGGCAGATGGCCTGCAGTCTGGAGATAAGAAGTCGAGGACTTGGGTTTTCATCCTGTTGAGTTGGAAGGGCTGGTAGGTCATAAATACTGAATCCATGGAGCATGCATGATTAAAACTTAGGTTAGCCTTCAAGATAAGAGAGCGGTGATCTACAGATAAAATAATTACTTCAGGCCTTGGCAATCAGTAGTGATTCCAAATCACACCCTAGTGATTCCCAAGGCCTGAAGTAAGGAGTGAAATCTGTGGCAGTGGGTGGGACTTCCCAAGAACAGGATTCAGGCATGATTTAGCAGGTGAGAACTGGAAACTCAAGAAAGTATAGGTCAGAAAACAAGGAGAGTTTTTCAGGAATGACGAGATGATTAAAGGGTTACAGAGGATAAATACTGAGAACTAAATAAAATCAAAAGAACACCACTTTCTCATTTGATGGAAAAGGGCTAGAAAATAAAACCACTGTGAATGATTAGGGAATACACAACATATAGAGAAAAAAATTAAAGCATTTAAATTTAAAATGTGTTAAAAATTTCCCCATTGGTATTAAAAAAAGTTTTGTTTTCACAGTCCATTTAGGTGAACAAAAACAATGGACTCACAAGCAAAACTAAAACAACAAAAAATCTTCAAATTCACTATTGCTAAAATTATCTACCTCCTTGCCACTCAAAGAATGGTCTGAAGACCAGCAGTCTCAGAATTGTCTGAGAACTTGTTAAAAATGCAGAATTCCAGGTCCCATCCTAGACTTTCTGAGTCAGAACCTGCATTTTGACATCCTCCTCAGGTTCATTAAAGTTTGAGAAGCATAATACAATTTTGTGCATAATACAATTTTGTCTATGCATCAGCTTAGAATATACATGACCACTACTTTCAACAATATATTTATGGATTCCTCACTTCACATTGTCAGATAATAACAAGGCTGCAAGCCTGGTTTTTAGTTCTCAAGTCAGCTAGTAACTAGCTGTAAGAAAATCTCCCTCAGCAATCTCCATAGTCATATCCAGTCCTATGACTCTGTTGGCTTAAGTAAGTCGAGTTTAAGGGGCATGGTCCCTGCTCTTTAGCATCTGTAATGTAACAGTGCCATAATAAAGGAAAGAGGGACATTAAAGGTCTGTATTACAAAGTAGCAAAAATGTACAAAGCAAGTATCTCACAGAGAGAAAATAGAGGTAAGACTGATTTGGGGAAGTAAATTTTTAGAGTTCCAATTTGAGAAGAAATTATTATTACCTGCTCCTCCATGGAATGTGAGAATTTCTGGAGAGGGCAGTCTC
This sequence comes from Neogale vison, assembly GCF_020171115.1. Classification (NCBI taxonomy): domain Eukaryota; kingdom Metazoa; phylum Chordata; class Mammalia; order Carnivora; family Mustelidae; genus Neogale; species Neogale vison. The sequence goes on along the minus strand of NC_058091.1, from coordinate 227,418,407 downwards.
TTACTTAGATAATGCAAAAGAGGAAGCTCTGCAAACCTCTAAAAAGGACAATAAATGGCAGGTACGGAATGCTCACCATGTGCTAGATAGATATGTTACACGTACATATCCTTTCATCCTCACTAAACGCTAAGAGGCAGGGAACACTACTATTATCCCCACTTAAAGACATGAAAACTGAGGCTTAGAGAAGTTAGTAAGTTGAACAATGTCATATAGTTTATAAGAGGCCGAGCTGAGATGTATCTGACTTAAAAAGTAGAATTCAAGGTGGAGCTGAGATGTGTCTAACTTGAAACGTAGAATTCTTAAGTATCATACAATCAAATGAGGGGTTGGGGAGGGAGATAATATAAATAGTAACAGCTAATGTCTACTAAGTACCTACTACATGCCAAACATCATTTTAAGAGCTCAGCATATGTTAATACATTCAGTCATCACAAACACACTATCAGAAAGGCATGGTAATCATCTTCATTTTATAGGAGAGTACACTAGTCTGCTCAGGTTACCATAACAAACATCATAGACTGGGTGATACAAACAACACAAATTTATTACCTCACAATTTTGGAGGCTGGAAGTCTGAGAGCAGCATGCCAATATGGTCAGGTACCAGTGAGGACCCTCTTCTTGACTGCAGAGAGCTGCCACCTTGCTGTGTGCTCACATGATCTTTCCCGGGTAAGTTCACATAAGGAAAAAGAGAGCTCCCTCTCTTCCTCAACTTATAAGGCCACCAATCCTATCAGATTAGGACCCTACCCTTATGTTTCATTTAACCATAATTACCTCTTCAAAATCCTATCTCCAGGTTGCCTGGGTGGCTCAGTGGGTTAGGCCGCTGCCTTCGGCTCAGGTCATGATCTCAGGGTCCTGGGAACGAGTCCCGCATTGGGCTCTCTGCTTGGCAGGGAGCCTGCTCCCTCTCTCTCTCTCTCTGCCTGCCTCTATGTCTACTTGTGATCTCTCTCTGTCAAATAAATAAATAAAATCTTTAAAAAAAAAATCCTATCTCCAAACACACTCACATTGGAGGTTAGGGCCTCAACATAAGAAATTTTCGGCTATACAATTAGTCTTTAGAAGTAAAGAATTGTTATTTGAGCATGACTGAATGACTTTCTCAAGATCACCCAGCAGTGAATGGTGGGGTTTCCATTTAAATCTTGGCAGCTGGCCCTAGTGAACATAATTGGTCACTATATTATGCTCTTTCAGGGATCAGTGAACAGAGGGCATTTTAAGCATGGCATAGTTCACACCACTAATGGCTACTCTGTGGTCAGTATTCTACTCTGATTTTTGCTTAACAAATACTTTTATTCAAATATAATTTCCCTCAAATATCTGTTTTTCTATTAGTGGAACTCTGATTATATGGCTTTTTTCTTTTCCAAAGCCAGTACAACTAACAAATGTAAGGTGAGAGGAAAATAGATTAATTTGTATTGACTGAGTACTACTAGCTTCCAGGGACAGATTTATGGAATGGCATCCTTCAATTGCATTCAGGTTTCCATAAAACCCATTATTCTGCACTATCCTTCACTTTGTATCATTGTTAAGGGTCTCTGCAAGTCAGTTTAAATCCGTACAAGTGCCAGTTAAAGGTGAGATTAAAGACATTCAACTCACAAGCTGGCAGAGCACTGCTCATGAACTGAAGGAGGGCTAAAAAGAGGAAACAAGTTATGGTGGGTCAGTTGGTTAAGCATCTAACTCATTATCTCAGCTCAGGTTATGATCTTGTGGTTATGAGATCGAGCCCTGTGTTGGGCTCTGCTCTCAGTGTGAAGTCTACTTCAGATTCTCTCTCCCTCTTCCTCTTCTTTCTCTCACATAGATAAATAAATTAAAAATAAAAAGAGGGAATAAGTCAGGTCTGGGTCTTTCTGGACTGCTGTGCCCACTGGAAAAAAAGCCCTGGAGAAATGGAGTTATAAATTTGGAATTCTAGAAATGAAGAAAGTACAACCAAGTAAAGGTGACTGGTACATTTAAAGTCATATACTGAATTCCCTATGCTGAGGAGATCTCTATATTAAGACTGAAAACAGTTAAGAGAGGAGTGTGGATATGCTGATGGTCAAATCTGTCACTTCACACTTATCTCCCATGGTCCCCCAAACACCTGCTCTCCACTTTAGCAAGGATCACTCTTCACTGTGACCTGGGCACACAGCTTATAGATATTTTCTGGTTATATTCCTGGTATTTCCTCTATTGATGATGCCTTTTCACCCAGACTATCCAAATCTCATCCTTTAGTCCAGTTCAATTACCATATTCTTGTGAATTTTTCTACCACTTTTTCAAATTCAATTTGAACTTTAACACACACAACTCCACACTAATACAACAGTTGGGAGACTTCTAATGGTCACATATAACTAATTCTTCTTTCCTTCTCAGTGCATGAGAGAATTACAATTCCCTGCCTCCTTTACAGATGGTCAGGGTCCTGAGACTTGCTCTGGTTAATGGACTGTATATGGAGATGAAGTACTTCACTTCCTTACTTAGGTACTTAATCACCAGCATTAAACCTATCTTTTCTCTCCTTCCCTTGCCACTGAAATAGACAACATTTCAGATAGTAGCCTCTGTCAGCCTGGGTCACAGAATAAAGATGAGATGGAGCAGAGTGCCCTGATAAACCACAATGGGAATTCAGCATGAGGGAGATATAAGCCTTTGTTATTATAAGCCTCTAAAATTTGTGAGCATATGTGGGAGGAGGGAATAGGAAGGTAGGGGAGACAGTGTGTTATTATAGCAGAATTCAGTTTATTCTAACTAATATAGTATCTTCTTGCTTTGAGACTATACATATCATATTACTAAGAGCCTTCATATAGTCCATACTCAGTAAATATTTATAAGAATACCTTCTATGGGCCAGCCAATGGTTTTGGTGCTGAGATACAATGGTGAACAAAATTTAAAGTCACTGACCTCAGGGTGATCATAATCTAGTGAAAGAGATAAATGTCCATCAAATAATGACATAAATAAATGTAAAGTTTAAAAGAAAAGCTGTACCATGAAGAAAAAGTACATCTGATCTAGTGTAGTATCATGGAAGGCCTTTGTGATAAAGTGATTTTTCAAGCTGAGTTATACAGATAATTAAGGATGAGCTAAGAAAGACTGGGAGGAGTGAGGAATGAGAACTTTTCAGACAGAGGGTACAGCATGTATATGTGTCCTCAGGCACTGGGGAACATGACTAATGAAAATCAAAGAAACCAATGAGATAGAAACTAAAAGTATACAGAACCTTGTAGGCCAAGCTTATGAATTGTAGGTTTTATCCTACAAGTACATAGGATGGAGACCACGGAAGAATCTAAAGATGGCAGGGACAGGGTGTCACTGCAACCTCACTGTGACATGATGAAGTTCTTTCCTAAGGTTAATGCCCATTGTCAAAACCCATGGTATTAGTCCCTTGGTTTTATCAAAGAAAGATTTATTACTGAAACAGGTCGGGAGTCCCACCAAGTCATGGGGTAAAGGACAGCTCTCTGGGAGGGGGTCCACAGCAGAGACAGAACAGAGAACAAAGAGGAATTTTATAAAGAAATCCCTCTAGTGGCACCCACCTGGCACAAAATTTGAAAGATGCATTAGGGAGAGTATGTGCTTGAGCGTAGAGGGGGCTGAGATTTAACATAGTGCTGCAAGAAGTAACAGATAGAGACAGGAAATGGACCTAGAGATGGTCAGCACTAAACCAAACTTCACAAGAGGTACAAGTTTCTTTCCCATGGTTTCTATAATTGGGGAGCACACGAGACTATACTGAATTTCAAAGAGTTTTTCTGGCTACAGCAAAGAGAATGGATCGCATACCAGTTAGGAGTGTATCCTAATATGGGTACCCATTAGAATTTTGCTATAGTGCACATAAAAAATGATAAAAGGTTAGACTGGAGTGCAGGTGGTAGAGGTACAGAGAGGACATGGAGCCTATACTGCTCTACAAACTATACAAACTAGTATAATCAATTTACATCTCCTTTGAAGGAATCATTTTTGAGGTCAATGTTGGACATCTGTTCTGTTCCCAGCCGGGTTCTCTCCTAAAAAGTAACCTGCAATTCAGCCTGTATCTTGACTCTCTTCCCTATTGCCTTTCACCACAGCCTCTACTCTTCTTGGGAACATTCTTAGGCTTGAACTTTTTCATGCTCTGTTGCAAATTAAGTCAGTTCCTTCGAGAAGAAATTAAGAACTATTTATTGTGTGTATTGCTTCTCTTCTGAGGCAAAATCTCTAAACTAGGGCTCTGGACATAGGGGTAGAGACAATGGTAAGTTTTCTCTCTGCGAAACTGACACTCCCACTCCTGGCACTGAGCCAGGTGAGTGGTAACTTGAGGTTCTCCAGATTCATCTCTGCTGGTGTGGAACCACTACCTTCAGAGCCCAGGATAGAGTGATGAGGACTTCAGCATTCTAGCATGCTATGCCCAGGTAGCATTTCTATCCTACAATTAGGGGTAGAATGGAAAAGGGAGCCCCCTATACCTTGATAGCACTTCCTGAGGGCTTAGACAGCAATAGGTCACTGGGAGCAGAACACTGAAACACTGAAGTCCTACCCCTCCCACAAAGAAAGCTCTCTGGCTGGGAGCTGTGGGGAGATGGAGCCCTGTGTTCTTGGGTATACCAGCCTGGATTGGAGCCTCCACTAACTGAACTGAGATTGGAGTGAGAAAGAGAGGTATCAATTCAAATGCCACAGACTCCTACTTTTCTTACTGAATTTTTTAAGTATTCTTAAATAAATGTTTCTTCATTTGCTGTTTGTCCTTAGGACTATTTCCAGTGGCTTTAAAATGTTTGAATAGTTTTCACCAGTTTCACTGTAGAGCAGATCAATGTCATGCCGAAGTCTCTTGCCTCTCTATGTTTGTTTTGGGTAGGCCCCTCTCACACTACCCCTGGGCACTGGCCAAGATATTGCTCGAAAATGTGATATAAGCAGAAGCTTGAGAAATGTTTGCTCTGTAGGACTTGTCCTCTCTTGATGCTGGGAACCTTCTTACCCCCATTTAAACAAGCCTGAGCTAGTCTCCTGAAGCATGGTGAATCTGCATGGAGCCAGAGTGCCAAGCTATCCCAGGTGTCCCAGGCATCACAGATTAGGCCGAGAGTGATGTCAGAAGAGCCCTGAGAAGAGAACATTCCAAAGATGGGATGCCAAAAGCACTGAATTCTGCTGAGAGAACAAGAGGACTGGAAAGTTCATTATATTGAGCTATCAAGGTTACCATTCAACTGAACAAGAACCATTTTATTAATAAAATGGGGACAAGAGATGGAGCAGAATAGGCTCAAGAGTAACAGGGAAGGGACGCCGGGGTGGCTCAGTGGGTTAAGCCTCTGCCTTCGACTCAGGTCATGATCCCAGAGTCCTGGGATTGAGCCCCACATTGGGCTCTCTGCTCAGCAGGGATTTCTGTCAAATAAATTAAAAAAAAAAAAAAAGGAGTAACAGGGAAGTAAGGTCTACTAGTCTCTAGACTAGTAGAGCTAGTAGGGAAGAGACTCAGAAGGTGCAGTTTTGCTGAGCATGGGAGATGGATCAGTCGTGAGGGCAGTGGCTCTCAACTGTGGGAGATTTTGCCCCCTAAGGTGTCATTTGGCCATGTCTGAAGATGTTTTTGATTGTCACAAATGTGGGGGAGAGCATTCTTGTGGGTCAAAATCTCAGATGCTGCTAAACATCCTCCAATGCACAGAACAGTCCCTCAGTAATACACTATTCAATCCAAGGCATCAAGAGAAACCCTAACAAAGAAAAAAAAGTTAGTGAAAGCAAACATTTTGTTTTGGTGTGTTTTTTGTTTGTTTGTTTTCTTTGTTTTAAACACAGATGAAAACAATACATTTTGATTGTCATGGAGAGGATCTAACTGAGAGGAACAGGTTGAGGGTACAGAAAAGAAAGGTGTAATTTCCTTTGGCTAAGAATTATTAATAACCTAAAAAATAAAAAAAAATAAAAATAAAGAATTATTAATAACCTTTTTTACAGAGGAGGGCACTGAGACTCCAGAGGATACGTAGTTTGTCCCAGGTGAGGAAGTCAGTGAGTGATGGGACCCAGATTCTACACCAAGCGGTTAAAGAAGCTCTTAATCCTGCTACACTGCCAACCAACAACTGCATCAGCAACACAAACCCAAAGAAGCTACTATCAAAGACTTGTCCTTCCTGCCTTCTGAAAGCTTTACTCTTACCACTCACCCATTTTCTCTATTGAAACAAGTTTTAAGCTTATTATAAAGGCTGAGCATGGCATTTAGGGAAGAGGACCTTCACCGACAGTCCAGGCTCTAATCCTTTTAGTCACATTTGGGGCCACTTGGCCTCTGCCATATGGCAAGCATAATTTCTTCTTTGGAACCCATAAAGGAGTCCACCCCTGCCTCTCCTTTCCTGTCCTTGAGATGCTCTGCAGTCCCAGCCATCACTCAGTGAGCTCTGTTGTATCTGAGAATGACAGCTAGCTCACATGTGCAGCACACACACACACAAAATGATCCAGCCCACATGAAATCTGGACTCTGACACTTTATCAGGTGTTCTGATTGTACTTTACTCTGAAGCAGTGATATTGCAGAATTCTAAGCATTATCATTTTATAATAGCCAAATGCCTTAATCATACAGTAAAAACAAATGTGCAGTTAGAGTAGCTAGAAGCACTTACACTGTACCCCAGGGACTATTAGGTGGACTAAGGGAAGTAAGAAGATGAATGGCAAATGAGGAAATGCAGGGAGGGAAGGCAACTTGGAGCCAAACAATGCATTAATATGCTGACATATCTGCGGAAGAAACTTTTAAACCTGTACCCATGCAAATACTCCAGACAGAACCTGAAAGTGTCCAGGAAACATACACCTTTCTCCCAAGGAACCCAGCTGGCCTCAGGGGAAACTAGGGAAGTGTTAAGTTAATGCAATGAGGTATGTAAGATTATAAAGAACTGTATATCCACTTTCTTGTTTTAAGAGATTCCATATCTGAACTATTTTTAAAACTCTTTGCATAGATTTCACAAGCTCCCTCTCCTACTTTTTCCAGCTTCTAATACATTTCAGTTTCAGGAAATTCTTGCATTTGGATTATATTAGGCGTATTTCCTGCTTGAATAAACTTTGAAATTCCCTGCTTACTCAATGGAGATAAAGATACCCTTCAGCACAACTTTTAAGATAACTCTTCATGGATTTGAGGTATTTCTCCCTTCTCTCTGCCATCTACCTTTCTACTTTACATATCATTCTTCCTCTTTTGCCTCCATCCCTTTTCCTCTCCTTCCTTCCTCCCTCCACCTTACCTGTCTTTTCTCTGTGGTCTTCTTACGACTTGAACCCAGGTGTGGTTGACACAAAATCCCACAAAGTGTAGACTATGTAAAATAGAAATAACCACCCTGGACTATAATCTTATTTTTTGATTTAACATAGGCACTGTGATCTATTAAAATGTTAAAGTGCAATTTCCAATGACAAGGATGGAACCAGGGATTATTATGCAAAGCTAAATAAGTCAGTCAGAGAAGGACAGATACCATATGATTTCACTCAAATGTGAAATTTAAGAAACAAAACAAATGAGCAGAGGGAAAAGAGAAATAGAAACCAAGCAACAGACTCTTCACTATAGAGAACACACTGATGGTTACCAGAGTGGAGGTGGGTGGGAAGATGGGTGAAATAGGGGATAGGGATTAAAGAGTGCTCTTGTTGTGGTGAGTACTGGGTATTGTACACAAGTGTTGAATTTCTATATCGTACACCTGAAACTAATGTAATACTGTGTTAACTAACTGGAATTAAAAACTTAAAAGCAAACAAAAAAGGCCCCAGATTTCTCTTAGGGTAAGAACAGACATGGCAGACATCTACTGAACTAAGGCAAGGAGGGGATTTAGGGCTCTAAATACTCTTAAGATAGATATTCAATTGGTCCTTCTGTTTTTAACTCTATCTTTACACCCATTTTCAGAGATACTACCAATTCTTATATGTTTGGCGTCTTCTCCAGGATAACTAAGCTGCTTCTCATCTTTTCTTACTGTGTGTTCAGGAAGCTACTTTCTCAGATCAAGGGTTAGGGTTAAGGTTAGGTTGTATACTGGTATTTTGTTGAGACCTTTCCAGAGCAGAAAATCCCGACTTCTGCTGGGGTGAGGGTTAGGATTAGCATTAGGGTTAGGGGTTACAGGTTAGTGGTCAGAGTATATGCCTGGAAATTCTGGAGTAAAAGAAAATGTCAAAAGTGCAAAATTTTAGGGGCACTTGGGTAGCTCAGTTGGTTGAGCCTTTGCCTTCAGCTCAGGTCATGATCTCAGGGTTCTGGGATAGAGTCCTGCATCAGACTCTCTGCTCTGCAGGGAGCCTGCTTGCCCCACCCCCCGCCTGCTTCTCTGCTTACTTGTGATCTCTGTCAAATAAATAAATAAAATCTTTTTTAAAGAAGTGCAAAATTTTAAATCTAGAATATTATCAAATATATCAATCATCTGAGAAGCAATATAATTTTACTATTACTACTATGGCATGTTTTTCTATGGCTTCCTTTGAAAGTGTACAGAAGTAGTTTAATTTCCCCCATTTTCCATATTTTCAACACAGCATCACTGGAACAGAATAAATGGCTGAAATGGCAATTTGCCACCAATCCTGTACCACTCTGAGAGGAGTATATCAGAAGAGAATATCATTTACTGTTGACTAAAACATTAAAGATGAAATGATAACATTTGAATCAAGTGCTTTTCATGAAAAATCACTAAATATCTACTAAAAAGTATTGAAAACACTTTGGATCAGAGCCTAGCCTTTTATTACAGAGCTTGAATTACTCTTTGGCATTTCTGCTATTTTCCATAGAAGCCAAGCTTAAGAAAGGCAGGATCCAAGAAGATCTAGGATATGCTTTAATCTTTGGAGATTCCATTCCTGGACAGTGACTGAGACAAAGATATGAACAATTTTATTCAAATAAAATTGAGCAGGGAAAGATCACCTTCCTGTCACTCTTCCCACTCAAGTATCACTTTACACAATAGTTGCTTTCATTCTCCTCTCTAACATTTGCATACCAAAGTCTGTGATAGTGACTTGGGCGACACATAAAAGGGAGGCATCTTCCATGTGGGAACCCTGTCTAAAAGCCTGATGTCAATAAAGTATGGAGGAGGTCAGGTGATCAAATACCAGTGAGCAGTGCTATAGTAAATCATTTCTAGGCATTGGACAGAACTATTCTTGGGCTTCTTTATTAAAAACACATGCCCCTCTTATTCACTTCCACTTAAAGGAAGGACCCAAGGCTGGTTTGTTGAGACTATCCACTCATGTGAATTCTTTGCGAGCAACTGTATAGCACCAACAGCGCCTGAGCAGTTAGCAAAGAACAGCATTTAGACTACCCACCTAATTATCACAAAATTCACAGCTAAGGTAGATGACTTCACAAAATAGCTTCCTCTCTTTCTCAAATGAAAATGGTGAGGAACAGCTCACAGGTCTTCAGAACAAATTGACAGATGTCTGAGCTGCCTTCCACACTGCAGATGGTCCCAGAATGGGCATGCGGTAGGCAGCATTCTGGTTAACAGGGCTCATTCTGGTTAATTTATCTACCTCCATTACCCCTGCCATTCAAGTGCTGAGGTTCAGACAAGCTGTCCCTTCCATTAATTTCCAGTCACAAATAATGAAACAGCACCATCTTAAGTAAGCTACCACTAACTGTATCAGAATATAATGAAACAGCACCATCTTAAGTAAGCTACCACTAACTGTATCAGAATATAATGAAACAGCACCATCTTAAGTAAGCTACCACTAACTGTATCAGAATATAATGAATTAGAACTAGAACTCATACCCCACAACTTCTCATATTTAGCAATTATTACAGCAATGTTGGAAATTATATTCTTATCTCCCAGAAGGTAAAAGTGTTTACACAACTGTGCCTTAGGTAAACAGGGAACTAGAGAATAGCCAACCAATTATCAAGATTAATTTTGCACAAGTCAGAATGTTGGGCTGACTTTCTGAAGTATCTTGCATTTCTTACATGCTGTGCATTGAAGATAGAAACTGGTTTTCACTAACTTTATTTAAGGAAAATTACTCAAACATGCAAGCTGTTTGCATCTAGTTGTGGAATCATCAGCATTTGTCAGATTACTACAATGACAGGCTGATTTTGATCAAATCATAATCAAATGGAGGATTATAATCATAATCCTCCATAATCATATGGAGGATTTTGATCCTCCATACTTTATTGACATGTATTATCAGACCCAGGCTCTCACTTGCCCCAAGTCACCTAATGTGAAAAGGTGGCTCATGGAACCACTCTCTAACTGGTAAAATACTACACACATAGTAGGGATTCTTATGTAAATTAACAAGTTCTCATGGTATCTGTTCTAATGGGCCCATAACTCACTGCTACGTTGGGTAAACTGGGCTCTTTTCAGTTGTGTTTTACATTCTGGTATTCTGGCTCATGGGAAGTCTCCCCTCTTCAAAGTATTATGTTCTACACATTTATAATACAAAAACTTTCCTTGTATGTTCTTTCTCTCATATCCCTGTTGATATATAAGTAAGTTTTGCCCTAGTTTTCAAACAGAAAAGTTCTGATTCTCAAAATGCCAGACTCCTGGTAAAGCTTAGTAGATTCTACTTAAGGCTAATGAGATCGAGCTGGAAACCAAGAATTCCTAGAGGAGTGTCACATGCCAGCAAACTTTGAAATTGGTTGTTATGTTATTACAACTGGCTATTTTCAAGTTATCTTAAAGTTCTCTTTTCATAATACAATATAAATGTACTTCTCTCAGAAATTTCCTACACTTTACAGTCCTCTGAGTAATTTCCAGCTATATTCCTTAGAAAGCAGGGCTGGGCAAGTTTTTTCCCCTCTTGCAACCTGCCATACCTTTCCTGATCCACACTTGAACAGGAGATGAGTTCCTACTTATACATCTTAGAAACAGAAAGCTGGGGACTCTTAATGGCCAGATAACAGGCTCCAGGTTTGTAGGTCTACAGAAGGACAAACTTGTCCATCTGGTTCTATAAGTGAGAGTTACTAGTAGCTCCCCTGTGTGTGTATTATTAACTCCATCCTGAGGATAAAGTGAAAACTGGAAATTGTAGAATATGCATACTTGCTACTGAAAGCTTATGAATTCCTGAAATGTGAGATGCAGATATTGATAAAAAGGAGTATTAACCTTTCAAAGTCGTATTTAAAAGGAAGCTCCATGCTTTGTCAAAGATTAGTTGACCATAGAGTTGAGGGTCTATTTCTGGGCTCTCTATTCTGTTCCATTGATCTATGTGTCTGTTTTTGTGCCAGTACCATGCTGTCTTGATGATGACAGCTTTGTAATAGAGCTTGAAGTCCGGAATTGTGATGCCACCAACTTTGGCTTTCTTTTTCAATATCCCTTTGGCTATTCGAGGTCTTTTCTGGTTCCATATAAATTTTAGGATTATTTGTTCCATTTCTTTGAAAAAGATGGATGGTACTTTGATAGGAATTGCATTAAATGTGTAGATTGCTTTAGGTAGCATAGCAGGAAAGAATGTCCAATGGAAAAAAGACAGCCTCTTTAATAAATGGTGTTGGGAAAATTGGACAGCCACGTGCAGAAAAATGAAACTGGACCATTTCCTTACTCCACACACAAAAATAGACTCAAAATGGATGAAGGACCTCAATGTGAGAAAGGAATCCATCAAAATCCTTGAGGAGAACACAGGCAGCAACCTCTTCGACCTTAGCCGCAGCAACATCTTCCTAGGAACATCGCCAAAGGCAAGGGAAGCAAAGGCAAAAATGAACTATTGGGATTTCATCAAAATCAAAAGCTTTTGCACAGCAAAGGAAACAGTTAACAAAATCAAAAGACAACTGACAGAATAGGAGAAGATATTTGCAAACGACATATCAGATAAAGGACTAGTGTCCAAAATCTATAAAGAACTTAACAAACTCAACACCCAAAGAACAAATAATCCAATCAAGAAATGGGCAGAGGGGCGCCTGGGTGGCTCAGTGGGTTAAGCCGCTGCCTTCGGCTCAGGTCATGATCCCGGGGTCCTGGGATCGAGTCCCGCATCGGGCTCTCTGCTCAGCAGGGAGCCTGCTTCCCTCTCTCTCTCTCTGCCTGCCTCTCTGTCTACTTGTAATCTCTGTCTGTCAAATAAACAAATAAAATCTTTAAAAAAAAAAAAAAAGAAATGGGCAGAGGACATGAACAGACATTTCTGCAAAGAAGACATCCAGATGGCCAACAGACACATGAAAAATTGCTCCATATCACTCGGCATCAGGGAAATACAAATCAAAACTACAATGAGATATCACCTCACACCAGTCAGAATGGCTAAAATTAACAAGTCAGGAAATGACAGATGCTGGCGAGGATGCGGAGAAAGGGGAACCCTCCTACACTGTTGGTGGGAATGCAAGCTGGTGCAACCACTCTGGAAAACAGCATGGAGGTTCCTCAAAATGTTGAAAATAGAACTGCCCTATGACCCAGCAATTGCACTACTGGGTATTTACCCTAAAGATACAAACGTAGTGATCCAAAGGGGCAGTGCACCCGAATGTTTATAGCAGCAATGTCCACAATAGCCAAACTATGGAAAGAACCTAGATGTCCATCAACAGATGAATGGATAAAGAAGATGTGATATATATACACAATGGAATACTATGCAGCCATCAAAAGAAATGAAATCTTGCCATTTGCGAAAACATGGATGGAACTAGAGCGTATCATGCTTAGCGAAATAAGTCAAGCAGAGAAAGACAACTGTCATATGATCTCCCTGATATGAGGAAGTGGTGATGCAACATGGGGGCTTAAGTGGGTAGGAGAAGAATCCATGAAACAAGATGGGATAGGGAGGGAGACAAACCATAAGTGACTCTTAATCTCATGAAACAAACTGTGGGTTGCTGGGGGGAGGGGGGTTGGGAGAAGGGGGGTAGGATTATGGACATTGGGGAGGGTATGTGCTTTTGGGTAAATTGGAAGGGGAGGTGAACCATGAGAGACTATGGACTCTGAAAAACAATCTGAGGGGTTTGAAGTGGCGGGGGGTGGTGGGAGGTTGGGGTTCCAGGTGGTGGATATTATAGAGGGCACGGCTTGCATGGAGCACTGGGTGTGGTGAAAAAATAATGAATACTGTTTTTCTGAAAATAAATAAATTGGAAAAAAAAAGTGGGAGGAAAAAAAATATCTGATAAAATTCAAAAAAAAAAAAAAAGGAAGCTCCATGAGGTGCCTGGGTGGCTTAGTGGGCTCTAAGCCGCTGCCTTCAGCTCAGGTCATGATCTCAAGGTCCTGGGATAAAGCCCTGCATTGAGCTCTCTGCTCAGCAGGGAGCCTGCTTCCCCCTCTCTCTCTGCCTGCCTCTCTGCCTACTTGTGATCCCTCTCTCTGTGTCAAATAAATACATAATATCTTAAAAAAAAAAAAAAAAAAGGAAGCTCCTTTTGGCAACGATTTTCAGGGATATGGTTGACTCCTAAGGAGTAAGTTCAAAGGTTCTCAAGGTGGTGATCTGTAATGTTTAGTATGCTAGTACTCTCTAATAGAGATCTATAAAATATACCTCAAATATTAGTTTACTAGTGAGTGTAGTTAATAATGCTACAAATGCATTATGAGTGAAGCTCCTTTATATAAAATTGTTATTCAACTCAAAAAATAATGCCCACTCTTGAGATCTTCTACCAGGTTTTCTCCATGGATACTTGTTATATTCTTGGGATCATACTGTGGCCAGAGTTATACCCAAATTTACATAAAAATATGCTAGATTATAATGGAATTCTTTTGTGATTGAGTAACACAGTATACAAATTCTATATATGGAGAGACCAAAGCATAGAGAAATTATATTACTTTCCTCACATTGGAGAAATCTAGGAGGAAAGTGCATATTCTCTGGGGAATTATAAAGGAAGGAGTTGCTTGTGTACTATGCAATTCTAATTTTGTAATGGCTGGCTGTTCTCATATTCTCATATTCCTAAAGAAGGAATGAGAGATATGGAATGAATAAAATAATTTCACTTGGAATATTATGTTAAGAGCTTATCACTGGGGCGCCTGGGTGGCTCAGTTGGTTAAGTTGCTGCCTTCAGCTCAGGTCATGATCCCAGGGTTCTGGGATCAAGCCCCGCATCGGGCTCCTTGCTCAGCAGGGAGCCTGCTACTCTCTCTGCCTTTGCCTGCCACTCTGCCTGCTTGTGTGCTCTCCCTCTGTGTCTCTGTCAAATAAATAAATAAATAAATAAATAAATGAATTTAAAAAGAGCTCATCGCTAACAAATGAACAGTTGGTGTTCATCAGTTGATGAAGAAGTCACAAATAACTCATGCTTCTAGCTTCTAAGACCCTTAAAATTTACTTGGGGAGGCAAGGCACAGAAATATGAAAGATATACATAAGAAAGTAGATTAGCTGCCAATTAATGTGACAGCTCAGTGTAAAGGAAAACAACACTGAGTTGGGAATCACTACACAGATTCTAATTCTGATTAGCCATGAACTACCTTAGTGACACTGAGAATGTCAAAATCTCCCTGGTCCTCAATTTTCTTACCTAGTTATATTTACTGAGTGTTTACTATGTGTGCCAGCCATCTTACAAATATTTTCTCATTTTGTCCTCAAAGCCACTTTAGAAAGTAGATAATATTATTCTATTATTGGGCCCTACTTTACTGATAAGGAAACTGAAGCAAAACAATATTAAGTAACTTGTCCAGGATTATACTCTTAGTATGTGGCAGAGGATTCAAATTTATATTCTCAAACAGGAGAAGGTTGGGCAGCCTAAGAATGATATGTGTGTGCATGTGCGTATGTATGTGTATGAAAGAAAAAGTACAAATGTCGGAGAGGTTTTTTTAATTTGCATTATATGACATGTGATATCATACATGATAAAGAAATTACCAACTATCTGGACAAGCTATGAAACATGATAAGGTTCTGTCCATATCACATGCCAGTAGGGAGCCCATTTCTTGAGGCTGTCTCTATGACCACATGAGCCTGATTCTCTGGTTCATTTCTTTACAATATGATCATGTCGAGCACACATAAATTACTCTCAACATTGAGACACAACTTTCCCATAGAAAGTAACCTGCTATATTTTATACTTGAGATGACATTAATTACTCTCACACTAAATCTAACACACTTATTTCTCTCTAGACATGAGTTACAGGAATTTTCATGGTACCTGATAGTTATTCCTCATCTATTATAGGTATAGCATAAAACATTACTGCTTTTGTTTTGTTTTCTTGCTTTATATTACTTTAAGGAGAAACATGGAGATATTTAAACTCAAATCCATTTACTTAAATCCATTTTATGATGATAGTACAAAAGTTAGGTGTTTAGGGGTGCCTGGGTGGCTCATGGGTTAAGCCTCTGCCTTCGGCTCAGGTCATGATCTCAGGGTCCTGGGATCGAGGTGCGTATCAGGCCCTCTGCTCAGCAGGGAGCCTTCTTCGCCCCTCTCTCTCTACCTGCCTCTCTGCCTACTTGTGATCTCTCTCTCTCTCTCTGTCCAATAAATAAATAAAGTCTTTTTTTTTAATTAGGTGTTTATATGTGACTCATAAGCACTCAAAGCTGTTTTCATTCGTACTGGTCACTTCAAATATCAGCGTTATAGCTTCTGTGGGTAGGATTTTTAAAATGATAGAAGAAGAGTACTGTATTGGTCTAACGCTATCTACCTAAACATTACTTGTACTTCGAAATCTTGATTTTTTTTGTGCTTTATTCATGACTCATTTCATTTCTTTTCTTTTTTTAAGATTTTATTTATTTATTTATTATATTTATTTATTTATTTTCAGCGTAACAGTATTCACTAAAATTTTATTTATTTATTTGACATAGAGAGAGCAAGCTCAAGCAGGGGAAGCAGCAGGCAGAGGCAGAGAGAGAAGCAGGCTCCTAAGCAAGGAGCCTGAAGAGGGGCTCCATCTCAGGACCCTGGGATAATCATGACATGAGCTGAAGCTAGACACTTAAATGACTGAGACACCCAGGTGCCCCATTCATGACTCATTTCAAGTTAACACTTTTTTGGGTTTTTTTGCTCTGTATATCTCACGGTGTCTTCAGATAAAAACCATACATCTTTGAGCTACAGCCAACAAGTGACTGTGCACCAAGGTGTATACTTCAGTATCTCTAGCCCTCTAGTGAAGCAGTTAGTTCCATCATTTTTGGAAGGATGGCAGATATATAAGAAATATAAGTGAAACTTCCAACAGCTATTATTATACCTGGTTATATAAACTCATTAAGAAAATTTTTATTTCATAAATGACTTAATTTATTTTCAAATTCAGTCCTGAGTAAATATTAATAATGGTTATAAAACTGATGCTAGATTTTCCTAGGCTTATGTATCTTGTATCTCTGCAACACAGATCCTTAATTTCTGTTGAATGGATAAATGAATGAATGGATGAATGAATAGGTAGATGAATATCTAATCATTATAAACGGTATATTATGTGAATAAAGAAGTAAGCCTCAGGATATAATTTGCTACCATCTGGGCTGCCGTCTCTCTTAATTGCTTGAGTCTAGACTATGAGGCGGATAAATCCTTCCCTCTCTATCAAGGCCTATATTTAGTTAAGGTTTTTTCTGTCATTTCATTTTGGTTTTCCTACATATTGGTTTTACTCAATTACTGATATATTTTTTGTTTCTTTTTTCTTTGCTTTATTTCTGAGTAATTTAAATCAAATAAGTTTTAAAAAATTGTACCAGTCATTATTCAAGAAACAACAGTTAATCCAGTGTAAGTTTGAATACAGCATTATCAAGGCTGTCTCAAAATATTAAACCAATGGCATAAATTGGGTGGTACCACATAAGGCTATACTTTCAGAGGGGTCATTATCAATGTCATCAACAGCAGCATTTACTGAGTCGATGCTATGTTCCAGGCCTAAGTTCTTTATAAATATTCACTTACATAATTCTCATAACAAACCAATATAAGGAAGATAATGTTGGGTTCTTTATATTTTCAAGTAGCCTTAACATTGTTAGTACACAGAAGAGAAGAGTAACTAGGGAATAAGCTTCTAGCATTATAAGAAGTAAAGAAAATTTTCCATGTATTCAGATAAATTTACATTATCTTTTCTATCCAATATCAATAAAACAATTTCTCCCAAACACAGTGCAATTTAGAGTGGCAGCTATGTGTTTCAGGAAATAAAGTATGGAGAGTTAAAAATCTAAAAAACAAATACCATCTATTGTCACCATCATTTCATAAGATAAAGGTCATTTCAAACTAAAAACGCTGGAAAGATATAAGCTTATAATAAAGGTCATTCCTTTAATTGAATAAGAATGTGAAAGATTTCTGGTGTTTAATTTCTGACTTCAGACCTAGCTAATGAAAATCTCCCCAATGACTGGCACAAGTCTTTGTACAGGTATTTGGGAATCACAAAACATCAGGCCATGGCAGCCACACTTACGAATAAATTTTTCTGAAAGCAGGTGTAACCTACATTGAGCAGGCTCTACTTTCCCCCGTCTTTACACTGTCTTTACACTGGTACCATATTCACCTTAAAGGCTTATTGCACCTTTTCAAATCTAGCACTAAAATTCACTGGGATATCATTTTCTCAAGAGGTTATATAACAATATGGAGAAAGTATTTTACCTCACATACTAGCTTTATAAATATTCCCTTTAAATATCTTCTTTCTTCCCTCAAAGTACATCTCTGAATGCCAGATTCCTCACCCTTCCTCTCTCTGTGCCACTTTCTATCTACAATTCATAAGCTCCTTACAGCTCCCACCCCCATCCCACCACTTCTGGCTTTTAACTTTTGTCTCCCACTCACTGAAACTCTAACCTGGCTTTATCTAAACCTATCCCCACCTGCCCAAAACAAATTGTATTATCCAAAGATGAATATATAAATCTTGCATTATGTCATGACTGGCATTCCTCTCACAGGTACGGTCTATGTTCTCTCCCTTTAAATCCTGGAAGAAGCTTGTGAATGACCTGACCAATGAAGTATGGCCAAAGTGATGCTCTATAGTTTCCCAAGTTAGATCACAAAAAAGACACTGTTGCTGGCAGGCTCTCTCACTCTCACTTTCTCTCTCTCCATCTTTCTCGCTCTGTCTGTGTGTCTCACATTCCATCTCCGCAACTGCCCCCACCTCCCAACCCTGCTTGCTCTTGGATCCCAACCACTCCATCTTTCTCTCTCTGTGTGTCTCACGTCCCATCTCTGCAACCTGCCCCCCACAACCCTGCTTGCTCTTGGATCCCAACCACTATGCTGTGAAAAAGCCCAAACTACCCTTAGGGAGAGAATCCTTGGACAGGAACTGTATTATCTGTATGCATCATCATAAATATAAGCAAACGGTCTTTCAGATAATTCTAGTCACCAACCTTTAGGATCTTCCTCTGAGGCCTTAGCCATCGTAGAGACCAGTCATCTACACTTTACCTGGTTCAACTTCTTAACTCACAGAAATCATGAGAGATAATAAAATATTATTGTTGCCCTGAGTCACTAAGTTTTTGGGTGTTTTCTTATGGAGAAGTAGATAATTAATACATCTCCTTATGAAGGAGCTCCCTGACCATTTATTTTTACTAGTGTATTCCTCTTGGGAAGGTTAAGGAGGGGATGGTTAAGGTTTCCCCAACTTCTTTGTTAAACTGCTTTTCAAAATCTTCACCAAATAAGCACTGGTCTAATTCAATCATAGGCAGTATTTCTTCTAGCTACTTAAAAAGAAATGTTTTTAAGTCTTTAAAAAAATGGTCTAATGGGGGCACCTGGGTGGCTCAGTTGTTAAGCATCTGCCTTTGGCTCAGATATCATGAGGCCGATATCCTCATTCAGGATTTACCGACCCAATATTCTGGCAGTTATTTCAGTAGCATGAAGGAATGTGTTTGGGTGAGAGGGTTAGACCCAAGGGTAATAAAAGAAAAGCAGAAAAGACTAAAACATCATGATCCCAGGGTCCTGTGATCGAGCCCTGAACTGGGTTCCTTGCTTGGCAGGAAGCCTGCTTCTCCCTCTCCCACACCCCTTCCTTGTGTTCCCTCTCTCACTGTGTCTCCCTCTGTCAAATAAATAAATAAAATCTTTTTAAAAAATGGTCTAATGTTTATATGAGTAAAACATGAGATTTGGAAACATGTCCTAGTTATGCAGAAGAAAAACACTGCAAATGCAAATATATTTTGATAATTAAATATATCAAAATATTTATTTGTTAAATATTTATATTCTGTAAAACTGAAACAAAAAATGAAATAGACTATTATTTTAAGTTAATTCATATTTCTCACAAAAAAAGGAATAATAACCTTTATAGACTCAACGAACTTCTTCATTAACATTCACTTGATAAAGCTGGAAAAAAGCTTAACATTGATTTGATCATAAAAGCAATGCTTAATATTGCAGAATATACTTTTCAGTAAGCTTGGAAATCTGCATTTACTAACATAACTTCACAGTTCTCAATCTATTCTTGGCAAGATATTACAATGGCTGAGCAGTGCCAGTGCTTATCAAATTATTTATATTGCTCACAGTACTATAAGCTACAAGGAATATTGTGCACATTTTTAATATTATATAATACATCTGTTTAAATGATACCTAAAAAGGCAGCAATGTTCTCCAACCTGCCTTACTTACACAATTTAAACTACATAGAGTATGGAAAGAACTAGTAACAAGGCTTTGGGAAAAGGAGAATCATTCAAAAGTCACACTGAATTTGGACCACACTAAAAGCTCAATTCCTTAGAAGGTTTTTATATTCCTTATTTATTTATTTATTTGACAGAGAGAGGTCACAAGTAGGCAGAGGAAGGCAGAGAGAGAGGAGGAAGCAGTCTCCCCACGGGGCACAGAGCCCGATGTGGGGCTTGATCCCAGGACCCTGAGACCATGACCTGAGCTGAAGACAGAAGCTTAACCCACTGAGCCACCCAGGCGCCCCTATATTCCTTATTTAAAGAGGGAGAGGAATAGCAAGAAGTGATATGACAAGGAATATTACTGCCAGTCTAGAAGAACTGGGTAACTATAAAAGGGACACCTTTCTCAAAATTATTTTAGCATATGAGGCCGATATCCTCATTCAGGATTTACCGACCTAATATTCTGGCAGTTATTTCAGTAGCATGAAGGAATGTGTTTGGGTGAGAGGGTTAGACCCAAGGGTAATAAAAGAAAAGCAGAAAAGACTAAAACATCAGAGATGGCTGTTATTATTAGAAATGGCAGATATAGGGGCGCCTGGGTGGCTCAGTTGGTTAAGCGACTGCCTTCAGCTCAGGTCATGATCCTGGAGTGCTGGGATTGAGTCCCATATCAGACTCTCTGCTTGGCAGGGAGTCTGCTTCTCCCACTGACTCTCCTCTTATGATCTCTCTCTCTCTCTCAAATAAATAAATAAAATCATTAAAAAAAAAAAGAAATGGCAGAAATAAAGCTATTTTAGCCCAAACTGTGGCACAGGCATATTGAGTAAGAACTCCTTTCTATTCCCAAAGACATGGCTGCAAAATGTTACCACCTTGAAGGTATCCTTCTTTTAAGATTTTACTAGAGTATCAGGTAAGAGATCGCTTTTCAGACAGATTTAGAAGATGACATATAATGAACCCCAAGTCCTTTTTTCTTGTTTCTCATAATGAAGTTTGGTGAATACTTGTGTTAAGTAAGTTCATGTATGTGAATGATAGGCAGAACAATACCTGAAATATAATGGGTGCACAAAAATATTTCTTTACTCTAAACCTCCTAACAAAATTACATAACACATATCTCAAATGCATAACATATAGTTGTATAAACCCTCTAAGAATATATTATTTGAGTCAGTACATCTTCTGTTAGAAATTTGCCCAAAGTAATCTACAGATTCAATGCAACATTACCAAAACACCACCAGCAGTTTTCATAAAACTAGAACAAATAACACTAAACTTTTGTATGGAACCACAAAAGACCCTGAATAGCTAAAGAAATCTGGAAAAAGTAGAACAAAGCTGATGATATCACAATTCTAGATTTCAAGATCTACTACCAGGCTACAGTAATCAAAATAGTATGGCACCAGAACAAAAATAGGGACATATATCAATAGAACAGAAAAGAGACCCCAGAAATAAACTGATGATTATATACTCAATTAATCTTTGACAAAGGTGGCAAGATTACACAAAGGAGAAAAGAGAGTATTTTCAATAAATAATGCCAGGAAAACTGGACAGCCACATGTAAAAAAAAGAAACTGGACCACCATTGAACACCATACACAAAAACAAACTCAAAATGGATTAAAAACCTAAATGTGAGTCCCTAAACTATAAAAATCCTAGAAGAGAGCCCAGGCAGTAATTTCTCTAACACTGGCAGTAGCAACATTTTTCTAGATATGCTTCCTAAGACTAGGGAAGCAAAAGCAAAAATAAACTATTGGAATTATATAAAAATAAAAAGCTTT
This sequence comes from Neogale vison, assembly GCF_020171115.1. Lineage (NCBI taxonomy): Eukaryota > Metazoa > Chordata > Mammalia > Carnivora > Mustelidae > Neogale > Neogale vison. Next base: position 227,396,754 of record NC_058091.1, on the reverse strand, counting down.
TGCAGAGCAAAGGAAGCCATGAATAAAACAAAAAGGAAACCTGCTGAATGGAAGAAGATATTTTCAAATGATATATCCAATAAGGGATTACCATCTAAAATATATCAACAATGTATACAACTCAACACCAAAAAACCAAGCAGTCCAATTAAAAAATAGGCAGAGGATCTGAGTGAACATTTTCTTAGATGGCCAACAGTTAAATGAAAAAATGCTCAGCATTGCTAATCATCAGGGAAATCCAAATCAAAGCACAATGACACAGCGCATTTTAGAATGGTTAAAATAAAAAGGAAAAGAAATAACAAGCGTTGGTGAGAATACAGAGAAAAATGAACCGTCATACACTGTTGGTGGACATGTAAATTGGTACAGCTACTGTGAAAACCAGTAAGGAGTTTCCTCAAAAATTAAAAACAGAAATGCCTTATAATCTAATAATTCCACGATTGGTTATTTACCCAAAGAAAATGAAAACACTAATTGAAAAATATTTATGCACTCTTATGTTTGTTGCAGCAGTATTTATAATAGCCAAGGTAAGAAAGCAACCAAAAGTCCATCAATAGATGAATGGATAAGGAAGATGTGATTACACACACACACACACACACACACATATTACACAGCCACAAAAAAAGGATGAGAGCATGGCATGCAAGACATCATGGATGGATGGAAAGGGCATTATGCTAAGTGAAATAAGACTGAGAAATACAAATACCATATTATTTCACTCATAAGTAGAATATAAAAAAATAAAAAACCAAACAACCAGAAAACATCAACAATAAATTAATTCAAAAAAGCAGAATGAGGGCGCCTGGGTGGCTCAGTGGGTTAAGCTGCTGCCTTCGGCTCAGGTCATGATCTCAGGGTCCTGGGATCGAGGCCCGCATCGGGCTCTCTGCTCATCAGGGAGCCTGCTTCCTCCTCTCTCTCTGCCTGCCTCTCTGCCTGCTTGTGATCTCGTTCTGTCAAATAAATAAATAAAATCTTTAAAAAAAAAAAAAAAGCAGAATGACTAATTCATAGAATAACTGGAAGCTTGTCCTCTTTACCAGTCCAGGAAGTCCTCTTTACCCATTTTTCCCATCCTCCCACCCCCATTCCCACTGGCAACCATCAATTCCCTGTATTTATAGGTCTGATTCTGTTCTAAAGAGAACTTGTTGATCTTATTTGGTGGTTAATTAAAACACTATGTATGATAACAGTTGATGCTGGTAAGAGTCCAATCCATCTAGCTAGTAATCCTTTCAATTTTAGCAGGTATTTTCCCCAGGGAATGTCTGCTTGGCAATTCAATTGGCATGTGTAGCCCAAGTAACAAATCAGTTATTCGGTTAACTGGGTGCCTGCCAACTTGCAGGAACATGCTGTCCCATCCAAGGCCATTTCTCTGCTCAAAATAAGAAGGAAATCCCTGGGGATATCAGAGAAATTGGCTGGAATTGGCTCAAGCGTCCAGCTTTCAGGACACTACAAGGATTACTCTGCTCCTCTTCGTTGAAGCCTGAGGATTCCACCAGACAGAGAGTCTTCCTGTTTAATATTCTGTCCCAGTTATTTTAACCACAATAACTGCCAGCTACAAGGATTGCCTTTCGGTAGCAGGCAGGTATTAGGCTCTATCTCATACCTTCCCCTTTCTATTGTAGCCATCATTTCTGTCCTTCTGGAGGGGAATGTCATCCATTTAAGAGCCACCTCATTCCTTTACCACCATCCCTTCCACCTACCTGAAGTTTCTCTCATTCAGATCTCCCTTTTCCATGTGAGGATTTACCACCAAATAAGATCAACAAGTTCTCTTTATGGGACTGTTGGTGGTAATTAAAAGGAATAATTAAATGTCATCGCATTCTGCTCCCTAAGTCTCTCTTGTGCTGCAATCAGAGGAAACTGTGTTTCACTTCCTCACAGACAAAATTATCTGATATTCTTTCTGAAAGAAAAAACAAGACCTTGCATATAAGATCCCTTGACTTCTAGAACCCACAGACAAAAGTGGAAAGGGAATGAACTTAATTCTGAATCAGACAATGGTGCAAAAGCAAGAGTTCAAAATTAGGGGGGATTAGTCCAGGTCTTAGATGGCAGGAAATCCTGATAATAAAGTAGGAGATCACAAGAACAATAGGATGTTGACCTATAATCAAGAATATGAGCTCCGGGTAGGTCCAAGCAATTACTGTGCCCTTTGGTTACGTTAACCAACAGTTTTCAGCCTGAAGGGCAGTTCTGTACCCCCAACCCCTTGGAGACATGCCCTGCCCCCTTGCCCTTCCTCACAAAGACTCCACCTCCCCGATTGCTCTTCCCAGGGTCCATGGGTCCTGTGCCCCGAGACTGACTTTGGGCTGGGGTATAACCACAACCACAGCAGAGGCATCATTTTAAAGATTCATGTATTGTAAAATCTTTCAGTAACCTTATAGCACCCACAAAGTCAGAGTGAAAAACCAAGAAACATTATGGGTATATGTATATGCATATGTATATGTGTATGAGTGTGTGTTTTTAAATTTTTATTTATTTATTTGAGAGAGAAAGGGAGAGAGAGTGAGAGAGTGAGAGACAGCATGAGAGCAGAGAAGGTCAGAAGGAGAAGCAAACTCCCCATGGAGTTGGGAGCCCGATGCAGGAATTGATCCCAGGACTCCAGAACCATGACCTGAGCCAAAGGCAGTTGCTTAACCAACTGAGCCACCCAGGTGCCCCTGTATATGTGTGTTTACAGTAGGTCCTGGAGAGAAAGAGGATGAGCAGAGTAGATTTATAGTGAAGATAATGAAGTATAAGGGGCCAAGATTTCTGCTTACCCAAGTACCTTACAAGGCTCTGGGGTGGGGTCCTGGCAATGCGTTTAGTCCTATGCTTTTATAAAATTTCCAAAAGTAAAATAAAAATTCTTCCAATATCAAGATGTAAATCAAAAATGTTTGAATGTTTCGGTAAGACAGATGAGAAATGACTGACTCCTGATCTTTTCTATATAAAAGATATTTTTTATCCTTAAATTCTTTTTTAAAAATTTATTTATTTATTTATTTGACAACGAGAGAAATCACAAGTAGGCAGAAGTAGGCAGAGAGGCAGGCAGATAGAGAGGGAGCAGCAGGCTTCTGGCTGAGCAGAGAGCCTGATGTGGGGCTTGATTCTAGGACCCTGGGATCATGACCTGAGGCTTAACCCACTGAGCCACCCAGGTGCCCCATCCTTAAATTCTTAATTCAAGAACTAAGGAAGAAATAAATAAGAGAAAATTTCTAAACCAATTACTGGAATTTAAAAAAATGCAATAAGACTAAGTGATTAAATCAACAAATTATTCAAAAATCAAGCAGCAAATTTAATATTTTTGCAGATCATCTCAAACATGGTAATTCACTAAGAAAAAAAATAAGTTTCTAAACAAATGACAAATCGGCTCCTGAGTTGCTTAAAAAGTGAATTAATGAAGAAGAGTGAATCAAACTAACACACTGAAAAATTTTTAAATTTTTTACAGATCTGACATAAAATGCTGACATTGATGAAGATGATCTAAAACACATCTAAACCAGTTATGACACTATAGTGAGGATCTCAGTGACAAACTGTTAAGCTGGCTAAATCAGATATTTATAAGATTAGTCACCAAACACGTATAAACCCCAAAATGCCCTAAAATCTTATAGCTCATATATGAAAAAAACATATTAAAGATTTCTTCAGATTTGACAATTTTAACAATTTATATGACAATTATTACCTAACTTTTCTAAATAATTTATAAAAACAACCATCCTAGAGAAAAGTTTGAATTATCTTTCTAATCTTTCCATAGAAAATATTGTTAATTCAGTGTCATTTAAAGAGATAACTCAAATAATACACAACCAAAAGTGTAGGGAAATGGTATTACAGAATTACATTGATAAGTTGGTAATATATTGTGACTTTTAATACTTTGTGATATTTGTGATATAAGCCAACAAAAATTTGTAATTTGTCATGGTTTCTTTCCTAATTTTAAATATTCACTTTGTACTTAACTGATGGTATATTGGTAGTATTTAATTTTGTTCTTAAAGTTGACACCATTACTTAACCAGCTTCAGGCCCAAGCTTTAGCCACCCTCCGCACTGCCCCCAACATGCATCTGCTCTGTAGGAGACTAAAAGTTTAGAAGAGGACAGGGGAAGATCCACATAACCAGCCGCGGGGATCAAAAAAAGTCAAGGTCTTATAGAAAGAAGCTGAATTAAAGTCACTTATTTTTCTTTCTTTCTATTTTTGTTTTTAAAGACTTGTTTATTTTAGAGATGAGAGCGTGCACGCGCGTGCCACACACAAACACACACACAGAGGGCAAGTTGGGGGAGGGGCTGAAGGAGAGTAAGGTAGATAAATTTTAGGCAGACTCCTTGCCTAGCAGGGAGCCCTGGAGGGGTTAGGAGTGCTAGATACCTAGACCCATAAGATCATGACCTAAGCTGAAACCAAGAGTCACATGCCAACTGACCGAGCCACCCAGGTGCCCCAAAGTCACTTCTATTAATAAGAGGGGAAAAGCATCTAAGAATAGAAAAGAGAGGTGTGGCTCAAAAGGTTGCACATTTTTTCTCTATTTTCTTTTTCTATTAGCATACGATCAGTGGAAACTCTTTCTCTATTACACTCTGGATCCAAAATTTATATTCTCATCTCTATCTTGGCCCCAAATCTCAGAGGAATAGGAACTAGATCTAACATCTTTTTTTTTTAAATGACATTCTGACTGATTCCCCCAAAGTTTCATCCTATGAACTTAAAGATTTTAACTAAGACTGTTTTCAGGTGTGAAACTGTCTGAATAAGGACTCTCCCCTCACACCTGTCTACTCAGACCCCTGTGATTTCAGCTGCATACAAGCCACTCACTTCCTGTTTTGCTCTCCTAACAGTCTATCCATGGAAATGTTTACTAGAACATAATGGCCTTAAGACATACCAAAAAAAAAAAAATTAAAAAAAAAAAAAACAGGACACAGAAACAGGCCAGTTTCTGAAATACAGATTCTCCATCTGAATTCACCTTAGAATCAGGAAGATAAATCTCCCCCTTGCAACCTCTATTGTGAAATCAGATTCTTTAAATTTTCCCATTTGGCTTTTCATAATAATCCACACTAATGTACTTTTAATGTTAGATGGGCTTTTAAAGTGGGCTTTATTAAAAATAAAATGTCTTCTTCGTACTGTTGAGATGAGAAGCACAGTCCTATTCAGAGCGGGGTGACGTTCCATTCATTGGGTTTTGGCCTGTAATCACATCTAAGATACCAAATCTCCTAGCCTAATAGGACTAGACTCCTGAGACCAGCTTCATTCTTTTCTTCCCATAGCCATTTCTTACCTCCACCTAATAATAACCTCACATAACTTCAAAAGAGAGAGGGTCTCTGCGATGGGCCTAGAACATGACAACTGGAAGTGGCCACTGGCATCATGTCAATCAACAATCTGCCTGTTAGGTTTTGATTCATTCTCCCCTTAAGATTTTGACTGAACCACCTGGGTGGTTCAGTGGATTAAGCCTCTGCCTTCAGCTCAGGTCATGATCTCAGGGTCCTGGGATCGAGCCCTGCATTGTGCTCTCTGCCCAGCAGGAAGCCTGCTTCCCCCTCTCTCTTTGCCTGCCTCTCTGCCTACTTGTGATCCCTCTCTCTCTCTCTCTCTGTCAAAAAAAAAAAAAAAAATTGACCTTTACTTTGGCCTCATTATGAAAATGAAAAGTTCAAGATTTTTTATTCTTTATTTTTTTAAAGATTTTATTTATTTATTTGACAGACAGAGATCACAAGTAGGCAGAGAGGCAGGTAGAGAGAGAGGAAGAGAAGCAGGCTCCCTGGGGAGAAGAGAGCCCCATGTTGGGCTCTATCCCAGGATCCTAGGATCATGACCTGAGCCGAAGGTAGAGGCTTTAACCCACTGAGCCACCCAAGCACCCCTCAAGATTTTTTTTAAAAAGTGAAATTAGTCAGTTTCAGAATTGAAAAAAAAAAAATCAGAAATAATTAACACTTAGGCCCAACCAGACTAGGAGAGTGTACCCGCCTTCCACACTGTATAATTTTGTTGACTGACCTTTTAACTACTTGCCAGTAGTGAGTTTAAATCTCCTCTTTAACAACGCTGAGCTTCCTCACTTAGTGTTCTAAACCAAGATCTCCATCCTCTCTTTCAAGTACCCATCTCTACTCCTAGGCATTTCTCTATAACTCTTTGTTCTGTAATATAAGACAGGTAAATCTGTCTATTCTGCCTGTAAATGTTTCTCAAAAATTGGCCATTTTTCTTCTACCTCTTGCCTCCACTCTAAACTATGGTGTCATTTTCCCCCGGTGAATTAACACAATAGTTTTTTTTTTTTTTAATTAGTTTCAGAAGTAGAATTTAGTGATTGTATATAGCACTAAGTACTCATTACATTACACGCCCTCCTTAATGCCCATCACCCAGTTATCCCTTCCCCCAACCACCTCCCTCCCACAAAATTCAGTTTGTTTCCTAGAGTTCAGTGTCTCTAATGGTTTGCCTCCCTCTCAATTTTCATCTTACTTTTTATTTTTCCTCCCATCCAAGTACTAACGAGGCCCGACCCTGCTTAGCTTCCGAGATCAGACGAGATCGGGCGCATTCACAAGAGATTTTTATGGGCCTCACCATGGGTACTCTGGTTCCACTCTCCCATCTAATCTCTATCATAGTCACAATGATCTTCTGAAAAAGAAAAGCTGGTTTCATCCCATTCCTCACTGGTTTCCCACTGTTATTTTCTTAGTCTGGCTTACATCTGCATCCTGCTTACCTCTTCAGCCTCATCCTACTCCATGCTACTGCTTACTTTATAGTCCAGTTATATTTCCCTCATTTTAATTCCTTGATTACACCATGCTCTATTTTGCCTCAGGGCCTTCACACATGCTAAGAAAAAGTACAGCACTTACAAAAGACCTTCTACAATTTTCAGCCACCACATCTATCCACTTACCTGCATCTGTGCCATATATTCTACTTTCTTATGGATAAAGTATCCTGCTCTGATTGCAAAGGCACTCATCCTCTTGTACTTTTAATCTATTCCTTTTATCTACTCTAAGAGATTACCCCAGCAACTATCTGCATCAGGTTTTCCTTCTTACCATAGCATCCTTGCTATGGTCTGAATGCTTGGGTCTGCCTAAAGTTCGTATGTTGGAATCCTAACCACCTAGAAAGTGGTATTAGGAGGCAGGGGGCCTTTGGAAGGAACTTAGGTCATGAATGGGATTAGTATTCTTATAAGAGGTCAAGAGAGCTCCCTAGCCATTTGCCTCATGTGAGAACACAGGAAGAAGGCTCTCACCAGAACACAAGCATGCTGGCTCCTTGATTTTGGACCTCCCAGCCTCCAGAATCATGTGCAGTAAATTTCCATTGTTCAGGAGCCACCCAGTCTGTGATACTTTGTTTTAGCAGTCCAAATGGACTAAGCTCCCACCAGCATACAAACATGCTATTAATTCAACTTAAAAAAAGGGGAAAACAGCAACAACAACATGGTTCTATGTTGCCCTTCACTTAGGCTGCATCGCTCTTCTACCTTCTAGACAGGAATACAACAAACAGCATAGTTAGCTCCTTCAAGGCCTCAAAACCTTACTCAAAGTCTTACTCTCCCTGAGTTCTCCCCTGGTCAATCTAAGTAAATTCCAACCTCTCCGGACACACCATGCCCCTTTCCTTGCTTTCCTCTGACCCCACCAAAATAGAAGATTCTAGAGAGCAAGGATATTTGTCTGCTTCATCCAGTACTTTATCCCAGTGTCCATCTCCATGCGAGCAAGAACTCTGCCCCTTCACCCTCTTGAGTGCCCAGCATCACTCCTGTGGCTCAGACATGGCATTCCATCCTTGTGGAGAACAAAGAAATGCATCCATGTGCCTGATAACAGCTCCATCTCTCTGGCTTCATCTTTGCTACAGGAAACAGACATTTATAGTCTCTTAATACTTGAAAAGCCTCAATCTCCTGGTAAGTCATAACTCAATAACTGCCTACGGTCTACCTCAGTGGTCAGTAAACATTTTCTCTAAAGGGTCAGACAGTAAACATTTTAGGTTCTACAGGCCAAATGGTCTTCTTCTCAACTACTCTGCAGTGGTAGTGTGTGTTCCAAGAAAACTTCATTTATAAGACAGGGGTCAAGCAGGATTTGGCCTGTAGGCCCTTGTGTGCCAACCCCTGGTTTAAGCTGGTCTTCTGGATCTAAACTCATCTTTTAAAGCAGAAGTACATGAGGAAAAAAATGATATCACTCTTACCTTTCTAGTCACTCAGATTTAGCCCCATCACTGCTTCACAGACTCTTTGATCTTTCATAAGTGAAAATCTCACCCATTATTCCCCAACTCCACTGAATCTCCAGGTCACCACCAGTTTACAACCCAAAATTATTTTAGAAAGAGAATTAAAGCCAACAGTGAAAATGAAGAACAGTAAAAGAAATTCTACTTGAGGACATCAAATGATTTTTACCTCAATATGTCTCAAATGGCATTACTATCCCATGACCCCTCCAGGTGAATTATATTAGAATTTTTCTTTTTCTGAAGCATTATTAGAAAGATAAACTCTAGGAAGTAAAGAATGCAGATCCTCATAATTCCTTTTCAGAGGTGTTTACTAAAACCCGTATTTTTTAATTTTGTAGATGATATATTTCTCTCTCATGTGGATAGGCCTATGTCACTCAAACAATCTTTTGTTTGCTTGTGCTTACAAAATGCTGCCATGGGGATAATTTAAATGTAAATTAGAAGCCATCCAAAGACAACTTTATTTTGTTGTTGTGATGTGAGGCTAATGGAAGCAGTCAGTCATTTTCCAGGATAAAAATGTCCTTTAAATAAGATAAATGGTACAGATGTTTCAACTGATGGCAATTTTATTTTTTGCAAATGTCACCTGATTTTTTTTCTCATCAATTAATAGACTCTAATGAGGTATTGCACAAAGTCAATTTTCTTCTTCTTTTTTTTTTTTTTTTTAAGATTTTATTTATTTGACAGACAGAGATCATGAGTAGGCAGAGAGGCAGGCAGAGGTGGTGGGGGGGTGGGAAGCAGGCTCCCTGCTGAACAGAGAGCCTGATGTGGGGCTCAATCCCAGGACCCTGAGATCATGACCTGAGCTGAAGAGAGAGGCTTTAGCCCACTGAGCCCCCCAGGCACCCCCAAATTCGTTTATCTAAAAAAAAAAAAAAAAGAAAGGCTTTTCAAATTGTTAAAGCAATATTCTGGCAGTTTAATAATAGATCTTGGTATTATACAACAATACTGTTATTTTGAACTAAAGTTTTTATAGTGCTATTTTATAACAGTGAAATTGAAATGTTTTAGGTGACCATTGCTGAGGCCAATTTTTGCCACGTTTAAGATATTCCTAGGAGAGATCTGTATTGGTTAAAGGTGCATTAACTCTTCCACAGCAACAAATCAGAGACCATCTAAGTACTGAAGATATAATTTCCTAATTGGTAAATTGGGTTTCAGGTTTAGGGGATCTTCATAAAGAATCAAGTTGCAGTCTTTTCAGGATGGCTCAGTTGGTTAAGCGTCCAACTCCTGGTTTCAGCTAAGGTGATCTCAGTGTCTTGCGATAGAGCCCCGTCAGGCTCTTTGTTCAGTGCAGAGTTTGTTAGATATTTTCTTCCTCTCCCCCTGCTCCTCCCTCTGTACCTCCCACCATGTGCACTCTCTCTCTCTAGTAAATAAAATCTTTTAAAAGAGAGAGAGAGAAAGAGGGAGGAGAGTAATTTTAGTAATTTCAGTTAGGTATCAGAGAAGGTTCAGATCTTCTGGAAGGAAGACTGCAAATACCAAAACCTTTCTGAACTATTTCAATTGCATTTTTTGTTAACCTAACCAGATTTTTCTTCACTATAAGAGATAGAGTGGATATGGAATTAATATTCTGAAGAACTAGGGAAATTCAGATATCCACTGTTTTCCCTCATAATTCCACCATTAACATTGGAACAAGCCATTAAGTTAAATGAAATATTTCCATCTCATGGAGAATGGCCTTACATCATCCTTTCTATTTGACTAGAACAGACTCCCTGTAGAATAGATATTCTTCTAGAAGGGAAACATATTCTGATGCATGGAATTATAATTGAGGCTAAAAAGCTGTGGATATAATTAAGATACTCTATTATGGTAAAAAGAGGGTATCAAGAAGGAAAGGCATTTGTGCAAGAGTTTGTGAGAACACTGAGGTTACATGCCTATGTCCTCTCTTCATACTGATGATAAGGTTTGGGAAATCATCTCCCTCTGAAATACATCTTCTGATACAGACCACACTCATATGTATGCACCTGCGTGTACACACACACACACACACACACACACGCACACACACACACACACACACAACAAAGATAAACAACTTCTAAAGGACAAGAGCATGTGTAAGGAAGTTTAACTGACAGTTTCTCATCTTTTTCCTCACAATTGCCTTCAAAATTCTACATGCGGAACAAATCTGATTGGTTTAGTACTACATATAAGGAAGAGTTAGAGAGGTATACTCCCATACCCAAAGGGTAGGCTTTCTCAATAAACTCACAACAGAGTTAATTTTCCTTCAGAGAAAACATTTTTAAAAAAGAGAGAGAGAGAAATTAAAATAAACTAGTACTTATAGAGGAAGAATATTCTCAGAGAGAAAAGACATGCAGTTTGTAATTTCATGCACTTAATTAATGCAGTGCAAACCACTCTCATTAGGAGTCCATTTTAAGCCTACCAGCTTGAACAGCCAAAAGGGAATAATTACAATGAAACCCTGTCCTTGTCTCCTTACTGAGAGTTTCACAAACTTCACCAGGGACATCTCAGGAGATTCTTCTTTCCAGCACTCTCCTTTTTGTTACTCTTTTATGGAAAAGCAATGCACAGATGTGAAAACTAAAACTCAATTTTCCCTTTTGGTTCCTCTCTATTAATTTTTATTACTGATTTTACAGTGAAAGTTCTGAAAAACTCAGAGCACTTCCCATACATTATTTTCTAGAGTGGTAAAGCCTCGTAATAAATTCATTAATGGCTGTGTACATATCGGGGTTCTGGGTTGCAAACAACAAAAATCAATACTGATGAACTTCAGCAAGGAAAAGAAATTCATCAAAAGAATATAGGATAAAAGTCAGAATCAACAGGGAGTTTGAAGAACCGATGTGAGTGGGATCCAGGGGGGCAAAAAGCTGCCAGAATGCAACTTGCTGCATGCCAGCTGGACACATACACTGCTAGTCACACTGTTAGCAGCCAAAACCACACAGTTAGCAGAAGTTAGGGGAGAGTACTAACTTCTCCACTTTGTAGTGCCACATGTCATGGGGGTCTTAGCCATGAAGTAACAGATTGACAACACTGAGGTCTAACTGCCAGAGAGTTAAGCACTGGGAATATCTGTCCCCTGCAGCATCCTTGTGGAAGGCTAGGCCCTCTCTCTTACTTACTCTGAGATTCCGTCCAAACAGAAGTGTCCTGGATACTGACCAGCCAAACCAGTTTTCTATTCCAGGATCTTCCTTGAGTTCTTATCCCTTTGTCTACCCCCAGGGTTACATTCCCAAGCAACAGAGTGACAGTAATATAAGTTTAAAAACAAACAAACAAAAAACCCACAAAAAAACCCAAAGAGGGTACAGAGGTACCCTCTTTATTCTACTCTACAGGGTACAACACCTGTCTTGTTTCAATGTCTAGCTAAATGAGTATAAACCTAATATCTTAGTCCATTCAGGTTGTTATATCAAAATACCATAAACAGTATGACTTATAAAGAACAGAAATTTATTTCCATAATCCTGGAGTCCGGGAAGTCCAAGATCAAAGCTTGGCATACTTGTTGTCTTCCAATGGCCCACTTCCTGGTACACAGATAGCTTTCTCGCTATGTCCAGTTGAAGGGGTGAGGGATCTCTCTGGGGCCTCTTTTATAAAAACATTAATTCTACTCATGAAGGCTCTATCTTCATGACCTAATCACCTCCACAAAGATCCCACATCTAATACCATCCTCTTGGGGGTTAGGATTTCAAAACATTAATTTGAGGTGTAGGATACAAACATTTAGAGCACATTACCTAGGCTCACAAAGAAGGTGAAAGAACTAAAACCAAAATATTCTCCTGCCCCAGTGCTATACAGTTTGGGGTCAAAGCTCAAGTGCCTGCTTTAGTGTTAAATTCTTGGATCAGATAAAAATAACTTAGGTCTATGCTCCAGGAAATACTTGTTCCTGGAAAGTAAGACTGTAAAACAAAGAAAATAGCATATTTTTAAAAATTAACAGTTAGCTCTTCAGAGCTCACCTTAAGACCCTCACTTTACTTCAAAGACTCCATTAATCCAAAGCTATTAGGTATTTTTTTTTTTAAGATTTTATTTATTTGAGAGACAGCATGAACAGGGTAGGGGGCAGAAAGGGAGCGATAGAGGGAGAGAATCTTCAAATAAACTCCCTACTGAGTGCACAGCCCTGGTAAATCAGGGCTCCATCCCACATCCTTGAGATAATGACTAGAGCCAAAACCAAGAGTTGGATACTCAACCAACAGAACCACCCAGGCACCCCAGCCTATTAGGTGTTTAAAATAGGTGCACTCCCAATCACTTTTCCACCTAGCAAGAGCAGGCTCTAAGACTCTACAAACATCCTTTCTTTACTTTCCCCTTCTGAAATATTTCTAAGTTTAAAGGTAGTATTCTTTATTCCAGTGAGACTAACTTCAGTTTTGCTTAATCAATAGATTCTGCTGGTGATCTTTTTGGGGACTTGTCTACAAATGGCGACATGGTTACACAAAATGATCAAGAGAACCCTGAAAGGCCCCAGCATTCCTCCTCCACATATTTGCCAAAAATACCCACTGAATTACACGTGAGAAACAAAATGCCAAGAATTTTATTTTTATCTATTCATAAATACACTCTTAGTGCCTAAAATAGGATCTATTATATATTAAAGACTTGAAAAATATTTGGATGAATGAAATGGCAAATAATCATGAGTGCAATTTTTAATGTAATGTTACTGAATAAACACATATTTTTCAAGAGAAATCAAGATGAGAGAAAAAATAACCACAATCTTGTTGTTCCAAAAAATTTAATTACTTTATATTACTTTCCCATCCTTAGCTACATGCAGGCATCTATTTTGTAGTGGTGTAACTAACACAAGTGTACTCGTGTATTTTGCTTTTCTTTCCAAAAGGCCCAACCACTCCCATGGTACCATACAGTTATCATAATGATCAACTTAATGACAAGATAATGGTCCAGGAATGTGAATTCTCATTACCATTCATTCACTGTTTTTCCTACTGCAAAGAATGACTTTCACTTACAAAGCAATTTTATAAAAACACTAAATAAACCAAAAATCATAAGCCCTTATTTCAGGTTTTTCAGTGGACACTGAATAGAACATACCAGAAGTTATAAACCAAAATGACACAATGAGGGTTCCAGTCTTTATTTGTTATAGTTAACCTCTGAAAATCAATTAACTTTTATATTTTTTTCTTAAGACAAATGAAGCCCTCTCTGCTTGGGTCTCTGTGCAGTATAATAACCTTTGCTAAGGCATTTTGTAAGTATGATACATTCCACAGTTGCTAAATTCTTGTCATAAATACTATTTCAGATGGTGAAAATAAAAACAGAGAAAATGACCTTCACAAGGTCATAGGAAAGAACGAAAATAAAAATTGGGTTTGCAGAGGTATCATATCAAGATTTTTAGTCCCAGGTCTTAATCATGCAACTTAATCAAACAGATTTAATATTAGCATGAACACGGTCCACTAGAAGATAAAGTCTGAAAATAATATGTAACATCCAAGTTGAGGGAAAAAACATACACACGTGTCTTTTTGGTGTTTCATTTTACATTAGTAGTCCAATTTACTAAAGAAAGTTTTCTACAAATAGTATTTGTCCACATCAAATTCAATTTCACTGCTACAATTAGCAGCATAGTGAACTGGAATAATGCTCAAATCCCGAAGATAGTATTTAAGAATATTTAAGAAAGCAGTATGTTTAACACAATGATCTTTTCTTTTTTTTTTTTTTAAAGATTTTATTTATTTATTTGACAGAGAGAAATCACAAGTAGATGGAGAGGCAGGCGGGGGGGGGGAAGCAGGCTCCCTGCTGAGCAGAGAGCCCGATGCGGGACTCGATCCCAGGACCCTGAGATCATGACCTGAGCCAAAGGCAGCGGCTTAACCCACTGAGCCACCCAGGCGCCCCAATGATCTTTTCTAATAAAGGAAATTCTCAAAAGAAAAACCCAAATGCTAATTCAAAATACCTAAGTTGTTATTATAACTGGCAAAATAATTAGAGTCAAATATTAAAATGCAATTGTTTAAAATAAAATAGAACTCTGACTGAAAAGATAATGCACATAAAATAAATCAAATCCTTCACCAAAAAAAAAAAAAAAAAAAAAAAAATCCTTCACCTAAATCTAGGACACAACTGAATAACTTGAAAGACGCAAAATTCCCCAAACACTGCAAGCTGCTGCTGTTTCCAAAAGATGAAAGTCCTGAGAAGCAGAGAATGCCATTGTGAATCTGCTTATTTGGAGCTGACAACCCTCATGGCCTTTCTAAAAGACTTAGTAACTATGCTACACTCCCTCTCCCCTGAATCTGTCAAAGGACAGTTGGGCTGATTCTTGAAAATGTTCTGGAATTTAGCTATAATAATCACACCTCAGAGAAATACCTGAGATAGAAATTTTTCCTCTCCTCTGTGTTCTTCCAGTTCACTATCCTTATACTATGTAAGATTTCTCACCCCTGTTCAAATCCCCCACTCTTTTTCTTCCCAAATTTTTCTATTTTTCTAGAAATCTCTTTCCATGGTAAACAGACTTCCATTCATTGTCAGCCTCACTACTGAACAGGCAACCTACATACCGCCTTCCTTCAAACCTGGTTCTTCATTAAGGACATCACTTCCCTGCAGGGAAACCAGAGGGGAGGCTGCTCTTGTTCTTGGTGCCTGTGCCTTTCTCAAGATGAGTTTCGTGCTCTCCTGGTTATTCATGTTAACTTACTGATTGTTATTCCCCTGCTCTACTATGAAGTCTTTTTTTTTTTTTTTAAGATTTTATTTATTTATTTGACAGAGAGAGATCACAAGTAGGCAGAGAGGCAGGCAGAGAGAGAGAGGAGGAAGCAGGCTCCCTGCTGAGCAGAGAGCCCGATGCGGGACTCGATCCCAGGACCCTGAGATCATGACCTGAGCCGAAGGCAGCGGCTTAACCCACTGAGCCACCCAGGCGCCCCTCACATGTTGGTTATAAGAAAAATTAATGGTAACGATTACCAACTATATTTCAAAATGACCAGGTGATCTAACCATGCTAAAGTTTTAGTTATCTAAATGCAAACACTGTTCCCTTTTGTCCCTAAACTATGTCCCTACTGTTCTCCCTGTTGGGTAATATCTCCTTTTAGGTCTCAGTTAAAGTGTCAGTTCCTCACAGGCCTGCATTAGTTTGCTCGCCTGTGATATCCCATATTATTCCACATGTCCTTAGTCAAATTTGTCCTTCATATCAAACAAACTGGGTTGTAGTTGCCTATTTTATTGTTTGATGACCTACTGGTTCTAAAATCCATGAAGCAAGAGACTAGAATGGTCTTGCTCAGTCTTCCTTCTCCAGTTCATTACTCAGTATTCAGCAAATAAGAGACACTATTTATTGGATAAATGTATAAGTGAATGCATAAATACATGATTAATACATGATTGTGTAGATGAATATATTCATCAATATAAATTGTAGTTATTCTTTTATTTTTTTTCTTTGCTTAAAAATTTTAATATATTTTAAAATAATGGTTAACTAGAAAGAAAATAAAAACCAAAATTATAAAATATTATATGAAAGCATCTGATCCTCTGTGGTTTGTCTAGCATGCTGTGCTCAGGTGTCATCTCTGACGCTCGACACTTGCTGTTTACTGCCTAATCTGTGCAATATATTCCTCAGTTTTCAACTAATATGATCATACTACCTGCATCAAATGGTATTCGGTAGGGTTAAATTAAATTAATTTGTATAAAGCACTTACAAGCATTCCTGGAACAGTTGGAAAACTAAAAAAAAAAAAAGATTGTAAGTGCTCTCTAGCTACTGTCATTATCATCATCATTACTATTATTTTCCCGAATTATAGATACTATGCATTTCCTTTGGAAAGGAATTTACCATGCTAATGGACATCAGAAAAAAGCAGGAGTGGCAATCCTTATATCAGATCAATTAGATTTTAAGCCAAAGACTATAATAAGAGATGAGGAAGGATACTATATCATACTTAAAGGGTCTGTCCAACAAGAAGATCTAACAATTTTAAATATCTATGCCCCCAACGTGGGAGCAGCCAACTATATAAACCAATTAATAACAAAATCAAAGAAACATATCTACAATAATACAATAATGGTAGGGGACTTTAACACTCCCCTCACTGAAATGGACAGATCATCCAAGCAAAAGATCAACAGGGAAATAAAGGCCTTAAATGATACACTGGATGAGATGGACATCACAGATATATTCAGAACATTTCATCCCAAAGCAACAGAATACACATTCTTCTCTAGTGCACATGGAACATTCTCCAGAATAGATCACATCCTCGGTCCTAAATCAGGACTCAAACGGTATCAAAAGATTGGGATCATTCCCTGCATATTTTCAGACCACAATGCTCTGAAGCTAGAACTCAACCACAGGAGGAAGTTTGGAAAGAACCCAAATACATGGAGACTAAACAGCATCCTTCTAAAGAATGAAGGGGTCAACCAGGAAATTAAAGAAGAATTGAAAAAAATCATGGAAACAAATGATAATGAGAATACAACGGTTCAAAATCTGTGGGACACAACAAAGGCAGTCCTGAGAGGAAAATATATAGCGGTACAAGCTTTTCTCAAGAAACAAGAAAGGTCTCAGGTACACAACCTAACCCTACACCTAAAGGAGCTGGAGAAAGAACAAGAAAGAAACCCTAAGCCCAGCAGGAGAAGAGAAATCATAAAGATCAGAGCAGAAATCAATGAAATAGAAACCAAAAAAACAATAGAACAAATCAACGAAACTAGGAGCTGGTTCTTTGAAAGAATTAATAAAATTGATAAACCCCTGGCCAGACTTATCAAAAAGAAAAGAGAAAGGACCCAAATAAATAAAATCATGAATGAAAGAGGAGAGATCACAACTAACACCAAAGAAATACAAACTATTATAAGAACATACTATGAGCAACTCTACGCCAACAAATTTGACAATCTGGAAGAAATGGATGCATTCCTAGAAACATATAAACTACCAAAATTGAACCAGGAAGAAATAGAAAGCCTGAACAGACCCATAACCAGTAAGGAGATTGAAACAGTCATTAAAAATCTCCAAACAAACAAAAGCCCAGGGCCAGACGGCTTCCCGGGGGAATTCTACCAAACATTTAAAGAAGAACTAATTCCTATTCTCCTGAAACTGTTCCAAAAAATAGAAATGGAAGGGAAACTTCCAAACTCATTTTATGAGGCCAGCATCACCTTGATCCCAAAACCAGACAAGGATCCCATCAAAAAAGAGAGCTATAGACCAATATCCTTGATGAACACAGATGCGAAAATTCTCACCAAAATACTAGCCAATAGGATTCAACAGTACATTAAAAGGATTATTCTCCACGACCAAGTGGGATTTATCCCAGGGCTGCAAGGTTGGTTCAATATTCTTTTATTTTTATAAAATTTAACTTGATTCTGTAAAATGTGTGGAAAAATAAGACTTCAAGAAATAGTTAATTTGAATTAAATCACATTAGGTGTGTCTATGTATGTGTGTGTGTGTGTATATATACATGTTTATTATGATATTTAGCATTAATGTTTTTTGGATTTTTTTGGTTTTGTTTTGTTTTGCTTTTTAGGAATCACATTGGAGCAAGAGTCAGAATACCCTGAGATGGAATCCATCTGGAAATGTGGACAAATGTCTTGCCTTTCCCAGACTCCAAACTACCAACTTTGATTTAAAGGATGCTAATCCATTAAACCCAACACATTATCCAGATAAAGATTACATAAATGGCATCAAACAACATAACAAAAGGCATGCTACTTTGATGGAATTCCACAGATTTGGAATAGATGTAAAAATGCTTGTCTCTATCTATTCTCTTTTAAGTGGATAGAAGATCCTAAATAAATGAGATAAATAAGTATGATAATTGATACCAATGTCCCAAACTGTTAGAAAAAATTCTAACCCAGTAGAGAGGATTTTCAGCAAAACCAAACTAAACCAAAAGAAAATAAATAACAACATCAGAAATACAGGAGATCATATATTTTTCTTATAGTTTCTTTCCTATAGTTTTATTTTCATGAAATCTCTTTGCCCTTTTTTAGTGCTCACTGAAGGGGGGATTTTTATATTTTCATCTTTTCCTAAATTTCAGCTGAAAACATTTTTCTTATTCTGCATTTCTCAAAGTAATGCTCTATAATTAATATTAAGTTTGAATCAGTATATACATTATGAAATATATACATAATAATTAAAAGAAAGCCACTCAAGGTGCTTTTGCCTACTTTCATTTTCATGAACACAATACTGAAAGTCAGAAGAACATGACTTAAAGAATTACAAACTCACTCTAAACACTTCAGTGATGAATAACTTTGGGTTATGTAAGAATGGTCAAGCAGGGGAGTGTTTATGGAAAACGAGCGATGTGAGGAGCTAAAAATTATGATTCCTGGACAAAAATAAAGTGCCTTTATTCAGCTCTGCACTTTGCAGGCTATAGTTCTGTGGTCTTCAATCAACTTTTAATAGCAAAATAAATGCTTCACTGGGCTCATTATTGGGAAATATGGGATTCCCAACCAATCTGTACTATTAAACAGTTGGCATAAGAAAGGTTCGGAAGCAGGGACCACATACTCTGAGGTGGTAAATGCAAAGTCACTAATCTCTTTAGTGTTCTCAAGAACACAAAAGCCTGATGACAGACACTTTGACTACAAAAGTAAGCCCTCCCCTGGTACACATTACTTAACTGACATAAAGATACAGAGTAAAATACTGTGATGTAGTAACAGTTTATTTGCAGTATCCTTAATTAGAATGCCAGAAAGTTTTACAAGAATGAAAAGGCACTACAGTAGACTGAAAAAGAAATTGGAGTTTGATAATTATCTTATTCTTTTGTAAATTTAGGGCATGACAAATACCATAAAATATTCAGAGATTCTGTGATGTAGGAGGAAAATCACCCAGTGTTATTTAGCTGTTTATTTTAGGTTAGATCCAAGAATAGCTACTGATTCTGGAAAAAAAAGATGTTGTTTTTCAAAATACTATATATTAAAGATACAGCATTCCATCAATCTGTGAGTCTAATTTTAATCTTGAAAATCAACAATTTCTTTTTTTCTTTTAGGATTCTATTTATTTACTTGACAGGCAGAGATCACAAGTAGGCAGAGAGGTGGGCAGAGAGAGAGAGAGAGGTGGAAGCAGGCTCCTGCTGAGCAGAGAGCCCGATGAGGGACTGGATCCCAGGACCCTGGGATCTTGACCTGAGCTGAAGGCACAGGCTTTAACCCACTGAGATACCCAGGCACCCGAAAATCATGAATTTCAAAGCAAAAATAAAACTAGATTTAAGTAAACAGACTAAACACTTTAGAAACAAAAGGCTTGTGATGCTTAACAGTTTATTTTATGCCAATAAATCACATTTAAATAAGTCAAAGACAAAGGAATACAGTTTCTTTCTCACGGTATCTTCAAGATTGCTGGAAGTGTTGCTTTCCAATTTCTTTGTAGTCATTACTTTTAACCCCAAATCCAGCTCAAGAAAACTATATTTCTAAGGAATATTTCACAATCACAATTATGTATGCCCAATTTTCAATTTGGAAAGTTTTGCCTATAGAAATCCTATAGATTTCAACAAGAATCTACCAAATAAACCTCTCAAAACCTGAACACATATCCAATATGGAGAAGCAAGTCTTTTGGGCACACTGTGAAACACAACCCTCTGGCTTCATAAGTCCTTAGATCCAAAATATTGCAAATATGGAATGCCTTCTTAAGACCAAATATTAAAGATCAGGTGTGTCTGCTTTAACTAAGTTTCTGTTTTTATTGCTTTTACTCTGTTTGGGTTTTGACTCAGTAACGAATCACAGAAATTTACATTTTTTATGTTCTCTCTAATGTACTGTGTGTACTCAAGAGCACTAGATGATGGGCAGTTCATCAGAAAATCAATGTTTAACTGGCATCTGAGACCAGCTCCTCTGTGAATGGCACATAACTCATGGAAATATTCTGGAAGATCCTTGTAAAATGAAAGCTTATTTGACTAATGTAATCCTTCCCCCCATGTTGGGGAGTTCATTTTATTTTCCAAGAGTAACCATTTCTTCCTTTAACTTCTGTTTATTTTTTCTTTTCTTTCCTTCTTTCTTTCTCTTCCTTCCTTCCTTCTTTCCTCCCTTCTTCCCTCCATCTCTCTCTCTCTCCCCTCCCCTCCTTCCTTCCTCCCTCCCTGTTCTTTTTCTCTCTCTCTTTCTTTCTTTTGAAACACTAATAAAAATGCACACTGTGTACTTCTCCAGACAGGTAATAGGACACTAGTAATGAGAAAGTGTTTCTGACACTCTCCACTCACCCATATCCCCACATATACATCCATCCAGAGGCATGTCAACATATTATAAGGGGACAACTTGCTCTTTGGCTCTCATTTTATTATAGTAGGAGTGAAACAGTGAGAGAGATTTAGCATGACCTCGCCTCACCAGCTCTCTGCTCCCTCAACTCCCTACTTGTGTGCAGGGAGCAATCTCCACATGTGTGGCAAGCTAAACTTCCTCAGAGCATTTGGGGGCACATGGACCAATCAGGGAAAGTAAGTCAGGATCAGAGGTGCAGCCAGAGAAAGCTCTTAATTCCTCTTGAGGATTCTGGCTGGACAAATATGTAGAAGTAAGCAAGAGTTGTTACAGAGATGAAGCAAGGAAGAAGAGGATCTCCACTCTCATCTCAAACATAATTGAACAATACCTGAAACCAGGGCATTTCTGTGGACAAATACCAAGAACAAAATATAGACTTACAGTTTTCTTATTGCAAACTACAAATTCAACAACAACAAACATGATTTGTTCTACTGTTTTCCAAAAAAAAAAAAGCATAACAGTAGTAGTAGATGATGTTATTATACATTAAGTGCTTACAGTGCTAAGTATTTTATCCTTACAACAGACCCATGAGGTAAGTACTCCCACTATTCCCATTTTGTCCTTGAAAAATTAGAAACTTGGAGTACTTAGATAACTTTTCCATGGTCACAGCACTAGTAAGTGGTGAGGCAGGATGCAAATTCAACCTGACTGCATTTTAACTACTTACTACTCTGCTGTGGGCCACCACAAACACTGTCATATCATTCTCAACGTTACTTTGTCTGCCCCCTTAGTGCCTGGATGCCCTAGCCAGCATTCAATATTCAAGGGATAACTGTCCTTGTCTTTAAGTAAAACTTCCCTGTAGGTTGAGTGTCATTCTTGTCACCTGAGTTTCCCTTTATCAAGCTGTGTCCATTTCCTCCTTCTATTTTCTTCTCCACCCTATACACTTACCTCTTTTCCTGTTTACTGTTTTTCCCCCTTCGTTTTCTCCTCTTTCCCCCCTTATTCCACTGTCATCTCACTTATCCTCATTTCTTTGACATCTCACTGTTACACTTTTTCCTACACACACACTGATGCGAATATGTGCACACATTTCAAAGGCCCTTAATGTTACCATAATTATAAGCAAACAGAAGGTAAAAATGGAAGCCATGGTTTGAGAGAAAATATTTATTTTACAATGCATATACCTAACAAAGGACTTAACATATATGACTAAAATACGTAAAGAGCCCCCAAAAGTCAATAAGTAAAAGAAAAACTGAATAAATTTTTAAATGGGCATAGCATAAAATAAGATACCCATATATTTATGTTCAATAAATATATTAGAAGGTAAACAATATCACTACTTATCAGGATAATATAAATTAAAACTATAGTAAGGTACCATTACACATTCACCAGAATGAGAAAATGAAAAAGCCTGAGAATAACAAATATTGGTGAGGATGCAGAGCAAATGGAATTCTCACACACTGCTACTGGAAGGATAAAATAGTACATCATTTTGGAAAATTGTTGGGTGGTAACAAAAGATAAGCATATATTTACCTATGACTTGGAAATTCCACTCCTAAGCATATAATCAAGAGAAATAATTGCATATACTCACAAGAAGACTTATATACAAAAGTACATATTCATAATAGCTTCAAGAAACATTCCAAATGGCCATCGATAAGAGAGCATGGATAAATAAATTAGGGTATACTCATACAGTGGAATAGTTCACTACAACAAAAAAAGAACAAACTACCAATACATACATCAACATGAATAAACCTAAAAAAAAATTTTGAATGATAAAAGCCAAACAAAGAGCACATACCATACAATCCCATTTATATACTATCCAAGAGGGGGCCAAACTAATCTTCAGTGCTAAGAGTTAGGAAACTGCAAGGTTGCTATGTGGGTGTATAGATATATAAAAAATTTATCAAGATGTATATAGTTAAGATTTGCATATTTTACTGCCTGTAAATTGTCCCTTAATAAAAAGTTTTTAGAAAGTAAATGGAAAGAAAACTAAGAGAAATATGAAAAGCTATGACATTCCAAATTACTTCTTACCAAGTTCACAGCATCTCAAGCCCATTAAAAGATGTCTCTCTTAGTTTAGTAAGAGTCAATATATAGCTATGAAGTCTAAGTGACCATACCCACGTGGGAAGCTAACTGGTAGATACATTCAAGGTTTTCAACATCTCAGATCTTACAATTCTGTTTTGTGTCATCTTTGAAAACTTCTAAAGGTTGCTAAATCATAATGCACACAAGCTAACACCTCAGGCATACTCAAAGAAGTTGGTAAATGGCATACATTTGAACATATTCATATAGTCTGCTCAAAACAACAACAAAAAACCAAAGTAGAACTGTAGAACTGTTCATCTAAAAAAGCTCTCTTGAACTCAATCTCTTGACCCAGGCACTTCATGAGGAAGCTAACAGCGCTATCCATAACACTCATCTCACCAGGCCAACATTCTTTTCAAAAACTAGTTACTCTTGGGAATGTATCTTTCTAAAGGGGTGCCATAAGCCTGTAGATTCACTGTGTGATATAAGACTGAGCAAAGGTCTGATATACTGATACATCAGAAGAAAGAGCAAAAAGTATTGATGTTAAGAAAATAATGAAAATAAATCCAAAAGACATAAAAAGCCTTCTTTCCCATCAAAGGTTTATAATTACCAATATCTCAGCATTGTCAGTTGACAGTGGGGTCTGGGGACATGCTCACCTTTAACAATGGGGTACTGAGACAACCAAGCTAAACTAGTCTCAATTCCCCCAAAAGCCCTTTCTGTGAAGTAATCTGGGGTTTTGGTTAACTGAAGTGGCTACAGAATGTAGCCTCTCAATTTACCTTCTGCTTTCCTTCCAAAGCTTAGGTATTCCAGAAGAGTATACGTCTGATTTTTATATTTCTCAAATACTCAATTCACAAATAATTTTTGCTTCAGAAGGTAATAACTATCCCTTTAATACATTCCTAGTCTTCATTTCTTGTTGGTTACTCTTGTCCATGGAATCTCCAGGCTGTTTTCAGGTACAGACAAGTTACCTTGGTTTTATTTCTCTCAAAGACAAATTCTTTCTTCCAAAATCCTGAGTATTTTACAAATGGTATGCACAATTTCACTTAAACTTGATTCTTAGATTCTTATTAAGAATGATACAAACTTTGGAACAACAGAAGTACTATCACACAGACAATTCTGAAGCACCTTAGGCACTTAGGGACTATTTGTTTTGAGCAACACATTCAAATTTAATTAAATGAATTTGGCTTTTACCTGAGATTTTTAATTATACACATTGCCAAGTACATAGAGATATTAGATACGCTACATCATTTTCTTTTAATAACAGATGATAAAAGGTTTGAATAAGAAGTCATAGTTAGCCACCAATTTTTTTGAGATACCGAAGTTAATTGAATGCATCACAAGCTTAAATTGCTTTATTTCAATTTTAATTATAAATATAATTTCTTCTTACTCAAATTAGAAAAAGCAAGATAATGATTCTAAGATAAACCTGCTGTGCAGAAAAGTGTTAACATCAGTCCTGTGACTATTATCTTTAAAAAAGCTTGTTTGAAAGGTTAGCCCTAGAAACTTGGATTTCAGGAAGGTGCCCACAATTCCCTGAATGGTACGAGTAATTCACTGTGCCTAAACTAGTTCTACCAAAAAATGTGGCTTGTGCTCAATGACAGCTTTCCTTCTGGGAATCTGAACTTTAGTCACATACTAGCCAGAGGGTGCCTAAGTGACCACCTCCGGTAAAAATTCTGGGCACTGAGTCTATTTTTTATTTTGAGGGATTTTTTTTTTTCTTGACTGTGCTAAGAATATTTAGCACAAGATCTACCTTAGTGACAAATTTCAAAGCTTGCAGCACAGTATTGTTCTCTATAGGCATAATGTTGTACAGTTCATCTCTACAGCTGATTCATTTTGCATAGCTGAAACTATATACCCATTGAATAGCAATTTCCCATTTCTTCTACCCCAGCTCCTAGCAAGTCCCCTTCTACTGTATCTACGAGTTGCACTATTTTAGATTCCTCATAAGCACGGAGTCTCTTCGTGGGTTTCTCTGGTAGAAGGCTTCTCTGGTGACACATTTCACATGTGCTGTCACAGCTCATTTTTAGAGGAAATTAAGTGCATCTTGTCTGATTCCCCTGGGACTGGAGAGTCTGGAAGCTTGTCTCTGGTTTCCTCTAGATTCTGCCCTATGTGCCTTTTTCTTTGCTGATTTTGCTTTGTATTCTTTTCCTGTAATAAATCTCAGCTATGAGTATGACTATTTGCTGAGTCCTGGAAGCTCACCTAGCAAACCATGGAAACTAGGAGTGGTCTTGGTGACCACTTGACACCCTTGACATCTGGGAATCCTGCCCTCTACACAGATGAACAGAATTGGTATTAATCTTAATGAGAGAGGAAATCAGTTTTTTGAGATAGTATTTTTCAAGGAATGTTCAGATCAAGCTGCCATATACAATTCCCAACTGCTTTAGTGTGTTTGGTGAATAGAAGTACACTCTTTTTTTATATGCATGGTTCGTCAAAAGCCAAAACCTATAACTAAACAAATATTTCCTCTTTCCATTATTTCAAAGAAAGAATTTGATGTATTTTTATTTACTTATCAGTAATTTCTTTTTACCTTTTAATAAGAGAGGCCCTTTGAACTAGTAACAATTCAAACAACTAAATTTAGTATCTTAAAGGACAGTTATTAGCAAAATTTCTCCTGATCACAACTTTTCTAATCACTTTTAAGAAAATCCTGAAGTAACTTCCGTAGAGATGCCTTAAATTTGGCAGAGAATGGGGAAGAATCACATTTGCCACATAACAAATTGCTTTGTTCTTATAATCATAGCAAACATTCTGGAGTCTTTCCAAGTATGGGCCACTTGGTTTGCTTCTTTCTTTTCTATTGAAGCTTCTTAAAAATGCAGCTGAACAAAAGAGCAAATAAGGGATGCACCCATTACCCATACTTTCTTTCACAATGTTTTACCTAGTGACATTGCTCTTAAATAGTAAAATCTCTATTGGTAAAGAGCAGAGAAAGAACAAAAACACAAATACTTTGTTGGAGATATAAACGTTATTGCATCTTGGAGACAGTGACCATGTGTGATCCTTCTGTATGTATTAATGCTAAATAAAAGCACCTCATGCTGGGAACTGAAACAGTATTCTAGTAAATAACACCTCGAAGTGTCATAGGCCAAATTACGAGGCCCATTAACTGCATATTTCCTTTGATTCTAATTACAGGACAATCTATTCTTGATTCCAAATTTGTTTTGCATCAATGAACATTGCCTACTATTTCCAGACACGTATGCCTATGTGGTAATTTGTCCATCAGTTCTCATTTGTTAATAAATTTTCATGAAATAACATATGACCAATATTAATTTTCTAAGTCCAAGTCTCCTTTCCGAGATGCTAACGATCATTTACCAATGTATTTTCAACTCCTCTGTGTAAAACGGTTTGACTGAAACAGTCAGAGAGAGGGACATTACCTGAGGAAAATTTACCCTTCTTTCTTTGGACTCTAGAAACCCCATTTTCCTCCCACTCAAATCAAGCAATGAGCCACAAAATCTCTAGACCTAGAATCTAGAAAGACCAAAGATAACAATCACCATCCAAAATACGAAAGGGAAAAACATTGCCGAGAGGCACTCACCCACTGGAGTCTGCAGAAGTGATAGCAATCAATGGTAGAATCTTCAGGGGAAGGCTGGTCGGTCTTGGAATGTTCTCTGATTCACTTTTCAAGTCTGCTTGTTCCAGCTGTCTGAAGGCAAGAGGGGGAAGCTGAACATTGCGACAAGAAAGTCTCCGTACAAGATAGGGTTCCATTCCTCGGAAAGGGTCTTCCTCTTCATTACTAGAATGCAGTGTTTCCTCAGAGGCCTAAGGCAATATTTGAAGATAGTACAGTTCTCAATAGAATAGCATTGATCAATACATGTTAGCTCTATACTTCTGGGGAAGGAAATTAAGGGAAAAGTATACACAAAAAAGCCTAACTATGAAGCAACAACACTAACAGAACAATATTTGGTGATGAGATTAGAATAACTGAAATCTAGATTTATTTTTAAAAAGGTAAATTTGTTCACCAGTATATTTAAATATGGCTCAGTTGTTACAGTTAATTGACATCTCCAATAGTTTTAGAATTTATGAGCTTTGTGCATGAATTCTATAAAATCAAGGGCAAGTAAAAATATTTTTCCAACTTCTATATGATGACTTACAGAAAATTCATATATATATCTTGATGTATGACATACCTATACCTACATGACTATGAATAATGAGGGAGAAAATGAGTCCCATTCTTTTTCTCCATACTTAGGACCACATTTGTAACACATTTTCATATAGTATGTGTAACTTGGATGAATATGCTTTGCAAACTTTTACAGTAAGACTTTGTAAGGGGAATTTAAAAAAAAAAAAGGACATGAAAAAAAAAGCTGAGCACCCAGGAGAATTATGTTAAAATCATAATTGAATTCTTCAAATTAGATCTTTATTATTCACATGCAAGGTAAGCCAACTCTAGAATACAGTAGAAAATTTAATATTTTGATGTTAGTTGGAAAAAACATGCTGTTACAGCAACAATTATTATTTCCCAGTGATTGGAAAGTCTAATCTAACAATGTTTATTATCTCCACGTCTTCAGAATGATAGACTCACCAAATGTTACCAGGTAATATGCTACGCTTTAGTCTTTATGTTGTCTCTTAGCTGTGTTCTTAAGAGTGCTGCTTTATTTCCCTGAGTTTTCTGTTTCTTTATTAGAAACATAAGAAACTGCATTTCTCATTACCTACAATGTAATAAACAATCATAAGTAACAATTTCATTTCCTTCTGAGTTTTAGAGATAAAGAAACTAGTCCAGAGCGGCAAAGTACTTTTCCCAAAACAAGCCTGTTCATTTTAAGTTAAAAACTGACTTTGGGGAGCCTAGCTTAGAATTTCTGCTGAACTCCTTATTACACTACCATCTTTGACAAGTAAGGTTGGTTCTCCATTTGAACATTTAGGATAATAATTTTTACCTCTCAAGTTTATTGTCTGGAACAGAGATATGTATTATTTAAAGCACCAATATCTGGCACAGTTTGTACTCAACAAAATGGCAGCTACTATTATTATAATCCAGGTTAATTTCCTTTATATTTTCACAGCACAATGCTGCCTTTGGTACTTCATTCATCTTTATCAATTCCACAGAGAAAATTTGTCTTTTTCTGGTTTATATCTTGAAAAATGTAAAAGGATATGCAGTGGTGTACTCTACTCAGCCTTTCATTTTATTATCCAATTTAATGGACAAATAGAATAAAATAAGGGCACAAAAGGTAAAGAACATGTCTAAGCTAAAGTCAAAGTTCATTTATTTCAAATCCTAGATATGAAGATCCAGATTCTAAAAATCTACACTCTGAGAAATCTTCTTGATTTGTAAACATTAATAATAATAGCTTCAAAAGGAGCCAATCCAACATGGATGGACATTGACAGCATTATGCTAAGTTAGATAAGTAAGAAAAAAACAAATTCTGTATGATCTCACTTGTATGTAGTATCTAAGAGAGAAAAAAAAAAAAAACCAACCTCACAGAAAAAAGAGATTCAATTTGTGGTTACCAGAAGCAGGAGTACAGGAAGGGGAAACTGAATGAAAGTGGTGAAAAGAACAAAATCCCCATTATAAAATAAATACATACTAGGGATATAATATACCACCTGATAACTTCAGTTACCATTGTTATATGATATATACGAAAATTGTTTAGAGAAAAAATCCTGAGAGTTCTCATCATGAGGAAATTTTTTTTTTCCATTCAGTATCTATTTGAGATTATGAACATTAACTAAACTTATTGTGGTAGCTATTTCACATGTGTAAGCCAAATCACAGTGTTGTTACACTTTAAACTTACATACTGCCCTATGTCAATTACATCTCAACAAATCTGAGAAAAATTTTAATAATGACTAATATTTGTTGAGTCCTTACTAAATGGTGCTTGTTTTACATATACCAACTCTCGAATTCTACTGAAATCCTCTGAGCTAGGTGCTGTTACTTTTCCCATTTTTACACATAGAGAAAGAGAAACCTATGAAACAGCTTGCCTTCATCAGCCACATGATTGGTAGGGTAACCCCTCCAGTTTGCCTAGGACTTTCTGATCTTAGCACTGAAATTTCCATGTCTGTGGAAATCACGCAGGCCCAAACTAGGATGGCTGAATACCCTTCAGGTCAAGATTCAAAACCAATTTTCTTTTAGTTAAAGGTGGAGCTAATAACAACTGTGTTTTGCTATCTCTAACAGGTATAGTGTGGTAGGGTGCAGATTACTAGAAGAGAACATATACTAATTGACCAAAACTTAATAAGCTTCATATTTTCATTAAAATAACAACAGAACTGAAATCAGGACATAAACACTAATAATTAATGATAATCCCTGTTGGTTAAATCAGGAGACTGAGTTTCCAGGATAATTACTTTTATGGTATTAAGAGGTCATTGAACCTTTCTGGGCTTTAGTTTCTTTAGACATAAAATTGAGAGGTTGTACAAAATGAACCTTAAGACCATTTTCAGTTTTGAATACTCTGATTTTATGATAGCCAATGGTAAAATTAATGTATAGAGAGATGGCAAATACAGAAAATGAAAAGGTAATAAATGTAATATTCTTGGCCTTTAGATTGAGAAACTGAGCCTCTGTGTATTTGTGAAGTTCTATGTCTTCATCTAAGGACTTAAGTCCAAACTGAACCCACATTCTGGGGTTGCTAACAGGTCATAATTTGCCTTACACATTTCTCAAGAGCAGTTAATAACTGAAGTGTATAGATACCCTTCTTCGGTATGAACATGGAAAAGAAGAACAAAGGATGAGTCTAGCAGAGCTGAACACTGAATGCAACTGGCCAAAGCTAATGTATTTTTATAAGTGTTGAGCTGCCCACTCTGACAATAGCATTGTTACTGCAAAAATGCTTCATATAACCCAAGCAATCTGATGAAAAGACTCAATGTTTGTGACATTCTCTTTTAGATAAAACCACTTTGAGAGGTAACCTCTTTTGAGAGAACCTCTATTAAAAATATAGTATTTTTATCTTGACAATAAAAATGACAGAACAGTATATATCTATATCCTAACATTTCCATTAAAAAAAAAAACAGTATGACAAAGGGATCTTTAAAAATTCCAGATCAGTGTATATCAATGATATTTCAAAGATATACAGAATAACTGGTAGAAGGCAGGAGGTTAAATGGCCTTATTTTGTAAAGAAATGTAAAAGTGACCACTAGGACACATGTATCTTATTGCTGGAAAATGGTATTTTTGCAAAGGTTGGAGGGATAAGATATTATTTATGATATATCTAAGCCATCATTTCTCAAAATGTGATGCCCAAACTCCCTGCACAGTAATCACAGATGGTGCTTGCTAAAATTCAGATTCCCAGGCCTTATTCCAGATCTGCCTAATCAGAATCTCTATAACTAGGATCTAGAAGTCTGAATAAGTCCTCAGGATGATTCCTACGCATACTAAAACTTGGGAACTAGTGTTTCTGACATGTTAGGCGTAGTCCAGTAAGACTGGCAAAGATCCAAGTAAAAAGATGTTCATTCCAGCTTTTTTTTTTTTTTAAGATTCTATTTATTCTTTTGAGACAGAGAGATACAAAGAGAGAGAGAACATGATATAGGGGAAAGGAGGAGGGGGAGGGAGAAGCAGACTCCCCACTGAGCCGGGAACCCAATATGTGGCTGGATTCCAGGGCCTGGAGATCATGACCTGAGCCACAGTCAGATGCTTAACCATCTGAGCTACCCACGCACCCCGCATTCCAGCTTATTTATAGTAATGAATAACTGGAAGTAATCTAATTATTGTATTGAGGGATTGGCTTAATAAATTTTGATTTATCATATTATGAAATATTACGAGGTTGTTAATGCAGAAAGATATGTGATTATGTTTATGATAAAACATCAACTAAGAAAAACAGATTACAAAATGATCTTACTTCTGTAAAGCTATGCTAAAACAAAACAAAATGAAAAATCAATATATTATAGACACAGAAAAATTCTGGAAGGATATAGCCAAATTCTCTAAAATGGCTTTCTTTGAGTGATGGCATTGGGATGATGTTAATATTTTTATTAATAGTTTCTATATTCTCTATAAAAATGTATTGCTTGGGGGTTAAAAAGTACAGTGAGAGTCAATAATAAAATGAAACATTGAGATACTATGGACTCTGAAAAACAATCTGAGGGGTTTGAAGTGGCGGGGGGGTGGGAGGTTGGGGTACCAGGTGGTGGGTATTATAGAGGGCACGGCTTGCATGGAGCACTGGGTGTGGTGAAAAAATAATGAATACTGTTTTTCTGAAAATAAATAAATTAGAAAAAAATTATAAAACAAACAAAAAAATGAAACATTCATCTTGATATGAATGGGATTCATAAATATCACTTAATTTGCCTTAAGATATACAATATCAAAAGATAAAAAATACTAAAATGTTTGAATCAGTTTAATGCAAAACTGTTAACTTGTAATAAAATGAAATTCCTTTTAGCAACTAAACAATTTGCTTGGAATAGCTGACCAAAAACCAAACCAAACCAAAAGAAAACAAAACAAAAAACAAAAAACCACTTTAGATAATTATTTTCACTGTTAGGACAAATACGTCTCTGAAAGGCATACTTAAGGAAAATAATTCCATAATAATAATACTTAAAATGAATGAGCATTAAATATGTTGTCACCATTACCATTATTATTATTTTCCTTTCAATTATTTTCAGCTTCTATGCAGGATATTTAATTTCTTTGTTCTCCTTATTTTTCCATCCCAAAGTAGATTGCAAATCAGTTTACAAGGCCCTAAGAATAGGGACATATGCATAACTGGTGTTAAATAAATTGCCATGGTTGCTGATAATCTCATTGTTTTTCATATTTGTTTCTTATGTGGCATTGTAGGAGAGAATGTTTTTGGACACAGAGCTACATCACATTTCCAGACTCTATTGCAGGTAGTTGTAGACAGTATCAATGCTGTTACATTACATGTAATGGATTACAAGGAAAGGAAACATATCCCACTTTCACACCTGGCCCATAAAAACTGTGAGGGCAACCTTTGTTCCTCTCACCCTCTGTAACCCCTTGCTTTACACTGAAGATCATGGTGACAAAAGATGGAAGGAGTCATGGTACCAAAATCACTCTTCAGAAGAAAACCCCTTGACAATCAAAAACACTTAATTTGGGCTACATGGGCCACAAATAATTTTTCATTCCGGGAAGCCACTAAAATTGGGGGTCTCCTTATTATAGCTAAAGCTATATTACATATAATCACATCCCTATGAGTTCAAGTTATCTTAATCATGACATCATTCTTTCTCAGTTAATTCCTCAATCTAAGAACTGATTAAGTATATACTAACTTCCAAGACTGTGTAGGGTGCTGGAAATACAGATGAAGAAGGCATTTCCTTTCCCTCAAATATTTCTAGTCATGTGGGGACAAAGATAAATAGCTGATAGCCATAGAATGAGAGCTGTTAACAGACAGTTTAGGGCCCTTTGGGAGGACGGATGCAGGGTGACACTTTTCTTCGAGAAAGGGGCTGCTGTCAGAAGTGACATGGCCGACGTAGAAAAGCTGGACTTTCTGAGGCCAACTAAGATTTATGATTATGTTTACTTGTCCATTCAGTTCTGTTTAGTCTCACACCCAGATCGGCGGCTGTCTCTTCCACTTAAGCAATGCTCTCAGATACTACACTTCCGCCGTCTCTCTCCTCCTCTGACACACTTCTGGTTCAAAACCTCAGGAGCCTCCTGGGTGACTATGAAACTGGCACCTGCACACGAAGGGCAGGGGGGCATGGGCGGGGCAGGCAAGCCTCCCCAGGCGGTTAGGGGCCGGTCGGATACAGCCAGGCAACTTACACAACAGGCGGATTCAGGGCGCCGCCAGCCCTGCGGATCACCGCAGACAACGCCAACGGTCTGAAGTTGATGTGGATGCCTCCCCTGCACTCAGTCACAGGAACCCCAAAGTCTCCACAGCACACGGCTCCCTTGAGGCGGCGCCTGGAAACCAGCTCCTGCCGTGGAAATGGTGCGAGGAAGGGACATTCCAAGGATAGGGCGTGGCGGAGGGACCTCTGAGTGCCCGGATGCAGCTGGGGGGGTCAGCCAGAGGCCATGACCTCTCAGTGACCTCCTCAAACAGGGCATCGCTGTGGCAGCTTTTACAACCCAGTGCGTCCCCTTCTACAATGAATCTAGAGGAGTCAGCAAGGCTTTCCCCTATCAGGGAGGCTGCTCGTTTGGGCTTGGGGGGTGCGCTGGAAGCAGGTACCACAGCAGCAGTATAGGCGCATGCCAAGGAAGACCGGCATCAAGATAATGGTTCCCAAAATAAATTTTTTCTGCCCCAAGTCCCATGATCCAAAGCACTGATATACTAAGCCCACCAGACTGGGGTGTCCTCATGTGATTTAGTAAAGATGATACATTTTAACAGACTCATCAGATATAAACATAACGTTGTTTGGATAATGGCACAGGTGCCTCCTTGGGAGGCAGTAATAATGTCCATTCTATTTCAGAAGACAAGCTTTTTCATTACAAAGAGTTAAGTGTTCAGTAAAAACAGGCTTTGCCAACCATCACTTAAGGTTTGTGGGGGAATTTAATAAAAACTTCTGTGTGCCCTATAACATTTTCCAGGCCAATGGAGGGAACAAAGATGGTGGCCAAACGATCATACTGGTGGAAAACAGAATATGCCTGGAGGAAACAGAAGTTGGTAATTTTTGTTACTATGGGGTGGATTCTCTTCTGTGGCTAAGGAAACTCCAGGATGCAAAGCCCAACCACTAAGGTAGAAATCACAAAGATTGTGCTATACACCCGCTGGATCCCATTGGGGGCTATCCAAAAATACCTGGACTGTATGACCAGTCAGTGTCAAACCCATTAGTGCCAAACCAGTCACTATCCTTTAATATAACAGTGACTATGCAACTTTGGTAACATCCATCCCATGTCCCTGGTACAACTGGGTTTGTTCTGTTTAGAGTGATATTTCTCTTCCCAATAAAGGGGGTGCCTGAGTGCTCAAATGAACCCATCCCAAATTTGAGCACAGCCATCCATGGCTTTTGGGTTTTTTTTTTAAAGATTTATTTATTTATTTGAGAGAGAGAGAGAGAGAGAGAGAGAGAGGTGGGGGATGGGCAGAGGGATAAGGAGAGAGAAACTTAAGCAGACAACTGAGTGCTGTGCCCAACATGGGGCTCAATCCCACAACCCTGAGATCATGACCTGAGCCAAAACCAAGAGTCGGCCACTAAACTGATTACATCACTCAAAAGCCCCTAGCCATCGATTGCTCTGATAGTGGTATTTTTA
Organism: Neogale vison; assembly: GCF_020171115.1. NCBI lineage: Eukaryota > Metazoa > Chordata > Mammalia > Carnivora > Mustelidae > Neogale > Neogale vison. The sequence goes on along the minus strand of NC_058091.1, from coordinate 227,362,354 downwards.
GGCCCTTCTGGTAAACACTTTGATGGGCTACCTATGCAGTTTGAATGCTAAAAAAAAAAAAAAAAAAAAAAAAAAAGAACACCCAGGCCCAGTTATTAATAGTGTGTGTCACAGACCGTTTCTGGATCAGTATTAGTAATATCAGAAGAATTAAGACTAAGAATACTAGGTCATTATTCCTTAGTATACTGCTTTAAGGCCTTTCAATCCCCTTTCTGGAGTGGTGATACCTACCATAGAGAGTGGCAGCTGCCCAGTTACCCAAAAGTTGGACCGATTCTATTGTCAAGCATATCAGTGGGCCCACTTTCCATCAAAGTGCCCATCTGTGACCAGACACCAGAACAGTAGAAGTCCAAGGTTGAAAAGACAGATATTTACTAGGTAATTGTATGGGAAAATATACACCTTGTATAAGAATTACACCTGTGCTTTGATCATTAGGTGTTAATGTGGCTGCAGCTTCAAGAATTTGAACTGGTTGTGTTTACCATGCCAGAAGGCAGCACTGCCAGATGAGAAGAGATAGACTAGAAGCAGGATGTACGAACCCAGGCTTTCCACCTTATTTCTTTCAGCAGTATGTGTTTCATTCCAATACAGTGTGTTTCAACAACTTCACCTTGCAGCAGGACAATAGGGTCTTAGTTGAGCTTACATAGTTCCTCCTCACCCAAAGGTGCAAAGTAACTCACTCCTCCTGGGAGGACATCCCATTACAAATTCCAATAGAATACATCTTTCCCAAGTGTGATGGGGCTTGTTGTCCTCAGCAACATAGCAAATTGATCCTTGGTGAGAGTCAGGGTAATGGCTATCTCCCACAACATCTGTAGCATTAGGTGTCTCCATAAGAGTCCGCAGTCAGGCAGATAGGGTAATAGACCATGTAGTTGATCATTCAAATGTTGTAAAGCCTGGGACAGTACTTTAATCCACCCAGCCAAAGTAGTTTTACCTGTTAGTAATTTAATTTCTGCTTTAGTTCTCCATTATTCCTTTCTACCAACTCTGCTACTTGGGGGTTGAGCTTCCATTCAATATCACATTCCACATCATGACCTTGGAAATGTGACTCCTGATCACTATTTGGTGAAGGTATCCACTGAGTTTCTCTAATCCCCTAATAGTGGCAACCTGGTTTGCACAGCAATGGGGGAAAGCTTGGATTAGGCTAAACACAGTGTCCTCACAAACCAAGGCATATTTAGAACCATCACTTGGAGAAAGGGGCAAATATAATCAATTTTCCAATACCTCATTGAATGGGAACTTCTATGGATGGCTCCAGACTCTTTTGGCAGTTGCCTTAGGCATTATTCAGAACATACAGGATGTGCTGTTACTGCATTAACCAAGTTGTTACATTTTAAGAGTAATCTGACATCCATGACAATAGGCAATCCCACTGGATGCTACAGTGGCTGCTCTTTCTCTGAGGCGATCTGCTGTATCTACTAAAGGGTCAGTTGCTAAAGTTCATACCCTAAGCTAGGGCATCAGTTTCCTGATTGCCAGGGGCTATCATTTCCTTGAGCCATAAGGTAATGACCATGAAGACTACTGAAGACTACGTCAGGCTCCTGTAGAAGAGCCCAAATGACTTCTATTTAACCTGGTCCTACAAGGGCTTACTCATGATCACCCACTTCTGGGCTTCCCATTGTCCATGCCATAGGTTTAATCTCTTTATAATAATCCAGCTGCTTGTGCAAAAGGTTAATGGCCAGGGATCATGAGTGATAACCAGCCAAACTGCTATTCCTTTAGCCCACTGGCTGCTGGGCTTGTTCCTGTTTCCATCCAGATATTGTCAGTGTTGGGCTGAAGAGTGACTGCAGTCCATGTGGGTGGGTTGTCCATAGGTATACCACTCCCTCTTTATAGACCACCACAAGAATAGGGGCGCAGTCATCTGGAGGATCTATATACTCCACTGGGCCTAGCAGCAGCCATATTTCTAGACAGTGGGTTAGCAGACTGGATATTCCCAGGCATATTTCCAAGGGATGGGACATACTCTCCACTCACCCCTTGAGATGAAGGGGAGTTCTTACCATGATAGGCTTTTCCTTCATAAGAGGCTCAACCTGGAGGAGTACTGTGTATGCTCCTAGGAGCTGTTGCTCTATGGAGGTCTATCTGGTTTCTGTTCCCTTCAGAACTGGGACCAAAATCCTAGGGACACTCTCTCCTCCTGTTATCTCTGCCATAACACCCAACCCATACCTTCTGGAGTCACAGACATCTAATTCAAATGGTAGCCATTCTTGAGAGATGGCCCAGAGCTTCAATCTCTTTAAATCATTAATACTTCTGTCTTCTCAAAGGCAGCTTGGTGCTCTGACCCCCAGTCTCATAGGTGCCCTTTCTTTACCATGCTGTTTAAAGAACAGAAGCACTGTGCCAGGTGTGCCCAAACACAAAAATCCATACAAAATCTTACACCTTTTTCAGGTTCTTAGGAATAGAATAGACTCATATCTTACTAATCACAACCTCTGGGACAATAAGGGACTTATCCCACAATACATATAAAGTTTTCTGAAAAACTTTATAGCAATTCCTGAGCCTTAAATTTTCTGTGGGTTCATCATTCACCAGTCATCCTCTCCTTGAAGATGTTCTAGCAAAATCTGTAGAATGTCCTACAGCAAAGGCAAGTTTTCACATCTTAACATGATGTCATCATCCATGGTAATGGATGCATTTTACTAATCCATGGAAGGAGAACAGGGTAGATCTCCAGCAACATCCCATGACATACTGTGGGACCATGCAGATTGATTTGGAAAAGCACTTGAAAAGTCCACTATTGCCCCTTCATATGGAGGCAAAATGATTTTGTGACTCAATGTCCAGGGTTATACTGAAAAAAACATTTCCTCAGTCCATTACAGCATGATACATTCCGAGGACTGTAGTCCAGGTATCTAAGATAAATGCAATGTTGGGCACAGCACTACCATGTCCAATTCTCAGTAGTTCACAAACATCTGCCATGACCCATCTGTTTTTTTCTGTTTGGTTGTTTGTTTTGTCTGTTTTTTGTTTTTGTTTTTACTATCTGTACTGGATTTCTGAAAGCACTAGGGGCAGAGAGTACAACACTTCTTCAATGTAGCCCTTGGATAGTTTGCCCTATGCCCCTACCTCTTAGTATCCAATCAGGCTGTGTTATAAGCACTCAGACCTTAATTCTCAGCAGCTTGTGCTCCATCTCAGCTTTGCAAAATGGTCTTAAGGCCTTCATCTTATCAACATGCTTTTCCACTTTGTCTGCCAGTCCCGAAGTGGCAGAGTAGTGGACACCTGCATATACTTCTTTAACCTCAGCTCTTCTGCCAACTTTTACTTGAGCTTTGGCCCCTAATTGGGATCAGTGGGCAGCCAGCCTAATTACCCACTGTAGAGGTGAGCTTATTGTGGCAGCCAATCATTTCCCTTCTCTGCCACAGTGTGCTATGTGTGGGTCCTCAAACAAATGTGCCAAACCATACAGCTTTTTCAGGGTGTTCCCATATTTATGTGGCAGTCCACAAGCATCTAAGTATGGGCCACTTCTCCCCACACAGAGATGGATAACCAATGCAAAATTTCCCCTAAAGACGCCTTTGTCCCAAGACCCATTTCTTCAGTCTCCTGGCTGCCTTTCCCATTGTTGGTTCAAAACCACAGGAGCTTCCTGATTGAAATCTGAAACTATCCCCTGTACACAGAGGTCAAGGAAAGACCAAAGAAAGAGGCTACTCCAGATTGGTGGGTGGCAGGTTTAATAAACAAGGGAACTTACACTCAAGGCTTGTCTTGGGCAGCTGCAAAAAGAAAAGACCTCTTCACCTAGCCACAAGTATCTTAAAAGACTGTGAAGAGGTCTTAGCTGGGTTCACTCAAATATAATGTACTGATGGTCTCAACAACACACTGCTCCCTCGGTGCTTCATCCTTGAAAATAGCTTCCACTGTGGGGATAGTAGGCAGAACACACATTCCAAGGACAGGGAATGGAAGAGGAGCCTCCAGTTGCCTGGGTCCAGCTTGCGGGTCAGCTGGTGGTCATGTTCTTTCAATGACCTCCTCCTCAACATGCTGAAAATATTATCCAAGACAATGAAAGCAAATAACTGTTGCCTTTTAATTTATGGCCTTAAGTCAGCCTTCAGCCTGCCAACTCTAGTGAGATGATTTGTTTATGTGTCTATTCCCATCCTTAGCTTGGACACATCTGGAAGGAAAAGAATGTGCTATAACAACTTTTTTGCCTCCAGCACTCAGCCAGTGCCTGGGACAAAACATGTGAAATAAACCTTGTTGAAGGAATCAGTGAAGGGAATAGAAACACCTGACTCTATTCCTTCAACTATAAGAAAGTGGGAACTGGGAAAATAGAATTAGACATTGGTATTACTAGTGTTGTGTTTGTAGCTATATTGATATAGTTTGTAGCTATTGCATTAACAAATGCAAAGTCCTTTTTGCAATGTAAGAAACATATAAACATGTTGTAAGCTTTTGAACATAGACATCTTTGAGTACCATTATTCTGTCTATGACAGATATATTCTCTTGTCCTTCCTTTTTGGCCAAATCCTGAATAATGAAGTGAGAGTCAGGAATGGCTGTGCTGATTGGGGTTTCTCCGTTTCCTTCTTCTCCCTTCTAATGAAGTCCTCATCATCCCCATTTCATTAACTCAAGGACTCCCAAACTTTGTGATTTTTGCTTAAACAGAAATTTGACATCAATTTTACATTCATTTTTCAGTGGCACTTTATATCACTCCTTAATCTGGCTGCTTTGTCTTCCCTATGTTTCTACCTCCTTGGTCCTCCTGGGACTACTATACTTCCTCTGCTCCAACTATGTAGTTCAGCTAGGGTTACCAATATAAATCCCTCCACCCCATAGCTATAAGCATGGACACTGCTCCAACGATGGAGAAAAAATCCTTTTGAAGATGTGTATATTGCTGACTTGGAGACATGTAAACCCACTCCCAGCCACTGACGTTGAAAGGCAAGAGGAACTGTGGAAGAACCTGTGTCATGTCCCCAAACTCAGAAGAAACGACTGTGGTAGGAAGGAATGAAGCTGAGCCTTGGGGGAGCAAGATTAACAAGATACATAGGAGGTTCTTTGGGCAATTTGATTCCCTTGATTTATGTGAGCTAAGGACCCACCCCCGTCCATCCTTCCCCTTTATCAAAGTCACACAATCCTTTTTGTTTGTTTAAACTAATTTGAATTAGATTTCAATCATTTTCAGCAGAAATATTCTTTACTGGTATAGTCCTGAGTATAATGCTTACAATATCCCTTTAAATTCTCAAAACAACAACAACTATGTGTGTGTGTGTGTGTGTGTGTATAAATATAAAATATAAACTGTAAAATTTATAAAATACACACACACACACACACACACACACACACACACACACACAAAAGCTTCGTGGTTCCAGGACAAAAAGGAATTTCTTTTAAAATTCCAAGGTTTCTATGAAAGACCCACAGCAAATATCATCCTCAATGGGAAAAAGCTTGCAGCCTTCCCATTGAGATCAGGAACAAGACAAGGATGCCCACTTTCACCACTCTTGTTCAACATAGTATTAGAAGTCCTAGCAACAGCAATCAGACAACAGAGAGAAATAAAAGGTATCCAAATTGGTAATGAAGAAGTCAAACTCTCTCTCTTCGCAGATGACATGATTCTTTATATGGAAAACCCAAAAGACTCCACCCCCAAACTACTAGAACTCATACAGCAATTCAGCAACGTGGCAGGATACAAAGTCAATGTGCAGAAATCAGTGGCTTTCTTATACACTAACAATGAAAATACAGAAAGGGAAATTAGAGAATCGATTCCATTTACTATAGCACCAAGAACCATAAGATACCTTGGAATAAACCTAACTAAAGAGGTAAAGGATCTGTACTTGAGGAACTATAGAACACTCATGAAAGAAATTGAAGAAGACACAAAAAGATGGAAGACCATTCCATGCTCTTGGATCAGAAGAATAAACATTGTTAAAATGTCTATACTGCCTAGAGCAATCTATACTTTTAATGCCATTCCGATCAAAATTCCACCGGCATTCTTCAAAGAGCTGGAGCAAATAATCCTAAAATTTGTATGGAATCAGAAGAGACCCTGAATCACTAAGGAAATGTTGAAAAACAAAAATAAAGCTGGTGGCATCACCTTACCTGATTTCAAGCTTTATTACAAAGCTGTGATCACCAAGACAACATGGTACTGGCATAAAAACAGACACATAGACCAGTGGAACAGAGTAGAGAGCCCTGATATGGACCCTCAACTCTATGGTCAATTAATCTTTGACAAAACAGGAAAAAATATACAGTGGAAAAAAGACAGTCTCTTCAATAAATGGTGCTGGGAAAACTGGACAGCTATATGTAGAAGAATAAAACTTGACCATTCTCTTACACCGTACACAAAGATCAACCCAAAATGGATAAAAGACCTCAACGTGAGACAGGAATCCATCAGAATCTTAGAGGAGAACATAGGCAGTAATCTCTTTGATATCAGCCACAGCAACTTCTTTCAAGATACGTCTCCAAAGGCAAAGGAAACAAAAGCGAAAATAAACTTCTGGGACTTCATCAAAATCAAAAGCTTCTGCACAGCAAAGGAAACAGTCAAAAAAACAAAGAGGCACCCCACGGAATGGGAGAAGATATTTGCAAATGACAGTACAGACAAAAGGTTGATATCCAGGATCTATATTGAACTCCTCAAACTCAACCCACACGAAACAGACAAACACATCAAAAAATGGGCAGAAGATATGAACAGACACTTCTCCAATCAAGACATACAAATAGCTATCAGACACATGAAAAAATGCTCATCATCATTAGCCCTCAGGGAGATTCAAATTAAAACCACATTGAGATATCACCTTACACCAGTTAGAATGGCCAAAATTAACAAAACAGGAAACAACATGTGTTGGAGAGGATGTGGAGAAAGGGGAACCCTTTTACACTGTTGGTGGGAATGCAAGTTGGTGCAGCCTCTTTGGAGAACAGTGTGGAGATTCCTCAAGAAATTAAAAATAGAGCTCCCCTACGACCCTGCAATTGCACTCCTGGGTATTTACCCCAAAGACACAGATGTCGTGAAAAGAAGGGCCATCTGTACCCCAATGTTTATAGCAGCAATGGCCACGGTCGCCAAACTATGGAAAGAACCAAGATGCCCTTCAACGGATGAATGGATAAGGAAGATGTGGTCCATATACACTATGGAGTATTATGCCTCCATCAGAAAGGATGAATACCCAACTTTTGTAGCAACATGGACGGGACTGGAAGAGATTATGCTGAGTGAAATAAGTCAAGCAGAGAGAGTCAATTATCATATGGTTTCACTTATTTGTGGAGCATAACAAATAGCATGGAGGACAAGGGGCATTAGAGAGGAGTAGGGAATTTGGGTAAATTGGAAGGGGAGGTGAACCATGAGAGACTATGGACTCTGAAAAACAGTCTGAGGGGTTTGAAGTGGCGGGGGGGTGGGAGGTTGGGGTACCAGGTGGTGGGTATTATAGAGGGCACGGCTTGCATGGAGCACTGGGTGTGGTGAAAAAATAATGAATACTGTTTTTCTGAAAATAAATAAATTGGAAAAAAATTAATAAAAAGGTAAAAAAAAATTCCAAGGTTTTAATCACTCAAATTGCTTTCATCTACCCCCACATTTGAAACTTCTTTCACATACATATTCATTATGATAAGTATTTTTACCTAAGTTTTTAAGTAAGTATTAAAGATTTCAGGCACTCAGTGCTTCCAGAGTACCTGTGTTATGCAGAGCACTATAGAAGTTAGCAGGCTAACTAGTTCCACAGGTTTCAGGGAAAAGAACAGACTAAGCTGAAGATAGATTTGTATCACTTCCAATGTTACATTCCTTTCTCCTGTGTAATTAGTTTTCTCCAAAATTAAGCTCTGAAAAAGTAGTTTCCCTGTGTCTGAGTTTGCAGTATAAACAAGACAATTTTTTGAAAACTGAGCCAACACTTTAAGGACTAGGATACAATTTAATAGGTTACTATGACAATAAATTGAATATCATACCATTCAAAAGCATTCTATACCAACAGTAGACATTTTCTATATGTATTATACTGTTATGTCTCCATGAAATTGTTCATGATATATAAAGCAATAATTGAAAATCTGCCTGAAGATTCCCTAAGCCTTCTGCCAAATATTTTTCCCGTTATCTCATTCCTCATTACATGTATTTTATCTTAAAATCTAATGCTAAGGTTATCCAAATAATCTTATAAGAAACTCAGAAGTCAAGGCAATAAAGATAAATACCTAAGGTCTTTCAGTATTAAAAAGGTCAGGCATTGCACTGGATTAGCACAATCTGTTTTCAAATGGTTATTTGTACACTGATATAATGAGTTGCAAAATGAGTTGCGTATGAAAATGAAAATCTCCACCTCAGGTTAACACAAAGATAGCACAGAGCTCTCAAGCATCTGTAGAATATAATCCAAATACAGACTATGATTTCAAATGGATTAGAGGACACAGAAATTACTGAAGCTTTTATAAAGCCATCCTCTATAATTCATTCATCAAAACTTCTAAAAAGTTACTAGAAGGAATAGGAAACGTCCCATTCAGCAATATTCTACTATAGATCCTCATCAAAAAGAAAGTCAAAACTATGGGATTCAATCAACTTTCTGTAAATAACACTGTACCTTTCCTGGATGACCTTAGAAAATGAAGCAGATTCTATTTTGTTAGCAGAGGAAGCAAAGAAAATTTAAGGAAAAGTGTGACCTCTATTAATTATTTACTTCACAGTGATATACAATAATAGAATCACAGCTACAAAAAAGAAACTAACAATTTTTTTGGATCCATGAAAGTCATCTTCCTGGGTTATCCTGGGTTAAAACTCACCTGGCTTATTATCTAGTGTTTTAAAAAATCTCTTACTTGAGTAAACAGGTGTGAAACCACAACATTAAGAGGCACGCAAAGATCTACTGTCTTCACTTTCAAATTGTATTTAAATACCACTATAAGTCAATATCAATCAGAAATGTATCTATAAACATGAAAGCAAAAACTAAAATGATCACTTAAGAGAAAGTATTTTTATAATAATAAACTAGGTCTGTAATTCTAGAATAAACTAAAAAAGAATGAGCTGTAGAGAGGAAAGAAGAGACAAAGTAATGCTAAATTCCCTCTTCAAATGGAAGGAGACAAAAATTATACTTTCAGTCTTGGCTTTCATGCTCAGGTAACTAGAAAATATTTCATTGATCTTTAGATCAAAGTAACATTTATGTTGTCTACATTCAACATTATAATTAATAGTGAAAGATAACATTTATTCTTATTAAAATAAAAAAAATGCAGGAATGCTCCCAGCCAGCCCTTTTACTTAATATTATTAATAATATTCACTATATTAGATGTTCCATATAAGTACCTACTTGATCTTTGAGCACTGAATAATGTACAGAATTTCTGAATCACTGTAATGTACACCTGAAACTAATATAACATTATATGTTAATTATACTGGAATGAATAATGAATGAATGAATGAATGAATGAATAAATAAATAAATAAATAAATAAAACTTCATCTTAAAAAAAAAAACCTTACATGAAGGACTATTATTATTCCTATTTTACAGATTGAGAAAATGAGGCTTAGGGAGGTTAGTTTGCCACTTAACTTCCACTTTAGGGAGGATTAAGAGAAACTATTAGTAGGCAGTAAAGCCAGGTTTTCAGACTAGGTTTAACTTGCACTAATGCTCATCATTTTAATACAAATATAGCATTGCCCAACTCCTCAAGTACTTCAGGCCCAGCAGGGATATGTTAATAGAAATAAAAGTCACAAAACTATAGTAAAGATGAAGAAATTATTGTCATTATTTGACTAAAACCTGGTTTAATGTAGAAAACCAAAAAATCAATTGAAAAATACTTGAAGAAAGAAGAGTTGGGTGAATTTCTCCAGTTATAAAATAGATACGGAAAAGACTTTTCTTTATGAAATTAAAGAGCTGTTCTTAAAACTACAATAGAAAAATATGTTATTTACCTTTTTAATTAAAAAAAAAAAAAAAAAGCTTAAAGTGGTGCCTGGGTGGCTCCGTGGGTTGAGCCTCTGCCTTCAGCTTGGGTCATGATCTCAGGGTCCTGGGATTGGGCCCCGTATTGGGCTCTCTGCTTGGCGGGGAGCCTGCTTCCCCCTCTCTTTCTGCCTGCCTCTCTGCCTACTTGTGATCTCTCTCTCTCTGTCAAAAAAATAGATATAAATATTTTTCAAAAAAAAAAAGCTTAAAAATAAATACTTAAAAACTATATTTAGAGTTCCACATGAATTTCTTAAGACTGATGTAATCAAGTCTGAGATTCCTTGCAATTATTTTCTAGGTTTAATGTCATTGCAAAAAAGCAAAAACAAACAAAAAACTCATTTTTTTTTTTAATGTTAGCAAGGTCTTTTAAAAAAAAAATTTTTTTTTTTAATTTGACAGAGATCACAAATAGAGAGGCAGGCAGAGAGAGAGAGAGAGAGAGAGAGAGGAAGGGAAGCAGTCTCCCTGCTGAGCAGAGAACCCAATGCGGGGCTCAATCCCAGGACCCTGGGATCATGACCTGAGCTGAAGGCAGAAGCTTTTACCCACTAAGTCACCCACGCGCCCCTTTAGCAAGGTCTTTAAAAGAAAAGAAGTGAGAATAAAAATATTTTTAGAATAAAAAATAATGTGAGGATAATCTTAAAATTATAATACTTAAAATTATACTATGATACTACAATCACAAAAACAGTTTGGGACTTGGAAATAATTGACAGAAATATCAGTGAAACAATACAGAATTTCCTTTAATCTTTTTTATGCAAGAATTTAAGGTGTGCTGGAGAGTCTGGGTGACTAAGTGGGTTAGGCCTCTGTCCTTGGTTCAGGTCATGATCTCAGGGTCCTGGGATCGAGCCCCGCATCGGGCTCTCTACTCAGCAGGGAACCTGCTTCCCCCTCTCTCTCTGCCTGCCTCTCTGCCTACTTGTGATCTCTCTCTCTGTCAAATAAATAGATAAAATCTTAAAAAAAAAAAAAAGAATTTAGGGGGCTCCTGGGTGGCTCAGTGGGTTAAGCCGCTGCCTTCGGCTCAGGTCATGATCTCAGGGTCCTGGGATTGAGTCCCGCATCGGGCTCTCTGCTCAGCAGGGAGCCTGCTTCTCTCTCTCTCTGCCTGCCTCTCCATCTACTTGTGATTTCTCTCTGTCAAATAAATAAATAAAATCTTTAAAAAAAAAGAATTTAGGATGTTAATATGTATTAAAGGTAATACTATGAACTAGTGGGGAAGGAGAAGTGTTGTATAGGTGTTGAGGATGTTAATATGTATTAAAGGTAATACTACGAACTAGTGGGGAAGGAGAAGTGTTGTATAGGTGTTGAGGAAAGTGATTATATTCACCATGCAAGGTGGAACAGGAAGTTCCAGACCTCATTCTCCTATTGAGACACAAAGTTAACAAAAATATAAAGTCTGAAGAATATTTATGAGAACTCCAGGAAGCAGTTAATAAGTTGCAGTACTCCAAGCAAGTTCAAAGCCAAGAATAGTCACATTGAAATGGGTAAGAAAAGCCATTTTATCTTAACCATGATAACTTTTTCCCAAGACAACCCAGTCTGGTGCAAAAGGAAAAAAACCCAACTTGTGGGCTTTCTTTTGGAAAGGAAAAAAGAAGACTGCACTGTACATCCAGTGTTCCACACTTTGTGGAGCAGCCCCAAGGACTTGTTTCTGTCTCACCTAACTTGGAGCACTGATAGGGAATAAGAATATTGTAGATGTGTGGGAGCCACCAAACACAGAAGAGAACTAGCAGTGCTACAGAACTTTCAAGGTACTGTGGACAGACACCAGAGCGGACAAGAAAGTATAAACTCCTGAAAAAAGAAACTGACAAATTTCACTAATTGAGAAATTATGTGCACAGATTCGGAGACTGCTTTTCCAGAAAAGGCTTGGGAAGCCTCCAGAATATCTAACCATGTTGGCAGCTGTTCTCTAGAAAGCCAGTCTTTAAAGACCAGGAAGGGTTATGGTTTTTTCAAATACACAAAACACGTATTGCATGGAGCAGTGGCTGTGGTATATAAATAATGAATTTTGGAACACTGAAAAAATAAGATAAAATTTTTAAAAATACACAAATCATATCAAAATAATAATAAAAATAATGCACATGAAAGCATAGGGAAACATGGCCCATTCAAAGAAAAAAATAAATTTCCAGAAATCAACCCTAAGGGAACGAAAATTTATGAAATTCCTGAAAAAAAATCAAAAGAATTATCTCAAAGGAGCTCAATGTGCTATAAGAGAACACAGATAGACAAAAATGAAATAAAGAAAATTATGCATGAGCAAAATTAGAGTATCAACAAAGAGGAACTATAAAAGAATTAGACAATATTTCTGGACTTGAAGAATACAGTAACTGTATTGAAAAATTCACTAGAGGAAATCAATAGCAGACTAAAACAGAAGAAAAAAATCAATGAACCTAAAGACAGGTCATTTGAAATTATAAACAAAACAATTAGAAGAAAAAGAAAAAAAGAATTTTAAGAGTGAGAAATTCTAAGGGGCTTCCATATGCATTATGGGAGTCCCAGAAAGAAGAAAGAGAAAAAGGGGAGAAAGTATATTTGATGAAATAATGTCTGAAAATTTCCCAATACCAAGGAAGGAAATAAACATCCAAATTCAAGAACAAAAAGGACTCCGAGATAAACTTAAAAAAGCCTCCACTAAGACACATTAAATAAACAGTCAGAAGTCAAAGACAAAGAGAAAATCTAGGAAGCAACAACAGAAAAGTGACTCATCACATAAAAAAGAGCCCCTATGAGATTGTCAGTGAATTCTCAGGAGAAATATTATACCCAGAAGAGAGTAGAATATGATATATTCAAAATGCTGGAAGAAAAACACTGCAAACCAAGAATATGATAGCTGGCAAAATTGTTCTTTGAAATGAAGGAGCTATAAAGAATTTCCCAGATAAACAAAATCTGGTGGGGATGAGGGGTAGGACAGTTCAACAACACTGGATCTGCCTTATGAGAATTGTTAAAGGGAGTCCTTCAAGTTGAAACAAGAGGACTTAGATAGCAACACAAAGTTATATGAAGATATAAAACTCTCTTGTAAAATATTTAGGTGAAGGTAAATATCTAGACAAATACAGAATTCTGTGGTACAAAAGTAATTTTTAAATTCTAGTGTAGAATTTAAAATATAAGAGCATAAAAAACTCTAGAACTATGTTAATGGAGACAAAGCATAAAAATTTATAATCTGTAAAATTGATAATGTAAAGTGAGAGGGAATGAAAGGAGTAACATTTTTGTATATGATGGAAATTATCAGTTTAAAATAGATTGCTCTAACTATAAACCATCTTAAGTAATCTTTATGGCAACCACAAAAAAAGGACCTATAGAAGATGCAGAATGAAAATGAGAATTTCTAAATATTATATTTGATAAGGAGTAAATATCCAAATTATATAAATATCTAAAGCTCAATAACAAAAGTCAAATAACTCACACTAAAAATGAAAAAAGAACTTGAATAAAGGTTTCTCCAAAGATGATACACAAATGAATACTAAGCATATGAAATGATGTTCAACATCACTAATCATTAGAAAAATGCAAACCAAAGCCACAGTGAGACATAACACACTTATTAGGATACTACTACCACCATCTCCAACAAAACAAAATAACATATTTTAGCAAAAATGTAGAGAAAAGCACTTCTGCATTGTTGGTGGGACAGTAAAATGGTGTAACTGTTTTAGAAAATAAAATGGAAGTTCCACAAAACATTAAAAAAGAACTATCATATTATCTAACAATCCAACTTCAGGGAATATAACCAAAAGAACTGAAAACAAGACCTCAAGAAGATATTTTATACTAATATTCACAGTAGCCCTATTTGTAATAGCCAAGAGGTCAAATGTGCATCAATAGATGAATGTACAAAGAAAATGTGATGCGCACACACACACACACACAGGCACACACACAATGGACTATGGCTCAGCCTTAGAAAAGAAAATCCTGTCACATGCTACAGCCCAGGTGAACCTTGAGGATATTACACTAAGTGAAATAATTTAGTCATAAATATGAGTCATAATCTCAAAATAAAATCTCAAAATCTCAAAAAATAAATTTGAGTCATAATCTCAAATACTAAATGATTCTACTTGTATGATGTATCTTCAGTAGTCAAACTCTTAGAGAGTAAAATGGTGGCTTCCAGGAATTGGGGGGAAAAGGGAAGGGGATTTGCTCCACATGGATATAGTTTCAGTTTTGCAACATAAAAATGGTCTAGAAACCTGTTGCACAATAGTGTGTAGATAGTTAACTTAAAAATTATCATTAAGATAATAAGTTTTGTAAAGTGTTTTTTTTAAAAAGTAAGCCACAAAAATAAAATGTAAGTAAACATGTAATTATTCTTGGGATGGGAATGTGTTTACAAGCACAATAACAGTGGAGGAAATGACAAATGAAGTAAATTTTAAAATATTAAAAACTGCCTCAGGTAAATGATAAATAGCAAATACTAGCAATAGGTATGCCAAATGGTTAATATCCTTAATATGTAAAATCTTTACAAATTAGTAAAGAAAACACTCTTCTCTCAATGGAAAAATTAGCTCAGAACATTAATAACAATTCACAGGGAAAAAATGAGTCATCTTTCTAATAATATTGACTGGCTATGTTGACAACTTTTTTTTTTTCAAGATTTTACTTATTTATTTGAGAGAGAGAGACAAAATGAGCACAAGTCCAGGGAGGCACAGGGAGAAGCAGAACCTCTCTGAGCAGGGAGCCTGATGTGGGGCTTGATCCCAGGCCCCTGGGATCATGACCTGAGCCAAAGGCAGATGCTTAACCAGGAACCTCTGTTGACAACTTTTTTACTGATAATAAAACTATGATAATCAAGAGCATGTATAATTAGAGGGAAAAATACGACAGAAACTTTCTAAAAAGTCAGTTTGAAGTGTGCATTAAAAGCATTAAAAGCCATTCATGCCCTTTAACCTCATTTTACCACTTTGGAAATTAGTTTTAGAAGGTTGTTAACAATGCAGCTCCAAATTTTGAATAAGGATATCATTTGTAACATGATTAAGGGTAAATACTTCGAGACAACCAAAAATTCCCCAGCTATAAGGAAATTACCTTTAAAATACATTTATATAATATTAAGTAGCTACTAAAAAGAATTTATTGGAGAAATTTAGATAGCATTCTGTCAAATGAAAAAACTTGGAGCCAATACGATAGATAATGCATTGTTCTCAAAACGAGTTATTTCTCTTTTGTTCTCTCTCACACCCAAACTAACAGACTAGAAGGAAATACATCATAATGATTATCTTAGGTTGTTTCCTTAGGGTTGTTTAAAGCACCCACATTCAAAACCAATTACACATAACAGAATTTTTAAAACCAAAGAACTAACTAGCAAACATTACTACATTCTTTGTCAAAAGATGTGACCATTTCCCTGACTTACCATCCCCACACATTCTGTCTCTTGTCATTGTCACTCTACTCCTCTTCTCCCTCTACCTGCAACACTGGCAAGAAACATGGAGGTGAATAAGATGGAAAAGTTTCAAAGAGACAAGGAAGGAAGAAGAGGCACAAAAAAGAATAAAAATTTAAGAAATAGAAGGGGGCAAGGGAAGGTAGAAACTATGGGGGAGAAAAAGAATTAGATGTGATAAAACAATCAATGCAGCGAAAGTAGTTATGGTTAGTATCTCATGTCTGTAGTAAATGAAAATATGAGGAAAAAGCTACATTTCAAAATACATTTATGCCCCTCCCAATAATGAAAAGAAAGTCATTTATGAAGCCTTTCTATCTAACTACTAATTATAGAAAGTTAAAGAGACATGTTTATATGTTGAACAACACCATAGGAAAGCAATCAACAAAAACCAATATGTGAGAAACTCTTTAAGATATATGACCCAGCTTTTTCAACGAAGAACTGCAAAGAGAAAGAGAGAAATTTATAGTCTAAAAGAGAATTAAGATATAATAATTTTGATCTATTAACCTTGTTTAGAACTCATGTTAAACAAACAAAAACAATTTAAAAAATTATTTTTAGTCAGATAAATTTGACATTAAGAAATTACTACGGGGGGGGCACCTGGGTGGCTCAGTGGGTTAAAGCCTCTGCCTTCAGCTCAGGTCATGATCCCAGGGTCCTGGGATCGAGCCCCGCATCGGGCTCTCTGCTCAGCGGGGAGCCTGCTTCCTCCTCTCTCTCTGCCGGCCTGTCTGCCTGCTTGTGATCTCTGTCTGTCAAATAAATGAATAAAATCTTAAAAAAAAAGAAATTACTACAGGGGCGCCTCGGTGGCTCTGTGGTTAAAGCCTCTGCCTTCAGCTCAGGTCATGATCCCAGGGTCCTGGGATCGAGCCTCACATCCGGCTCTCTGCTCAGCAAGGAACTTGCCTCTTCCTCCTCTCTCTCTCTGCCTGCCTCTCTGCCTACTTGTGTTCTGTCTGTCAAATAAATAAAAATCTCAAAAAAAAAAAAAAGAAATTACTACAAAAACATAAGGTGTGTTCATATTGATATAATTTTTAAAAAGTCTATGTGCCTAAAAAGGCACATAAGATATTTACAGATGAAGTAATATTATATGTTGGATTTGCTTCAAAATCATCCTGGCAGAGAGAACTGTGGCTAGGGATACAGATGAAACAAGAGTAGACTATGCAGTTAGAATTCCTAAAGCTGGGTGATGAGCACTTTGGGTATATTTTACTCTTCTTTCTACTTTTTCCTATCTTTGAAATTTTCCATTATATATTTTCTAAAATATAAAAATTCATCAGGATTTTCTTTAAATCAAGAAAGGAGAAATAAGATGCTCTACAAAGAAGAGAGGGTTCCCTCAAACAGAAGAGTCACTGAAATAATCAGTGGCTATATCACCATTTTACCTAAGGCTGGCTTTAAAACTGGTGTTAAAGCTGTATGTTCACCATGCTCTATGAGGAAGCTATGAAAACAACTGCATACACTGCTAAGTATTTCTCAGAGACAGTGGCTGTGTACATTCCATACATGATGATGATGATGGTGGTGGTGATGGGATGATGATGGCCTGATGATGAACCGAACAACAACATGGGAGTCTAAGGTTATGGGGTACCACTCTGTGACTGGAGTTTCTCTATTGTTCCTTATGTGCTACAAAAACAATTCATAGATCTAATTAATAGATCCAATCTCACCACCAGGTCTCCACTAACTTTACACTATTAGGTACTATTTTTCTTTCTTTGTCTTATTATCAGATACTCAGAGGATAATGTTATCCCTTATAAATAGCATTTAGCAAAAATCAATTACAATATTCCCTTCAAGTTAAATGAAAGTTCCCCAGAATTTAATAAGCTATTATTTTTCATAGTTAGCATACATCCCCCTAAAACTGTACTCCAAATACATGCATCCCTGGCACTCAAAATCAGGACTTCATACTTTTCTTCCCTTCAAGGTTATAAAGTAATTTCTCCTTTCTTGATTTTGAGAATAGTAAAATTGCTAGAGCTTCACAATAAAAGGTGCATAGAATTTTCACAACAAGACATTTAAAAAGTAGACACTTAATTTTGTTCCCTTGGCACATTTTGGCCTCGAAATATTTTCTAGGTTAGTTATAAGATGATTTTTCAGAACATTGCCTTCAATAATTGCCCTAAACAATGAAAATTGAAACCAGTTCCCAATGGTTTGATTTATTATCTTGGTTTCCTTGAAGGAGAGAATAACAAATCACTCCAAACCTCAAGGCAACATGGATTTTGTAAGTTAGATTACAAATATGAGGAGATAAAAATGTATTTTCATCACATGGGAATGATTAACAGCTAAAAAGCAGAATAAACACAGACATCAATATGAACATGAAATACAGGAAAGTATCTGAAGAATCTTAAACAATAGATTATTGCAATGTAAAAAATCCAGAAAATCACTTTCTTGCCTATACCATAAATAAATAATTGGCTGTTTTACCTCTTGGGTTTGTTACTACAAATACACATTCTACTTTACTGTTAACTATGTTTAATATTTGAAGTAAAATACATAATCTCATTCCATGTCACTTGTCTGATAGATTCTCGGGGTGGAAGTGACTTTAAATGCCATTTATTGCAGTATTCCCCTTAGTCCATGATGCCCCACGTGTACAGCTAATTGATTTTTCCTACAGTATAACAAGTATACCATGACTCCTCCTTCAATATTCTATTCATGGAATGTAACGAATACTTAGCGAACACCTACTATGCAGTCCTCCTGATTTAGGTACATAGATATAGCTATAAACAAAATGGACAAAGATTTCTGCTCTCAGAGAGCTTACATTCTAGTAGTTCCTAGAATGGGATTCACCACTTACAGCATGTTTGTGTCAGAAACTCTTCTCAGTACTGGTGAACCAAAGTATAAAATATAGCAAGTCTCAAGTCACTGTGAGAAAGTCATTCTATGTATCAGGTGGGAATGTTCTTCTTCTTATTGCCACCAGTATTCCACTCTCTGGGGTCACACACATAAGGTATAAGTGCTCAGCTCTGTGAAAGCTCTTCAGATATATTTGCATCATTTCCACCTCCAACCTTGTTTTATAGGTTATGCATTCCCGGGCCTTTTCTTTCAGGCACCAAGCACTCAGATTAATATATGGATCAGGAATTAAAAGCAAAAGAGTGAAGTAGGAAGAGAGGAGTACAAAGATAGGATCACACACTTTCATGGTTGGTTTCCATAGAAGAATGTAACGGCACAACCAGAATCCTATATATAATGAAACGTCTTCTCATTTTGAAGCATCTGGTACTGTTTCAAATTTCTAAAAAAAAAAAAAAAAAAAAACTCCATGTGGGCCATATAAAACATATCTGAAGGCCACAAGTTCAAGACCCAGCTTCAGATACACTTCACGTATTACAGTTTTGACTTCTCTCTTCATATTGATGGCAAGTCTTTTAATATACTCCAGCTTTTCTATATCCTCTTTAAAGTGCATCACCCAGAACTGGCATCCTAGTTCTGGTCTGGGAGAACCAACACAAAGAGACATATAATTACCTGTCCTGTTTTAGATCCAGTTCTATTCATGAGACCCAAGTATGAATAAATGTTTGGGGAAATGGCACTTCTGTCATATTAGGTGCTTACTTTCAAGCACCTTAATCTCCTGGATGTTGTTAAACCAGTTCTCACCTTTGTCTTTATTGCTTTTCAGACAACATTAATTAGTACTCCTCTCCTTGGTGTTTCAAGTTTTACCATTAATGCCGCTTTTGAAATTAATTATGAAAATGGTTAACAGGAGAGACACCTGGCTGGCTCAGTCACTGGAGGATGTCCCTCTTGATCTCATGGTTGTGAGTTCAAGCCCATCGTGGGCATAGAGACTACTTTAAAAATAAAGTAAAATAATTTTTTTTAATGGGGAAATAGGACAGATCTAAAGACCAAATCCTCCACTCAGTTAATAGAGGTCTTTCTGTAAATAGACACTAATTTATGAACACAGATATTCAATTATGACTTTGTATATTGGTACCATCAATTCCCTTTCTCCATCTTAGTCCCAATTTTATATGGAAGATTTTATCATGTGCTTGCTGAAATCCAAGTGGACAGTGGGCACAGCATTCCTCTGGTGTATTGGTCTTTCAGGAAAAGGAAATTAAATTTAACCTGACGTACTTTATTATTAGTGACCTAACACAAATTCCATATGATCACCCCTTTTCTTATGATTCACAAAAATGTTTTTTAAAGACCCATTTTAGAACTGTATTTAAGATTAACCAACTCATTCATGCATTCAATAATTATTTATTGAGTGTCTATGTTAAGCACTAGAAATAAAATACGGACAGACAAAAATTCCTATTTAGAATTTCACTAATGTGGGGGGAATAAAAATAAACAATATAGGGGCACCTGGGTGGCTCAGTCATTAAGCATCTGCCTTTGGCTCAGGTCATGGTCCCAGAGTCCTGAGATCGAGCCCCGCATCGGGCTCCCTGCCGAGCGGGAAGTCTGCTTCTCCCTCTCCCACTCCCCCTGCTTGTCTTCCCTCTCTTACTGTGTCTCTCTCTGTGTGTCAAATAAATAAATAAAACCTTTAGGAAAATAAGTTAAAAAAACAATATAAGTAAGTGAATTACAGAGAATGCTGGACAGAGTTAAGTATTCAAGAAAAAATTAAAGATGGAAGGTAGGTAGAAAGTCTGAACTGTGGGGTTTGGAGTAATTTTATACAGAAATCTATAGAAGCCTTCTGAGAAAGTACTAATGGAAAATTTATGAAAAGATGAACTATAGGAAATAATACTAATGTCCTGCTCCCCAAGGATGTAACTGAAGGGAATTCATTTTCCTCCTTTTCCTGAAAATTGGGATTATTCAAGCATCTCTAGTATACTATTATGTATTTTCTCAAAGACTTCAGCAAGTTATTTACTTCTATATGTCTCCTCATTTGTAATGTGGGCTTGAGAATAGTGCCTACGTCATGCAGTTATCATTAAGATTCAATGAGACAAAGAAGCATGTAATGAATTTACAACAGTGGCTGGGACATGATAAGTGCAATACATTCTGCTACTTGTTCCTATATGCAAATAAACTCATAGAGAATTGG
This sequence comes from Neogale vison, assembly GCF_020171115.1. Taxonomy (NCBI): domain Eukaryota; kingdom Metazoa; phylum Chordata; class Mammalia; order Carnivora; family Mustelidae; genus Neogale; species Neogale vison. The sequence goes on along the minus strand of NC_058091.1, from coordinate 227,341,506 downwards.
TAAATTTGGGATCAATGCCAATATACCATGGACTTTTTTTTTTTTAGTTCAAATAGGAGTTTTTCCCAGCACATTATTTTCTCACAAAGTTAAAAGTAGTCAAATGTAAAAACAAACAAACAAACAAACAAAAAACAAAAAACAACAAAACAAAACAAAACACAAGAAAGCTGAACCTGGCACCTTGGGGAGGAATACGACACTATTCATAAGGTCTATCTACTATAGACCTTCTTGCCTCATTCTGATTGCATGCTTCATCATAGAAAAACCTACTGCATGGATCACTTGGTTCTTTATGCATTTTGTTCTTGTCTTCTTAGCATTAAGAGGTTTAATAATCACATCTAAAAGTTATTACTAGGTCATTGCATTCACATTAGGTAGGGTCTTTTGGGGGGGCGAGTAGAAGCTCATCTAGTTTAACTTCCCTTCTTTGTAATGTTTATTCTACTTTTTCTCATCTGAATATATTATCTTTGGGAAAAGTCCATTTTATTTCCATGTATCCAATTTTAATATGCTCTATGAATAAGAAACTTCTTAGACATTATTGAAAAAGTTGTAAATGATCCTAATTGTGTAAGTGATTAATGTCCTACTTCAAAATTATATATGAGGTGACCAATTATATTTTTATACTTTAATTGTAATAAATAAGAAGGAAACACAGACAAATTGTTACAATCCTGGGTCCTTACTCTAAGTATCAAAGACAGAGTCTAGAGAATTGAGGGTGGCGTCAGGTTTAAAGTCTTAAATTCACATTTCTAAATGTGTTCAACATTAGATAAATCTCTCATTTTTTCTACATAAATATAGACAGCTTTAACAAAAAGCCTAAAATCATCATGTCTTAAGCTGACACTTTATCAGTCATGATAAATACTAATAAATGATCTCAACTGGAAATAACAAATAGTTGGCGGGCGTCATTAATACTGCAAACCCATACTCACCTATACTATTTTTTTTAACTTTTGAAACTTTATGTCCTCAAAGATAGATTTGATATGATAAAACATTGCCATTTGATAAAATCTCTGTGATTTTCTCACTTGTGTCATCTTCTATAAAGACATGGTGAAATGTCATAATCCTTTTAAATAGTATGATATAGATTGAATGTTTTCCTATAACACAGTGTGGCTAACTAATGTGCGATTTTGAGATTTTTAGTTTTAAATTTTTATTTTCTTTAATTTTAAGATAGTAGGATTTTCCAAACCTTCATAGTAAACACTAGTAGAACATCCAGTTACTGGTATTATCTAAAATAAATTTGAGTTAAAACTTCTTTTTTTTTTTAAAGATTTTATTTATTTATTTGACAGACATCACAAGTAGGCAGAGAGGCAGGCAGAGAGAGAGGAGGAAGCAGGCTCCCCACTGAGCAGAGTGCCCGATGCGGGGCTTAATCCCAGGACCCTGAGATCATGACCTGAGCCGAAGGCAGCGGCTTTAACCCACTGAGTCACCCAGGCGCCCCTCAAGTTAAAACTTCTTAATGCCATCTCATTTATACCAACAACAGCACAAAGTACACTCCATATGACACAAAGGTAAGTGTATAAAAGGCAGATACTTCCAGCTGAATTGTATCATTGCACGGGAGAAATTTATCTCGATCTGCACTGAGTTTTAGGTATGTACAGTGCAAGCACAGTAATAATGAGGACAAGATCATAATTCTGATTCCTGACCCCTATGTTAACTTCACTAAGGACAATAAAACTACAAAAATAAAAGTTCCAACAATCATTTCACAAAAGACGCAATTTTTAGAGAGAATGCCAAACAAAAGAAGATGGAAGTTCCTCCAATCTGCCAGCCCTATTGGAGGTGAGACTCCATACTGTACATGGTCTGCTGACCTGTGGGGTGAATGACCTACATGAGACTCCTCATTTCAATACCCATATGGCATAAGAGGAAAAGATAAGGCATGAGATTTGGCTGGTGGGTTGTAGCTTGTTGATACCTGTCCTAGAATGTCTCTAAAGATTTTATTTATTTGAGAGAGAGAGAGAGAGAGAGAGAGAGAACCGGAGAAGGGGCAGAGGGAGAGGGAGAAGCTGATTATCCACTAAACAGAGGGCCCAATGTGGATCTTGGTCCCAGGGCCCCAGGATCATGGACTGAGCCTAAGGCAAATACTTAACCAGCTGATCCTCCCAGTACCCCTAAACTGTTTCTATATATGAACAAATCATACTGAGAGAAAAGAGAGGGCCATGTCTACCAATGGGGTATCATTCATTAGGGCAGGAAAGGGACCTAACTTTCCAAAAGTTTTCATAATAGTGTTTCCTTTTATAGATGTTTAAAATTTTATGCCAAGGTCCAAAAAAGAAAATACATAGTAGAAAATAAATGCTTTACTAGACATTAAAAAATTCAACCTATATATTTAAATGCTATATAGATCTGCCACTAATGAAGTCATCACTGCGATAATGGTTACATGAAGATAGGACTAACATAAATTTGACTACAGGATAGATATACTTGTGTGCTCATACACTGCTAAGAATTCTAAGAAAACCCATAAAAATAGATATGATGTAAAAATAAATAACATTAAGTATAGTGCCTATCAAATGCCTAACATGCATTTATAATCAAAAAATTTAAAGGAAAATAACAGAATTTTTGTGATGGGTCTAATGGGAAGGAAGTAAAAAAAACACCTATTTTTCCTATGACCTGAACTTCATGAACATAAGCAACTTTAAAAAAAAAAAGTGTTTTTTTTTAAATGCCACTCTAAATTTTCCCTTTCTAATCGAGAAAATGTACATGGCCTAAACATGATATTAAATTATTCTGTTTCATTCTATTCAGAATATTTCAATGAAAAATGAAAGTAAAAAATGACTTTATAGGATACATGAGCTTTTAGACTGAAATAATAGTCAGAATGAGGAAAGATAAGATGTTCACAATGAATTAGAAAAATCTTGACTTCTTTAACTAAGCCACAGATAGTAGCATTGGTAATTCCAATTTTTCTCTGGCTAAGAACAAATTCAAGGAGAAGACTTCTATAATCAAAAAATGGACTATTCTGCAGTTAGAACAAAAGATGGTAAAGACAGCATAATTCTTTTGAGCCATATGGGTACCATGAATGCCATAGAAAGTTTCACAGTCTATTGATGTCTGCATGGGAGGGCTCTCCTTAGGAAAACATCATCTTCCCGAGCAAATAAACACTAGATCATTGAATTAGTTGGAGGGATGAGAAGCTCATGAAAATCTAAATGAATTTCAATGTCAGGAGCTACCTAACTAATCTTCCCTATCCAAGATGTCTTTTTGCAACTGTGGGTCTGGATCTGCCCACACAATGAGACCAATCTTTCGTTTTGGTTGCATAATGTTTGGAGTTTTGACCTCAAAAGCTTTGCAAACTGCCAAATTTCTCTTTTGACTCTCTGACCCATAACTATTTGTCTAAATATATTGTTTGTATTCTGAGTCTTAATTTCCTATATTCCTAGCCTGTGTTCCCAATTTCTACCCAACTCCCTAAGCTTCTATATCTGGTTTGATGCCATAAGAATTTCATGACCCTGCTTTTTTGCACATAGACTCCTGACTTATCAATCTTCATTATCACATATATTCCCATGCCACTTTGAGCCCCAGTTTCAAACTCGCATCTCGAAAGGTCAATAGCCTTTGACCAAGAACTTACCTTCCCTTATGTCTACCTGTCCTTCCTAAAATGTACTAACAATTTGTTGAGTACTGTTGTGTGTACTGTGTTCATTCATGTCTATGTCTATGCACAGGCCTCACAAAAATCTAGTGAGGACTATATCATGCTTTTCATTTTATAGGCAGCACACATAGCCCAAACATACAGCAATTTGCCCTAAGTTATACCATTAATAAAAGGTAGAAGGAGGTGACAGATCTATTTCTGTCTGGCAATAAAATAATTCTCTGTGGGAGACTGTTCTATGGGTGCCCCTCAATAACTGCTACCTTCAATCATACCTGTCCTTATGTTGTCTCTCCCATGCTGATTCTTACTTAGCTATATGAGTGGCTTCAGCTGAAGTGACATTGGCAGACATGATACAAGCAAAAGGTTCATAAGCTCTTGCACATTAGTCAGGATTTGTTCATTTAAAACATCTCTTGCAGCCAGGTACCATATAAAAACCCTGACCAACTTGAGTCTGGCATGCTGCAAGGAAGCCCAATCTTATTACATGTAGAAGCCATGTAGATGAGCTTAGAGGTGCCAGGTAGGGGACTGAAGCTTTCTTGGACCTCCCAGCCCAGACCAGCTAGTGACTTAACACTACAAAGAGTAGAAGACTTTCTCAGACAAGTCCTGCCCATAAGAAATAATAAATTGTTGTTTTAAGACACAAAGTCCAACCCAGGTCCATCTGGGTTAGAAAATAAATTATTACTCCTTTTCAGCCCTCCAGATAGCAAAAGGTTCTCAGAGTAGGAAATAGCCTCTGATCAAATCCTTAGAGCTGCTCTTAAAATGTGGCCCCCAGCTTCCAAGTGTTAGAATTTCTTCCAAAGTTTTTCTTCTTATTGAGTTCCAGTTTCAAAGCATTGTGATCTGAGAATATGCAGGGAATAATCTCAACATTTTGGTATTGGCTGAGACCTGATTTGTGACCCAGTATGTGCTCTATTCTGGAGAAAGTTCCATGTGCACTTGAGAAGAATGAGTATCCTGTTGCTTTAGGGTGGAATGTTCTGTATATATATATATGAAGTCCATCTGGTCCAGTGTGTAATTCAAAGTTCTTGTTTCTTTGTTTATTTTTTGCTTAGATGATCTGTCTGTTGTTGAGAGTGGAGTGTTGAGACACATAGATCAATGGAACAGAATGAAGAGCCTAGATATAGACCCTCAAATCTAAGGTCAGCTAATCTTCAACAAAGCAGGAAAAAATATTTAATGGAAAAAATACTATCTCTTCAACAAATGGTGCTGGGGAAATTGGACAGCTGTACACTTACACCATACATGAAGATAAACTCTAAATGGATAAAAGACCTCAATGTGAGAGGAATCCATCAAAGTCCTAAAGAAGAACATGGGCAGTAACCTCTTTGACATCGGCCACAGCAACTTCTTTCAAAGGCAAGGAAAACAAAAGTGAAAATGAACTTTTGGAACTTTATCAAGATGAAAAGCTTCTGCACAGCAAAAGAAAGAGTCAACAAAACAGAGAGGCAACCTGTGGAATAGGAGAAGATATTTGCAAATGACACTACGGATAAAGGGCTGATATCAAAGATCTATAAAGAACTCAAACTCAACACCCAAAAAAACAAATAATCAAGTCAAAAATGGGCAGAAGATGTGAACAGACACTTCTCAAAAGAAGACATACAAGTGGCTAACAGACATGAAAAAATGTTCATCATCATTAGCCATCAGGGAAATTCAAATCAAAACCACATTGAGATACCATCTTATACCAGTTAGAAAGGCAAAAATTGGCAAGGCAAGAAACAACAAATGTTGGAGAGGTTGTGGAGAAAGGGGAACCTTCTTACACTTTTGGTAGGAATGCAAGTTGGTAAACAGTGTGGAGGCTCCTCACACACTTCCAAACACACTTTGGAAAACAGTGTGGAGGGTCCTCAAAAAGTAAAATAGAGATACACTATGACCCAGCAATTGTACTACTGGGTATTTACCCTGAAGATACAGATGTAGTGAAAAGATGGGCCATATGTACCCCAATGTTCATTGCAGCAATATCCACAATAGCCAAACTGTGGAAAGAGCCAAGATGCCCTTCAACAGATGAATGGATAAAGATGTGGCCCATATACACAATAGACTATTACTCAGCCCTCAGAAAGGATGAATACCAATCTTTTGCATCAACATGGATGGAACTGGAGGAGATTATGCTAAGTGAAATAAGTCAAGCAGAGAAAGTAAATTACATGGTTTCACTTATTTGTGGAACATAAGAAATAGCATGGAGGATATTAGGAGAAGGAAGGGGAAAATGAAGGAGGGGATATCAGGGGAACATGAACCATGAGAGACTATGGACTCTGGGAAACAAACTGAGGGTTTTAGTGGAGAGGGGGGAAGGGCTAGCCCAGTGATGTGTATTAAGGAGGGCACGTATTGCATGAAGCACTGGGTGTTATACCCAAACAATGAATCATGGAACACTACTTCAAAAACAAATAAGGTACTGTATGGTGACTACACCACATAATTTAAAAAATGTGGCCTCCTGGTAATTATCAATTCAAGAATGTGGCAGAAAGAAATCTCTTAAGACCCTTGTAAGATCCAGTCAGCCAGAAGACAAGAAATTCTAAAATCCATAAGGATGTTGTTCCCTAATATCTTGACTCTCAGCTTAAAGCAGAAAATTGTCTTAAGGAGATTTGTGCAAATATATTTTACTTAATGGACAGAAATGGAATTGACTACATGGGAAAACCACAAAGCTTTTAAAGGAAATGTATCATCTTGAACTGAAAGGGAAAGAAGCTGAACAAAATGAAAAGAGGCCTCCAAACTTTCACTGACATAAAAAAGCTCGAGAAAGCTACTTAGCTACAAACATGGGTCATTTCTTACATAAAAGGAAAGATGACTTAGAGGACAAAGCCAAGATCCACTGAGATCAATTAAATAGAAAATCACATGCAAATAATTGGGTCTTTTTCAAGAAAAATTTCTTGTCCCTAGATTTGAGGGAATTGGTAACATATTTCCAGTTGGATTTCAGAATTGCTTTGAAACATTAAGTTCTGTGTGCTCCACATTTCCCTTCTTTTCAGTGCCCAGGTCTATGGCCAGAGAAACTTAATACCTGTTTCATCTCTGTATGTTGCAGGGGAGAGGAACGTACAGAGATTATATAAATCTCTTGAAAGATCAAGTCTCTGGACCAAGAGCCTCAACTTCAAATGTTCATTGCAGCAATGTACACAATAGCCAAACTGTGGAAAGAGCCAAGATACCCTTCAACAGATGAATGGATAAAGAAGATGTGGCCCATATACACCATAGACTATTACTTAGCCCTCAGAAAGGATGAATACCAAACTTTTGCATCAACATGGATGGAACTGGAGGAGATTATGCTAAGTGTATATTTGTATTTGATTTATATGATATGATACTGGACCTAGAATCTGGGAACTAAAAGTGTAATGCAATGAAAGTTTCAGGGAAGGACATGAACTGCTTAGTCAGAGGGAAAACTGTGTTGCTAGTTGACAATCATTCCTCTCTTCCCTTTGCACATATGCTGCTCCTTACCCCGTAAAATATTATATTTTTTCTTTTGACAGACAATAAGCTAGGGCTGTGACTTGCTTTGACTGAGAGAATGCAATGGAATGATGTCCTAAGAGTTCTGAGCCCAGGCATGACAGATTCAACTTCCTCTACCTGGAAAGACAGCCAGCATGGTATAAATAGAAACTTGGGCTAGACTACTGAGTGATGAGGAACCACATGAAGAGTTGGATTGTGGAATTTATGTGGTAACTCGACTAGGTCACAATACCTACCTATTTGATAAAACACATCTGGATGTTGCTTTGAAGGTATTTTTTAGATGAGATTAACATTTCTTCAGTAGACTTTGAGTAAGGCTGATTATCCTCCATAATTAGATGGGACTCATCCAATCAGCTAAAGGCCTTAAGAAAAAAAAAAAAAAAGACAAAAAAAAAAAAAAGACTGAGGTCTCCAAAGGAAGAGAGAATTCTTCCAGCGGTCTGCCTTCATACTTGAGAGGCAATATCAAGTCTTCCTGGGTCTCCAGTCTGCTAGCCTACTCTATAATTTTTGGACTTTCTATCCTCTGTAATCATTTGAGCCGGGTCCTTAAAATCAGTATGTGTGTGTGTGTGTGTGTGTGTACACATCCTGATCCTGTTAGTTTTGTTTCTCTGGAGAACACTGACTACAATGTAGAGAGATAGAGAGACTAGACAGAAAAGCCATGAAGGAGGACACATGTGGGTGAAGGGTTCTTGGACTTTTCCAAGAATGGATGCCAAATGGATGCAACTGAGTTGATACCACGTGAAGTAGAAGAATCACCCAACCAATCACTGCCCAAATTTCTGACCTAACAAACTATGAGGAGAAAAATAAATTATTGTTTTAAGTCACAAGTTCTGGGGTTCATCCCACAGCATTAGGTAACTAAAACATCTCCTTTTTTCCCCAGTCACTCTCTCTCCCATCCTGGACATGAGCTTAATCTTTCTCAGAGTTTTAGCTTGAGGGCAGTCCAAGGGCAACCTGTAACTTGGAATTTGCCAACCTCCAATCAGTGAAGCCGCAGTTTCATTCAGACCAATTATAAGGGATCATGTTTCATTTTAAATAATGATCATTAGGGGATTTCTCATAGGTAGAACAGTTATTAGGTGATCTTACAGTGTCAGCCTTCATTTAAAGACATACTTTCAAAAATAGAGAAGAGGGCTAAACCCAGACAAAGATACCCTAAGGGAGAAAGGAAGCTCAGTCCTCTTATACAATAAACCATTTTGCCCCTAGAGTCTCCAACTCATGCTGAATTCAGGAATGGAATCATTGGAATGCAAGAAGGGCTGTAGCAAGTGTCACTGAGTCACTCAATGACATGCAACAAGAATAATTGGACACAGCTCTACAGCCCAAGAGAACAGTATTAGTGAATGGGCATAGCCACTGAAGCCTTTGAGAATCTGAGAATAATGAGGTCAATTAAATCCTGCCTATCTGTGTTCTGAGAAAATGTCACGCTGTAGCTACCTTGAGACCCAGGCTCGGGGCACAAGCAATGTCATAACATGTGGCAAACAAAAGAGTGGATGTTGAGTGCTGTGCAAAGCTGCTCAGAATAAAATCTCACTGTAATTTTGAGCATGTGATCCATCTGTCAAGGCAGAAAAATAACACATTTGAGAGTCTGTTTATTTATGTGAAGAGTACAAATTTTATACTCTCATTAGCACACCAAATGAAAGGCTGAAGTCAACTTCCAAGTCAATTTTCTGGGACTCTGTGATAGATACAAGAGCACTAAATACACCAGGCATACTTGTTACTAACATTTCTGTAAGGTTAGACATTGTCCTTCTGCCACCAACCCCCTCACGCCGCCTATCCCCCAAATTAGCTGACTCTGTCTTTAATGTATCTTGGTGGTGGATCATTTCAAGCTCTTCATCTAGAAGCACATACAAGTGGTGAATATTGAATACCTATCTATAATTAATATGACCCAATATCTCCCCCCCCATATCCCTGAAGCTGCATTAATGGCTGCTGTCTGCCAGCTGTAGTTTTGTCAAAGATTCCAGTTTAGATATCTAAAGTGCGGATACAACAGCTTGAAAAGTCATTATGGGACTGTATCTGGCAGCTTCATTTTCCCTAAAAAGAGCTCCTTTTCTGAGAATGACTTAACTTAGAAGATGGAATAAAACATTTCTTCAGACAGACTCTTTTGCTGCTATCTCTACCTCACTAGGTTCCCTCCAATCCTCCAAAAGCCAGTAAAGCCACTGTGCTTATTGAATTCCTGTAACATGAGAAATACTGCAGTAGGAGAAGTGGGAAATTAACTGAAGGTATGGAGAGTGCCTAGGCTCAAGAATTCTACAATCTTTTAGATAAGGTCGTAAAAGTCCTTCTTTAAATGGTAATCTATTACAAAGTTTGCAAATCCACTATAGCTACAACTTTCTGCCGTACTTACTTACTCTCTTCTGTTAAAGACAGAGATGCTCCTGAGAGCATTTCAGCTCTCTAAGTCACCACACCTTGTGACACCTCAACACCTTTCTTCTTCTCCGCATATAGCTGCAAAGATGACAGCATCCACTACAAGCGTGTTCCTCTGCCTACGCTGCCCCCCACCCCCAGTGCTATCTGGTAATTACTAACCTCCTCAAGCGACTCCCTATCACATGTCACACAGTGATTATTATAATTCATTCTATTTTCCTTAGGCTCTTTTGTTTTGTTTTCTTGGTCCTCTAGCTAGCAAGGTATTTCTTTCTGTCCCAAGTGGGAACCACTAACTTGTCACATCCTCCCCTTCTCTATTTCAAAAATACTATGTCCTCACACATCTTCATCTTGTTCCTTCTTTGTTGCTGATTTCTCAGCACACCTGCAATCTCATCCTGACCTGTAACCAGCTCAGACACTCCACTAAATGTCCCTTTCTCTCTAGCACAGAGGGCAATAGGGTGAAGTGGTTAAGAGCAAGTTCCCTGGAGATAATACTTCCGGTTTTAAATCCTGACACCACTGCCTGTTTGTACCACCTTGAGCAAGTTATGTAACCTCCTTGTGCCTTAGTCCCTTCACTCCAAATACAGATAATAATAGAAGTACTTCTGTCACAGTTGTGTTATGAAGATTAAATTAGTTAAAGCATTTAGCACACTGTCTGGTACATAATAAGTACTAAAATATTGTTAGCTATTACTACTTTCCACTTTAAATTCTTTCTCTGCCTCAGCCATTTTCTTAATTCTTACATGTCCTTAATCATCTGTGCTTTTTATCTTCATTACTTCAATGCCAATCTTCTTTTGAAAGAGTGATTAATATTTACAGCTGAACTTGCTTCCTGACTCATTAACTCCTGGTAAATTCAGCTGTAGCGCCCACACCAATAGTAGCTCCAAAGGCCTGTATTTGTTCTTATTTTTCTCCACTGACCACTGATCTTATTTTTTTTTTAAGATTTTATTTATTTATTTGACACAATGAAGAGAGAGAGAGAGTGAGATCTAGAGAGAGCACAAGCAGGGCGGTGCAGCAGGGAAAGGGAGAAGCAGACTCCCTGTTAAGTACGGAGCCAGATGGGATGGGGGCTCCATCTCAGGACCTTGAGATCAGACCTTAGCCGAAGGCAGATGTTTAACCAACTGAGCCACACAGGTGCCTCACTGATCTTACTTTATTTTATTTTTGTTGTTGTTTTGATACACAGAGAGAGAGAGAGAGATCACAAGTAGGCAGAGAGGCAGGCAGAGGGTTGGGGAGAAGCAGGCTCAGCAGAGAGCCTGATGTGGGGCTCGAACCCTGGAGCCTGGTCAGGAGTCTCCTGACCCTAAGACTGACTAGTGAGTCTCTAAAAAAGTAGGTCAATTAAAAAAAAAAAAAAGTTGTTGTTGTTGTTTTTAAACAAACTAGTATGTTTTCTTAGATTAAACATCCACACACAAACACACACACAACACCATTGGCTCCCACAAAGTGATTAAACTTCCTACCACAAATGTATTTTAGACAAATTTTCTATTTACAAACAGGAAACCATGTGTAGTTAAATATCTCCTTGAAGTTACTCTGAAAATAGCAACAAGTCTAGAGATGCTGACTTTAGAGAACTAATTGCCACTTTCTATTTTTTCCAAAATATATTTATTTAATTATAATTTCAGTTGGAAGTACTGAGAAGTGGTCACGAACAGTAATGTTTGGAACAAAAGCTTTTAATTGATAAAAATGTAAAAGATAACAAGGGAAATGCAGAATAATCTTGAAGCAGAGGGTAAATCACAGGGAATTTGATGGCTTAAAATATCATGGCACAGTCCCACTACAACTAGGGAACTCAAAATGACCACTACAGCTGGTCACAAATTTTTAAGGTATATATTGCTATTCATGTAAAATATAGGTCTTTAATCACTGTGGGAATGCAAATGAGCCTGACCTAATGGGCAATGAATGGAAAAATCCTGAGAAATAGCTCCATGAAAATATCTCATTGCATATATAATATTTAAGACAATTTTGGAAACACTTTGAAAGTTAAAAACGGAAGAAAGAAATCCTGGCTTTGAGGAATGCTTCAAAAACACAATCAAACAAACAGAAAAAAAAATGCTTGAAGTATCATCAAAGTTAGGTTCAGAATCACCATGGGAGGCAGAGCTCCTGAGACAAGGGCTTGGTGGAACATGGCACGGCAGGGTAGGTTGAATCTGTTTTAACTCAAAAAGAGGCAATCAAGATGACAGAGTGTATTTTTACAAGGAAAGGTATTGTTGAATAATCAAGAATCTGAAAATAAATTGGATTTTTACCCAATACTATGGTGAAAACAGATATGAATGATAGAACTACTTACTAGTCATCTACACTGATAGCACAGTCTCTCAACGTGTGTGGTTTGTTAAAGTACTTGAAGGTAGAACTGGTGATAAAATTTTCAACAAGATATAAGGATCCTAGCATGATATTAACTCGGAAAAAAATGTTGGACTCAAATCTATGTTAGACAAACCTTTGAATCACTAGCGTGCATCAAGCACATGATGGCCCTGACTGCTTCAGAACAGTGATTTTATTCATTCATCAAAAAATATAGGTGCCTGGGTAGTTCACCTGGTTAAGCACTTGCCTTCAGGTCCTGGGATCAAGCCCTGTGTTGGGATCCCTGCTTCTCTGTCCAATATCCTGTTTTTCCCTCTCCCTTGGCTGCTCCCCCTGCTTATGCATTCTCCCTCACTTGTTCTCGTTCAAATAAGTAAAATCTTTAAAAAATATTTTTTTGAGGCCAGTTGGTCCCTGTGTTGAGGGGGCCTGAGGTGTCCTCCTGGTCCATCTCCGTCCCAGCACCTCCAAAGGGGGATCATTCATCAAGGATTTTATATCCAAGGCCCAAAATGTGTTGCCCAAGACGATGAATGCCAACATGGATACAGCTGATGCTGAAAATCAACTGGAACTGGAGGACAAAGCACGACTTTAATTAGTCAATTGCTGAAACATCAGCACACACTTAGATATCTCTCTGAAGAGCAGGTGCAGTTAAGGAAGAAAATCGGAAGCTAAAATCAGAAAACCAAATTCTTGGACAGTATATATAGAAAACCTCATGTCAGCTTCCAGTGGTTTTCAAACAACTTACACAAAAAGCAAGAGAAAGTAAGAGACTGATACCTCTTCCGTTTTATGGAATTGCTGCTGATCTTTCTTTCTTTAAAAGTTGAAAAGATGAAAAAAGTTATAGTAGTTTTGTTTGTGGTTTAATTGAATATTTATGAAGATAATGTCAGATCTAGGCAAAATTAAGAGCATAACAAAACTTACAGAAGTTTGTGTATTATATCTTAGTCTAGGAAAATGGGCAAATGTATCGTACAAATTTTATAATTAGAAATACATATATTTATGAAACTTGAAAATGAATTTTACCAAATTTGATTTGATTTATAGGTTTAGCACTGTATTTTATTATATGCACAGTAAGATATACAAGAAAACAGCCACTGTGTTGTGAAAAGTGACCAAAATCATGTACTGAACACACAGCTTTATGAGCACCGTCTACCATGTTACATATCTTGTCCATTCCCTTCAACCTTCGTATTTCCCTTCCCCTAAGGAAGAATTGGCTTCACATTTGTAAAAAGTAACTTTAATAGTGAATCATCTGTGAGAGAAAGCTGAGCTTGACTTGTTGAAACTTAACCAAAAAAAAAGATTCTTTCTCAGGTCTTACCATAGTTAGTGATAAAACAGGATCATTGGTTTCTCTTTAGTCAACTGAAAACAGGGGCTATAAATATGAAGATTTTTCTTTGCCACTGAATTGTCAAATTGGGAAGGTTTGTTGGTAAAACTTTCCTTTTGCACAAAACAACCTACTTGGTATCTGAAAAGATGAGCTCTAGGTACATGTTTGAGGTGCCTGAGTGGCTTACTGGGTTAAGCATCTGCCTTCAGCTCAGGTCAGGATCCCAAGGTCCAGTGATGGAGCCCTGCATTGGGCTCCCTGTTCGGCGGGAATCCTGCTTCTCCCTCTCCCATTTCTGCTCCTTGTGTTCCCTCTCTCACTGTGTCTCTGTTAAATAAATAAAATCTTAAAAAAAAAAAGAAAATTTTGAGAAAGATAGAAATAAGACGGGAAAAGTACTTGGCATACAGTAGTAACCAACTCTAAATGTTTTTACTCCAGATTTGTGTGATCTCTGGCACAGACTAGATCTTTTGGGGAATATATATCTGAAAGTAGATTAAATACGACTAACCTTATGTCAATGACATCTAGAAGAGAACAGTTACAAAGACTTTAGCGTCAAGGTTTATTTGTGGTACCCAACAGATCAACTTTTGGAAAACTGCTTTAGAGTGCATTAAGTATTAGAATCATGAATAAAATGGGGAGCTTTATATGTATACTAACTGGTATTCTCAGTATTTTATCTCACTACTTCTAGAATATTCTCAAAACCTAACTACTTGGTTTGCAGAGTTTTAGTCACTTTTTGACAATTTCTAAAACTATAGTTTGATGATTCCATTTGGTAAGAAAATTATTATCACAAGTAATGCTAAAATGTTAAATAGAAAAGGAGATCCACTAATACAGTTTTGGGTATTAGATTTGGGCTAAATTTTTTTAAAAGACTTTATTCATTCATTTGACAGAGAGAGACCTAGAGAGCACAAGCAGGGGAACAGCAGAGAGAGAAGAGGCAACTGGCTGAGCAGGGAGCCTGATGCAGAGCTTGATCCCAGGAGCATGGGATCATGACCTGAGCCGAAGGCAGAGGCTTAACCCACTGAGTCACCCAGGTGCCCCGAATTGTGGCTACTTTTAATCATAGAATAATCTTATGTTTGTATTGATGTAAGATTTGACCAATGGCTTCAGCTGGATGAATGTAATACTTATGCTGCAAACATTTTTCATCCCTTTTGTGACCTGATTTATAAACATTTCAAATTATGCTGTAGTTTCGCTTTACTGTTTAAAAAAAGCTGTTTCAGAATACACACACACACACACACACACACATACATGTGCATATATATATGTATATGTATGTATGTATTTGGACTCCTACTGTGCCTACCACCATGCTAGATCCTAAGGATTTCACTTTGGATAAAGCAGACAGTCTTATCCTTTGAGTGTTTACATTTGCCAAGAGATTCCTTCAAAAGATTTTTTTTTTTTGTCTTATTTTCCTTGACCTTTCTCAGGATGTTCAACAACTTAGTAAAACTAGATAATTTTGCAAAATGTGATATTTTTAATGTTCCTTATTTTAGATAAATTTTAATATAATGAGAAGAGAATGAGAAAGCTTATAGTACCACCTAGATGCATTCTTGCGCAACCAAAAAATAGTACTCATAGAGTTTTCTTTTCTTTTTTTTTTTTTAAAGATTTTATTTATTTATTTGACAGAGACAGATCACAAGTAGGCAGAGAGGCAGGCAGAGAGAGAGAGGAGGAAGCAGGCTCCCTGCTGAGCAGAGAGCCCAATGCGGGACTCGATCCCAGGACCCTGTGATCATGACCTGAGCCGAAGGCAGCAGCTTAACCCACTGAGCCACCCAGGCGCCCTGTACTCATAGAGTTTTCTAATTCAGCCATAAATTAATTTATTTCCTTGGAAATAAAAAAGTCATCATAAAAAAACCCCTAAGTATTATGAGTTAATTTAGTTTTCGTACTTCTAATAAATTGGGTCACAGGGAATTATGTATTTAGCTGATATCCCCCCAAAGTCTGAACACCCTCATTCAACCACTGTAAGGTAAAATTAAGGTGATGACTTTCACAGAACGTGACAAATTATAACATGGTATAGAAGCCTGACAGTTGAATGGAGATGTCAGAATGTAAATAATCTGAGACTCATCTCATTAACATGTGACAAAAATTATAACATCAGTCACCAAATAAAGATTATTATTCCTTAATTGAAAATATCCTTTTTGGCTATTTCCATGGAAATTTAAAAAACACTAACCAGTGGATCAGAGACTCTTTTTATCTCCGACTAAGCAAGTAGGCAAGTGAGCCAACTCTTCAGCAAGTAGATGAAGTCATTGAAATCTTTGGCAAGAAAGACCTGACAACATGGCATCATCTTTCCATTGGTGATTCTGGCATGCTTCTCCTATAAGATTCCCCATATACAGCTCCCTATGTCTTCAAAAATTATTTTTTAAGTGCCCACAGGTACTTGTGAATTTGCTTCCTAAGGATCAGGCAACACCATGAAGAAAAAGTACAGATCAGCTGGACTCAGTGGATCTGATTTGCTATCTTTAATTCAGTTCAACATATATGTGAAAGTGATAAATTCAATGAATAACATTTCAGGCCTCATCTTTTGGTTATCACTTTCCCTCAAGATTCATATGAATTCGTCAGTCATTCCCTTCAGCTATTACTCCAGTTTTTATTTCTGGCACCATACAACCTATTTTCCACATAGCAGGCAGAGAAATAATTTAAAAATCTACATCACATCATTAATCACTGTGTTAAAAGACCTCAATATTTTACTGAGGCATTTAAAACAAAACCCACTGCTTGGCATGGCCTTCCAGACCTCTGCTCACTCTTTCAATTCATTTTGTACCATAATTCCCTAGACCTCTTTTTCTTCTCTGTAGTAGCTTCTTCACATCCAAAGGCTGTATTGTGCTCAGGTCACTTGTTCCCCATCCTCAAGCCAAATAAACTTGTTCCCCATCCTCAAATCAACTTTTATTCAAAAACTTCTTTGACTGTATCTTCTCACTTCCCCATCACTCTAGACTTCATTATGTTTTGCTTCCATCACAGTAGTTATTTTCTGTATTATCCTGTTTATTTATTAAATTAGCTTATTTATTAAGTTAATAATTATTATTTATTAATTTAATAAATTAAATTAATGTGTCACCCTCTCACTGTACAGTAAGTGATCTATTTCCCTCTCACTATACCTGTGATCTGTCTCCTTCTCACTATACAGAAAGCTCCAAGACAGGCTTTATTTCAATTATGGGCATATCCCTAGTGTCTAAAACTGTGTCTAGTACATGCTGGGTACTCATCAAAGAATAGTTGATTAAATCGATGAATATAGCAGGATCATGATCATTAATGAATGAATGAATCAGGGAGAAATTATATGTGATTAGATCACAGAGTAGAATAAAGAATCTACACATTAAAAAAAATAAAACAGATAATACTAAGGGAATGTTGCACTTTGAACTATGCTTCCAAATAATCTGGATTAAAACTTTAGTTTCCTCTGGTTATTCTAGGTATGTGAATATGCTGGAAAATTCCAAGGATCTGTGCTCCATATTCTATTCCTGATAATATCATTTTCACAACCATTATTCACTTCTAAGCAGAGGACTTTTAAATATTTCTCTCAGTTTTCATGTTCCATCTGCCCCAAAACATCATTATTCCTCAGAGACAGACCCTCTTTCTCTGCTCCTTATCTTAGTTAGGCTGGTAGCCTTCCAGAAATTCCCTTTGCCTCTTTCTTCTATCTACTGTGTTTCTTTCCCTCCTCTCAACACACATCTTGGCAAAATTCTTCACATCTGACCCATTGTTTCAGTATCTACTGCTCTGGGTCTAACATCCTTCATTGCTTGCCTAAACCATTATTAAAATTTTCGAAATGGTCTTCTTACTATAATTGTTTCCTACCTCCAATCCATCTGCCCCTAAATCCTAGATCTATTCATTTCCCTCTTCAAATCTAAACCTTCCATGGGGACAAGTAACTACAGAAAGTAATCCCAATCTCTGAACATAAAAATAAGCACACTCCATAAAATGTCCCTGACAGATATTTCTAGTTTATAATCCTAACCTTCCCTTTTCCCTCCACAAATCTTTGCATTAAAAACCCTCATGAATCAACATTCTACAAAGAGCGTCCATGTTTTTGTCACCACTGATCTTTCTCTCTATATTATCTCTACCCATTGTGCCCATTCCCTGACCCCTGTGTTCTGGACACTTCACATAGGTTGAATTTGCTGAGTAAATAAACCTCTGTCCTTCTTTCAAGGCCAAGCCTATGACAGTTTCATGAAATCTTCCCCCATCCCTCTGGTCAGATTACCCTTTCCCTCCCTGAAGTGTATATTATACTTCGTAGCTCTATTTTAGTATTTTAGGCATACTCTGCTTTCCAGTATAACTGGTTGGGTACACATCTGTCCTTCCCAGTAAACTGAAATTTTCATGATGGCTAGGACTATTGCTAATCCATAAAGAATGTTTCCGTGGCATAGATTAGCTTAACTGAAGGTTAACTAATCAGTCAGGATGAGAGTAGAGTATTTGTGGAGGTGGTGGTCAGAGTCTAAGGTGGTGAGGATGTGGTAGATGAGGTGAGCTGTGTATGGGATAGTAGTGGTGCGAAGTCCCAGCATTATCTTCAGTGGTGTGGAAATTTCTCACACTGTGAATTATATTTGCCACTTTTGGCCACCAGAAGCCTAAATCAATCCAAGTAGACACCGAGATGCTCCTACACCACAAAGTAAGGTTATATAATCATTCCAATCATCATCCATTAATATCTAAAGTGCTTGGTGGAAGCACGGGGCAGAAATAAAGAGCAAATGATCTAATTAATTCCCCTATCCTAAAGCCCTAACTGCACAGACTTCCCTTCAATAACCATGACCCAAACTGTGCTCAAAGAGTAGGTTAATATCCAGGATCAGAAGAGCTGAAAACTAAATCTTGCAACAAAACATTCATTCTCATATTCAGATGAAAAAATGTCTACTCACATTTTGAAGTCTGCATAAACCAAACCTTAAAAAGCTATGTAATTTTCAAGTAAATACAGTCCACAGTCATATTTTATTTATAGATGATGTGGCATCTTAAAATTCAAGGCTTTTGTTGAAATTAGGTAGAAAATAATGTAGAACTTGCAATGTAGAAAATGTAATGGACAACTCAGACTAATGTAGAAAATGTAATGGACAACTCAGACTCCTTTACATTTTATTTCTGAAAAAGAAAATATTTCCTTATATTCAGAGATATATATCTTCCTTGACATCTATAGAATCTTTTGAGATTTATTTGGTGGAAAGGGGTGGGAAGATTACCACCCATGATTAAAGAAACTCTGATGTATTCCATAGATTCCAGAAGAAATCTTTTAATTTAACAAACATTAATTATAAACAAAAATTTTAAAGGTGTTTCATGTGGCAAATAGATATTAAAGGAAATTCAACATTACAGAGGCTATTTGCCTCCCTCAATTTCTCCACCATATTAGTTTTCACCATATCCTGATATTGTAAGTAAATCAAAATAAGAGTCATGAAAACAATAGGAGCCAAAAAAACCACAAAAAAAACAAAAATGGTGCAAGTCAGCAGACCACTCTAAAAAATCAGAACAGCAACACCGAAAAAGCCAGGGATAATTGACATGTACATTCTTCCTCTAAATCTGTGTTTGACTCAAAACTAGACTATATTTCAGTCAGCTAACTCTGCCTCACAAAGAAAAAGAAAATTATATGCACTATTTAAATCTACCTTTTTACCTGCTGTTAAACCACTGAGCTTTTTAACTGAAATTTCACATTTAAAAAGTGTAAGGTATTTATAGTAAGAATAAAATACTAAGATACTCATCCAAATTATGCCAAATCTTGATCCTAATGAGGATAGATAAAAGCAAATAGTGTGTCTTAGAATAACAGGGAGAACCTGTGTATCATTCACTACAGGTTACAATAATTGGAATTATTTAGTTTATAGACAAAATGGTCAAACCTGATATAATTACATATGAAATAAATGTTATACTGTAGACTAACAGTGACGTTAAAGCAAATTATAAGTAATAATAAAAATCACCTTTATTTTCTAACTATTATCTAGGGAAGTATTTTATTATCAACTGGTTAATGAAAGACATAAATGCTCTTTTAAATAGAGCTTTGGAAATAAATTTGGTAATTCAGAGAAATACAGTAAAATCTTATTATAGATTAAGCTATATTTAAGAAAAAATGATGACTCTGATGAAGATGGTAGCCAACAGAACTAACGACTTATTGGAGAGAATATAAATCTATTCTTTAGACTGTAGTAAGTTGACATTTATCCATTTCATTTGATCAATGTGTACAGTCACACTGCATAATTTAAGCTTTTAACTTTGGTAAAACTTACCACCTGGTTTCTACTTCTCTATCATGTTCTTATCTGTAGAATTAAAGTATTATTTTTAACTTCTTCCTGATGACCTCAAAACATTCTATTTTCCAAATAATTTTCCATACCTGACAAGGTTAAGACGGTGTACAGACATTCATTTGTTCTAAATGAAAAAGATGCTCATTCCCATACTATGTTACTTTGGTGTCATACAGAATACACTGTGGGCTTAAGAATAGTACAGACCTGTGTTCAAATCCTCCCCCTTCTAGGGAAGTCATTTAACCTCTCTGAACTGGGTCCTCTAACTGTACAGTGGAGATAATTTACTGGATAAGCTAGCTCTGAGAATCAAATGAGATAACCTATGTGAAGCATCTGCCATATGACATTCCTCACAGCAGTTATTTAAAACATATTGTCCCCACCGCTCCCAGCTACAAGTCCTTTTAGGTGAACATGTTAAGTGAAAGATGGCACATAAGCTTGTGAAACCTTGTGGTTATTCAGAATTTCTCCAACAGAAAAACTATGTATGTCTTTGAAATCCACATTGCGTATTTTGAAAAAGTGCAGTTCTTCTTGCAATATCTCTACATCTCTGTAGGTAGGTCAGCAGAAAACTTATTATGGCAACATTTTGTAGGTAAGCCATGGCTGTCACCACCACCACCAAATAAAACATTAATTCTGTATCAAGTGTCTGACTCCTATGACAATGCTGTTGTGATTAGAAATTATCTCCAGATTTGGCAAAAAACAAATGTCTATGTTGAGATCTACACAAACTCTCTCCCTCCCAGCATTCTTTTTACTGAGTTTATACCCACTGAGATCTACATATCACTGGTAAATTATCACCCTTTTCAGCTGTGTTGTTTGGGTGAAGCACCAATTTTCCTTGAGAGACGGGCAACATTTCCTTTCACTCAAAATTCTATCTTTGGTTATATAATGGGAACAAAACCACAAAATCCTCAGCAATTTATCACCAGTGTTTGATAACTGCCAGTGATCACTTTGGGTTTTGAAGGGCTCTAGAGTAGGAATTTCAAAGAAAAGACATTCTCTTCAAAAGTCACGATTGCATCCTCTGGAATTCCGCTGCTCTCCTTGGTATTGAACCTGCACTCCATAAGTGATTCTTAATCTCACAGAACAAACTGAGGGTTGCTGGGGTGGGGGGTGGGGGTTGGAAGAAGGGGGTGGGGTTATGGACACTGGGGAGGGTATGTGCTATGGTGAGTGCTGTGAAGTGTGTGAACCTGGCGATTCACAGACCTGTACCCCTGGGGATAAAAATATATTATATGTTTATAAAAAATTTAAAAAAAGTCACGATTGTTAGATTCTACATGAAAGAAGTTTCCTTGGTTATCCTACCACTCTTACATTCCAGGAACTCAAAACAGACTCTCAAAAAGAGTGAATAAAAATGGTAAATTTTATGTTGTGCATTTTTTACCACAATCAAGAAAAAAGTAAGTGATACTAGCTAGCTCTAAAGTCTCACTGTTAAAAGTCAAGTAACTGTCCTAACCCTTAAACCTTAATCTCAGTATTCATTAATTTTATGCATCTCACGGGCTGATGTATCCTTCTTTCTTGATAACACCCTAAGAACTTAGAGATCCTGTCCCTTAACAAGTTGAAAGTTGGGCTTTCTGGAGGGGAGAATTTTCACACCATCTGGATGAGCCAAAGGGTCATGTCACATCCTACTTATCAATGCAACTTCTAGAAGCCATGTGGTGGAAGTACAGTATAGAAAGAAATTTGGCAAAAGACATGTGGGGAAAAGAAAAAGGATTTGTTCCTAGTTTTTTTCCTCCACTAAAAATATTTCTAGGGTGTAGTTTTTGAATGAAATAATAATAATATATACTGTTAGTTCAGAGTCCTTTCCATGAGTTATATGTAAAGGACTATAAGTTTTCAGAGAAGTGTTTAGACTACTCTCTTTACTAGCAGACTTTATCTTATAAATTTTGGCCTTCCCTTTCAAATGATAAGTTAGAATATTCTAGGTAGAAAAGATGTCAAAAGGGCAATATTGTTGGAGGGGTAGGAGTGGATAAGAAGAGCATATATACAAAACAACCATCATGGGCGCCTGAGTGGCTCAGTGGGTTAATCCTCTGCCTTCAGCTCAAGTCATGATCTCAGGGTTCTGGGATCGAGTCCCACAACGGGCTCTTTGTTCAGCAGGGAGCCTGCTTCCTCCTCTCTCTCTCTGCTTGCCTCTCTGCCTATTCATGATCTCTCTCTGTCAAATAAATAAAATCTTTTTTTTTTTAAGATTTTTTTTTTTATTTGATAGATAGAGAGAGATCACAAGTAGTCAGAGAGGCAGGCGGGGGGTGGGGAAGCAGGCTCCCCGCTGAGCAGAGAGCCCGATGCGGGGCTCGATCCCAGGACCCCGAGATCATGACCCGAGCCGAAGGCAGAGGCTTAAACCACTGAGCCACCCAGGTGCCCCAATAAATAAAATCTTAAAAAAAAAAAAAAAACCACCATGCAAGTGAAGGAGATTTTTCAGGGGCTGATTAAGAGTTGAAGATTTTTAGGAGTAGGGTTATGGATGGGAAATGTGTGAATTTCCCATTGCCTCTATAACCCATTACCACAACTTAGTAGCATAAAACATCACAGATTTATTCTCTTATAGTTCCAGAGGTGAGAAGTCCAAAATGAGTTTTATAGAGCTAAAAGTAAGATTTTGGCAGGCTTGGTTCTTTCTGGAGATGCTGGGGTGGTGGTGGTGGGGGTTGGGGGGTGATCAGTTCTGTTCATCTTGTAGCTTGTAAAGCCACCCACACTCATTGGCTTGTGGCCACACCACACCAATTTCTACTTGTGTCATCACAGTGCCTTCTTACCTTTTACCTCCTTGTCTCTCTTATAAAATACCTCTTCTGATTATATTCAGGGCCTAAAATTCAATGACTGAGCATCCTCTCCCATCCCAAGATCATTAAATTAATCACATCTGTGAAGTTCTTTCTGCCATGAAAAGTAATATATTTATAGTTCCAGGGATTAGAATGTGGACATCTTCTGGGGGCCATTATTCAGCCTACCATGGGAGGAAGTAAAAATTATGATAATATCCATCATTACTACACATTGTTCATGATGCCAGATACTTCACATGCATTATATCCCATAATTCCCTTTCTTTCTCTGCCTCTCTGCAATATAGTAATGATTAAAGATGATATTTAAAATATTTAAAAACTTGTACATTAGGGCACTGAGCAATAACACTAGATTCCAGACATAGTCCTGGAGCTGTCACAGCTATGTTACCAAGAGAGTCCTACGTAGTCCCAGGAAAGCATTCTGGAAAGCCATAATGTGCAAATGTGAGCCTACTGATTAAATTCTTAGCCTGAGGAGAAGCTTACTAAGCACCTAACGGAGGCAGGTCCTCTGCAAGGTACTTTCCATGCATTAACATAATTTATCCTTACTTAAACTTTCTTGGGAGAGAGGTTGTTATCACTATTTTACAGATGAAGGAAATAAGACTCAGGAAGTTAGATGACTTGCCCACGTCCACAGTGAACATCACTGGGATCACCAGCAGCCAAACCCTGTGTGACTGTGACTTCCCTTTTCCTGCCATCAGGTTACACTGAGCCTTATGCAAAAATCTAGTATAATAATATAGTCTAGAGATACTGAAGGATTATCAAAGCAATATGATGGTCTGAATAATGAATTAAATATTAGAGTTATGAAAATAATGTAGTGAACCCTTCTTCAATGACAAGAGTCAGTGTGGCCACTGATGCTCCTCAAGAGAAGGTCTAATCATCATATCAAATGACCCAATCTGTTACTTCTTGGGAGAGGCCCAGGAAGGCTCCTTCCCACAAAAGCATTGCCAAAGGGATCTAAGTGCACATGAGCCTCCCAAGCATGGGGCTCTGCACAAGAAAGTCTTTGGCTGTCTAATATGCCTACCACTGGCTTTTCTACCAGTGCCATGTATCATTCCCAGCATATTCAATCTAATTCTTAAAGTTGTGCAACAGTAAAATCAATTACACTCATCTTGGTTTGCTTAGGCCTACAAAATTTAATAGCCACCAACTATATAAGACATTGACTGATGAGTTTCAAAATAAAATTTGGCTGGAAATATCACAGTCATCAACCCTCATCATTACTTGGCAGTATCATATTCATTTTTTGTTTGATATGCAACAAATGTATTTATTTATGTGAGCCTGACAGATTTTTTGCTGTAATTAAAGGAACCATGAGAAAGCAAGTGCAAATTCATAAGATATTAAAATACTTCAAATCATGGGTTATCACTGGATCCAGGTACAAATGTCCTATTATTCATGTGCACACCCTTGTATAGACACTCAGCACATAATTTATAATACATATCAGCGCCTTCAGCGTATCATAAGGAGGAAGTTTTGTTTATTTTCAGCAACATCTAGTCCCTGACATATTTTAATTCCTGTATTTGAAAAAAAGAGTATGAGCTCATGAGCAAACCATATCACAGTAATTCAAACAGTGTGACTGATGACATAAGGAAAAGTGTTGGTAAAGTTACACGGGCCATTAACATAATCATTTTCTCAACTTTCTCTGAAAATTCCCATGAATATATCCAAAAAGTAATATATATTCAAACCTTCAAAATCTTGTTAAAAGAACATCAGGGAGTTCAAAAAATTGTTGGAATTCTGGGCGGAAAAAAATGAACAAATACTAAGTCTCCTATAACTGACACTGAAGTCAGAATTCTCACTCCACCAAAAAAACCAGGCAAGAACTTTTGTTGCTTAGTTACCCTCATGTCCTCACAGGCCTGGGTGCCTAGCCTATGGAAATGAATTCAATCCAGCAAGTGATCCCTGACTTGGACACTTCAGGGTCCATTTGTTTACTCAAACCAGACAGTGCTTTGTTTATAAATGGTCTTAGAATTTCATTCATTCTGAGAGGGTGGGGACAAGGGAAGAAGGCAGACAGAGAACATGAAACACATACAAACCCCAAATGCATACTATTTCTAAATTTTTAAATTTATGATAAATATTAATGTCATTGCTAGCTGCAAGGGGAATTCACCATGAGATGTTCCAGAGACCAGAAGAATCCAATGTACTTCAATTACCTGCATGTTAGCTTAATTCAGATAGGATATTATTTATGGTTTTCCACCATTGCACAAAACCAAAACAAGAACACAGTCCTGTTAATGCCATTTTGTGGGTAAGGATGGGGAGAGAATGAGCAATTATAAAATCTTAAAGCTTAAGGAATCAAAGAATATTATAAGCCTTATAAGTTAAAATGTTTAATGCTTATAAATTCATTTTTTAAAAATATTTTATTTATTTATTTGACAGAGAGATCACAGGTAGGCAGAGAGGCAGGTAGAGAGAGAGGAGGAGGCAGGCTCCCTGCTGAGCAGAGAGCCCAATTCGGGGCTTGATCCCAGGACCCTGAGATCATGACCTGAGTCAAAGACAGAGGCTTAACCCACTGAGCCACCCAGGTGCCTCTGTAAATTCATTTTTAACAGATGTATAAAATGCAGAACTAAAAAGCTTAGTTGGACCTTTTTCCAAACCATTCTCATACCATTTCAATGGAGAAAAAAGGATGAGCATTGTTGTTTTCAGTTTGTAGGCATGAGATCTTTACATTAAGTTTTAAGTTTCATAAATTGTCCCTAACTTGTTTTAGCTTAAAATTAGAGATTAGTTTACTAATTTATAGTTGGCTCTCACTTATATCTTCTATTCTGAGCTCCTCTGTTTATGTATTCATTGATTTATTCATTGATTGGTCCTATTAATATTTATGAGTACTGTTGTGTGTCAGTGGCTATGGTACGTCTCAAAAATTTGCGCGAACAAGAGAATGGTTTCTGCTCTCATACAGTTTCTAGTGAAGAAGAGAAGACAGATTTTGGACAAATAATTTCAAAAGCAATTAATTAAATAAAATTATTATTATAAAGGAGACATTAAACACATTCTAAAAGCATATAACTCCTTTTCAGCTGAAGAAATCAAAGCTAGTACCAAAATATGGAATATAAGTGGCAAGATTATATTCTAGTTAACATACTGAACACCACATCTTAAGATGACTACTCTTTAATGTTATGCGTATTATCAAACTGATACAAAAACATTAAACAATCAAAATGAAATATAAATGGCATATTTAACACCACCACTTTGAGGATTGGGGAAGAATCAGTGGGTTCCACACTTTTCTTGCAAGTCATACTCATTTTTTAAAAAGTCCCTATGCTAAAAGCATCATAGTATGTTTGTCTAAGAGGTCGCTGGCCCTGAAACCATCTAATCGTGTATCTTTAGCTTCATCTACAACAAAAGATTTGTGTATAATTTCTGATTTTAAGACACTTTCTAGGCTTATCAAAAACATACAGATGTCCTTTCTTCAGCAATAAAACATACAGATGTCCTTTCTTCGTCATACCACTGTATTGAAGTTTCTTCATTCTCTTTTATATGATGACAAACACAACCAGTCATAGCACGATGGCGGTTCAGGCAGCCACACTTATACTCTAGAACATACTATATGTTGTAGGAAATATACTCTGATTATATTGTAAGTGTATATTTTATCATTCACATAGAAATAGATTTTGAATGCCACTCCACTCAATTCACCAAACTGAAACACATTCTCTTTCAAGTTACCCAATTGTCTTTACTTCTTGAGGTGAATTCTTTAAGTTTCACTAAGTACAACAATGGACTCATTTAGCTATCTGTAGCTTCCATCAGCCACAAATTTCATATTTTATTAGGATCTAAGCATAATTCTCTTTTGAGTTTTTCTATAAACAATGCAATATTACTCAGCCATCAGAAAGAATGAATACCCAACTTTTGTATCAACATGGATGGGACTAGAGGAGATTATGCTGAGTGAAAGAAGTCACGCAGAGAAAGTCAATTATCATATGGTTTCACTTACTGGTGGAACATTAGGAATAATGTGGAGGACATTAGGAGAAGGAAAGGAAAAATGAATTGGAGGAAATCAGAGGGGAGAGGAACCACAGGAGATTGTGGACTCGGAGAAACAAACTGAAGGTTTTAGAGAGGAGGAGGGTGGAGGGATGAATGAGCCTGGTGGTGGGTATTAAGGAGGGCACGTATTGCATGGAGCACTGGGTGTGGTGCATAAACAATGAATCTTGGAACACTGAAAAGAAATAAAATTAAATTTAAAATAAGAAACATAAAAAAAGAGTTTTTCTAATATAAAGACATAGAGCTCACATACACACACACACAAGCCTCAATACCTCTTTTTTTGGTACAAAATATCATTGTATAAAAAGACAAGAGTGCTAATGTCACCAGCAGGACACAAGCCATAGCTTGCTCTCCTCATAGTGAAGTGGGACTTTATGGTCACCTGTCTCTACATTTTCACCCATCTTTCTGTTAATAAAAGGTAAATGCTGATGAGCCTGATGGTTGCAGACTCCACCTTTGGACAGAGAAGGACAATATCCTAATGGAAGTTGTGTATGGCTACAGTCCATGTCATTTATTTTACTATAACTTTGACCCAATGAGTTAATCAGCTTTCATTTTGATTATATCCAACTATTACTCAGAGCCTCATACCTTGTGGACAGTTTATCTATGTTCTTAATCCTTTAAATTGGCATTGGGATAAGACATAATATTCAAGAAAACAAAATGACCAGTTATATATTATTGTTATAGGTGATATTAGGTCTGTGCTCATTCAAGAATAATATCACCTTATAATGACCTACTTCTCCACAATGTCAGAGGCAGTCCCAAAGTAGTAAGTCAGCTAATAGACACTGGCATTAACTCTCAGTACTCTCAATGTGCTCTCTTGTTTCATTTACTTCAGGGTATATTAGGTAATATTTTAAGGCAATAGGGCATTTTTTTTTTTACTGTTCTTTTTTTTTTCAATTTATTTATTTTCAGAAAAACATTATTCATTATTTTTTCACCACACCCAGTGCTCCATGCAAGCCGTGCCCTCTATAATACCCACCACCTGGTACCCCAACCTCCCACCCCCCCGCCACTTCAAACCCCTCAGATTGTTTTTCAAAGTCCATAGTCTCTCATGGTTCACCTCCCCTTCCAATTTACCCAAATTCCCTACTCCTCTCTAACGCCCCTTGTCCTCCATGCTATTTGTTATGCTCCACAAATAAGTGAAACCATATGATAATTGACAATAGGGCATTTTTTGCTTAAGATTCCTACTTACAATTAGGTGAACCTAGAATTCTTTCATAACTGTGAAATTTCATAAAGAAAAATGTCTTCTCACTATAAAGTAGAATACTTTCATTATTTTAGCTGATTTAAATAAAAGTTCATGAAAGCCTGACTCTGATTATTAATTTTAGTGTTATAATTCAACTATCATTACTAGCTCTGTTAACAACATCACTCATGGGGTGCCTGGGTGGCTCAGTGGGTTAAAGCCTCTGCCTTCGGCTCAGGTCATGATCCCAGGGTCCTGGGATCTAGCCCGGCATCAGGCTCTCTGCTCAGCAGGATGCCTGCTTCCTCCTCTCTCTGCCTGCCTCTCTGCCTACTTGTGATCTCTGTCTGTCAAATAAATAAAATCTTAAAACAAAAACCAAAAAAAAAAAAAAAACAAAACCCAAAAAAACCCCACTCATTAAGTAATAAACTGCTCAGAATTTTT
Source organism: Neogale vison (assembly GCF_020171115.1). Taxonomy (NCBI): domain Eukaryota; kingdom Metazoa; phylum Chordata; class Mammalia; order Carnivora; family Mustelidae; genus Neogale; species Neogale vison. Next base: position 227,312,822 of record NC_058091.1, on the reverse strand, counting down.
ATTTTGAGAAGTAATTACTGCATGAGTAAAACTCCAGGGTTATAGAGATATAGATACATAGATATAGACAGACAGACAGACACACACACACACACACATACATTCCACTCATGATTTTAAAATAAAATCTTTAAAAAATATATTGAAAATAACACAGGGCCAAAATACACACACACACACACACGTGTGTGTGTGTGTGTGTGTGTATACATGGTATCTATACCTCACTAGTTGAAAAGTGAAAATGTTGGTTGATGGTCCTGTGTTTGGCTTATTACTCCAGAGAATTTTGTACCTATAATCACAGTTCTATATAGTACTCTTGGGGTACTGTTGTCCAGAACTTCCTGTTCTCTGGGGAAAAATGTGGGTTACTCATTATCACATATTAGTAACCCTCTGAAAACAAGTTGTACATAGAGGAAAGCATAGTTAATTCTTGCAGCAACCAGAGACCCCTTTGTACCCTGCCAAAGCAATGTTACAAACCTATTACACGGAATACAATTTTAACAATAACATTTGAAAATAACTGAATTCTCAACTGAAGGATTCTCATTAAGAGCCCTAGCTTATTTTCTTCTAAATAAGTATATTTTGTATATTAAGTATATTTTGCTCTATATCAAATGCTATTCTCTTGCCTGGGTTATTTCTACCTGCAGGAAACACACAACAGAAAACAAATTAATACAAAAACTGTGAGGAAAAGGATTAAGATTGAACACCTAACACATTCATAGGACATTACAAAGTTTAGCTATGTCCAGAAAGCTACAATACTCACAGATAGCAAGAAGGAGCTAAACAAATACAGAGAGGTAATTACAGTTGTGAAGTCATTATCAAGGAGTAAGAAGGGAAAAAAAAGTTCAGTCAGTTAGGACATCACAAAGATCAATGGCATCAACAAATATAGCCATATATTCCAAATTGCATATTATTCTACTTTCCCGAAGACTGGACAGCTCCTGGAAGGAAGGGACCATGCACACATCTTCTGATCGAGCAGGATTATTTGACATTGTATTATAGACAGCAAAATGTCTGTTAATGTTTACTATCTTAAAAAAAAAAAAAAAGCCAAGGGTGCCTGGGTGGCTCAGTTGTTAAGAGTCTGCCTCCAGCTCAGGTCATGATCCCAGTGTCTTGGGATCGAGCCCCTGCATGGGGCCCCTGCTCAGTGAGAAGCCTGTTTCTCCCTCTGTCTCTCCCCTACTTTGTGTTCCTTCTCTCTGTCTCTCTCTGTAAAATCAATCAATCAATCTTTTTTAAAAAAAAGCTATAGTGTTGGGGCACCTGGGTGGCTCAGTGGGTTAAGCCTCTGCCTTGGGCTCAGGTCATGATCTCAGGGTCCTGGGATCAAGCCCCGCATCGAGCTCTCTGCTTAGCGAGGAGCCTGCTTCCCCCTTTCTTTCTGCCTGCCTCTGCCTACTTGTGATCTCTCTATAATATCAAATAAATAAGTAAAATCTTAAAAAAAAAAGCTGTAGTGTAAAATTACAAAAAAATAAAAACTCATTAGTTTACAAAGGAAGTTTCTGTTGACACAGGGGTACTTTCCTCCACTGTTTTCATATAAGCTCCAAACTTTCAGAAACAATGACAAATTTGCACAGGAGTCTGCACAAAGGAGGAGTAAGTGGAAGTTAGTGAGACTAATGTCTCTAAGGTGTGCACACATATCTGTATTTCATTTCATCATACCTTTCCTCAAACCAAAGATAAATGAATTACAAAAACTGATTCAGAACAACCTGGCCTATTCTCTTTTCCAATAACATTAAATAGATAAATGGCATATAGTACATTACACGTGATGTATTATACATGTTAAAATATGCATGTATTTTATCTATAAAAGTAGCTAGGCACTATGTCTTGTTCTAAGCACTTTCATATATTTTTCTCCCTTCATCCACATAATAACTGTAAGAGGCTGAAATGATTATCCATGAGACATAAGAAAACTGAAAGAGCTTGATGTTAGGTGACTTCCCCAAGGTGAGCCAGTTAGTAAGTGGCAAAGCCGGAACTCTAAAGCCAGGCAATCTGACCCCAGAGCCTGGGCTGTGAACCTCCATTCTGTGCTGTCTGCATTGAATACCACAGCATGCAGGACCATGGAGAGACAGTGACAGCAGAAATAAGCAAAATCCCTAACAAGTGGAAAATGAAAAAGTAAAAGCTTAGCAACGAAACAGAGGTGGAGCGGAGGTAAGAAAGGAGAAGTGAAGAAGGGAAGGGAAGAAGTGGGAAGAAAGATAATACACAGATACTAACAAAAGATCTAAGTACCATGAGCTTCTGTGTCCTCGCTGTATGATTTTCCTAATGATACCAGAGGGTGACGAGAACCCCTTCAGTGACTGTTCATTGTCTTTCAACTCATTTCAGCAGAAAACGTGGGTAACTGCCACATCAAAAAACTCATAAAAGAAAATAGCAATTTATGTATGAATCATATTCCAACTTCTACTCCTGAAAATTGCCTGACTTCTTCATTGTCAGTAAAATACTGAGTGTTCCTTGAATGAAGTCATCATCACAGCATTTTCTAGCTCAGTTCAAAATACAAAAGACCGTTGGCCTATATTCAACTTCTTTTCCAAATGAGGCTTGTAGGCAATACTGAGAACTAGAAGCATCAACCCCCTCCCCCAAATAGAAGTTTATACTGAAACTCTGCTGAGATGTCTGTCATATATGAATGATAGAGAAAGAAGAGAAGCAGCAATAGTGGTACAATGAATAGAAAAATAATGGCCAACAGCTATGATCTGTGTGCGTACTAAATGAATTTCCCCTGCAAGAGAAACAGCAGAGTGGGGTAGGCAGTGCTATAAATGAACTCAGAAGAATCACATATTCTTCTCATTTTATGATTCCATGTATCTATAATTTGACAACACAAAGATATATTCCCAAAGAGAAGTTGAGAGGCTCTAATTCTGGACTCTGCTCTCAATGTTGGGCAACTTACCTTATCTTTCTGGGCCTGAGTTTCCATATCTTTATTTATTTTTTATTTTTTTTATTGTGTTATGTTAGTCACCATACAGTACATCATTAGTTTTTGATGTAGTGTTCCATGATTCATTCTTTACATATAACACCCAGTGCCCCATGCAATACATGCCCTCCTTAATAACCATCAATGGGCTAACCCATCCTCCTACCCCCCCCCACCCAGAAAACCTTCAGTTTGTTTCCCGGAGTCCAGAGTCTCTCATGGTTTGTTCTCCCCCTCTGATCTCCCCCACTTCATTTTCCCCTTCCTTCTCCTAATGTCCTCCATGCTATTCCTTATGTTCCACAAGTAAGTGAAACCACATGATAACTGACTTTCTCTGCTTGACTTATTTCACTTAGCATAATCTCCTCCAGTTCCATCCATGTTGATGCAAAAGTTGGGTATTCATCCTTTCTGATGGCTGAGTAATAGCCCATTGTATATATGGGCCACATCTTTTTATCCATTCATCTGTTGAAGGGCATCTTGGCTCTTTCCACAGTTTGGCTATTGTGGACATTGCTGCTAAGAACATTGAGTGCACATCCCTCTTCTCTTCACTGTATCTTTGGGGTAAATACCCAGTAGTGCAATTGCTGGGTCATAGTGCAGCTCTCTTTTTAACTTTTTGAGGAACCTCCACACTGTTTTCCAAAGTGGCTGTACCAACTTACATCCCACCAACAGCGTAAGAGGGTTCCCCTTACTCCACAACCTCTCCAATATTTGCTATTTCTTGCCTTGTCAATTTTTGCCATTCTAACTGGTATAAGGTGGTATCTCAGTTTGGTTTTTATTTGAATTTTCCTGAAGGCTAATGATGATAAACATTCTTTCATGTGTTTGTTATCCATTTGTATGTCTTCTTTTGAGAAGTGTCTGTTCATGTCTTCAGCCCATTTTTTGACTTGTTTGTTGTGTTTTGAGTTTGAGAAGTTCTTTACATATCTTTAAATTAATGTACCCTTTTCAGCTTTTAGAATCTATGACTTTTTATTTACAACTGCATTTGGTGATCACCATTCAGCACATACAAGCCAGCATGTGGGCACATTTGTCTACATGCCCACGAGTACACTGACACACAAATTTCTGGCCTGATATTGTGATTTTCTATGGCCCAGGTAGAACTCACACCCATTTTATTAAAGATGAGTGTTTATCTAACCTAAAGATTTCTTTGCTAGTGCATTTAACACTTCTTGGGAAAACATATTAAAAAAAAAAAAGGAAAGAAAAGAAAAGAAAAACAAAAACCTATTCCAATATATCCTAACACCCACTAAAAGGAATTTTCTCACAACATAAAACAACTGTTTTAATTTTCTCACAACCTAAAATTTAATTAATTTTCTCACAAGCTAAAACAACTGTTTTAGAATAGAAATTTTAGCCATATATTAAAGTAAATAAAAATAGTTCTTCTAAGACTGAGGTCATTGAATGCCAGCTTATGTTTGCCGAAAGCAGAGTCTTTGCACAGAAGAAATTGGAAACCAAGGTACATTTAGAGGATGAAAATAAAAGCTATAAAGGTGTTATGCAAAATGGAAATAAAGACCAGTAATCAGTCTGGTAAATATCCAAAAGTTTAAAACGTGAAAAGTAATAGAAGTATTAGAATGTGCTTATCTTCACATGGAGTCATGGGGTCATCTGCAATGAGGCACCTGAAGCCTCATACACCTTAGAGGCCTAAAGCATGCTTGCTGCATTTAGTCATGAAAAAACTTTAAAAGAGTGATATGAAGTCAATAAACATTGGCAAAATAATTTTGTTCAGAATGATTACAAAGCTATAGGTCTTCACCTACCAGGAGAGTATTTTCTTGTCTCCTCCACCAAGAATTTCTACAGGGCTCTTCTTCTGTCACCCACCTATTAAAATTTAGTGTTCCTAGGATTCCAGCCAAACTCACTTTCATGGAATAATCTCATTCTCTCTAACAGGTTTAACAGCAGCTTATATCTGATGAGTTCTAAATATGTATCTCCAGCTTCAATTTGTACACTTCAAAGTCTACCAGTCTTTGCAACCTGTGTGTCTCACAGGAACCTCAAAGGCAGCATGTTCAAATTTAACTCACTATCTTCCCCTTCAGACTATCTCATTCTCTTCTGTTTTCGCTTTTTGTTTTTGTTTTTTTTAAGATTTTATTTTTAAGTAATCTCTATACTCAGAGTGGGGTTTGAGCTCAACCTCAAAACCAATAGTCACGTGCTTCACTGAGGGAATGAGCCAGGCACTCCTTGTCCTCCTATTTCCTTCTCCCCCTGCCCCAACAGCATGATGATCCAGCCAAAAAATGAAGCTAGACATACAGACATTATACCTGACTGTCTCTCACCCCTAGCATCCAAACAGGCAGCAAGTCATGCTGATCTTTACTTTCTAATTTTTTAGATCTAATTTATCTTACCTCCCTTCTGACTACTTTTAGACAGGTTCTTATGTCTTACTTTGGCTATTAAAATAACATTTTATTTGCTTTTTTACCTCGAAAATTTATCCTTTGTGCAGCCAAGAGAGTGATCTTCGAAAACCACAATTCCATCCATTTCTCTCCCTTGCTTAACATACTTCAGTATCTTCTGAGGTCTTTGAGCCTCTCCCACCCTTAGTGTCACAAACAGGATTATACCCTCGGGAGCTGATCCCTCTCGATGAACCTCCAGGTTGATCTCTTATTATTCTGTGACCTATTTGTTTTGTTTTAGCAACACTAAAATACTAGGATTCCTCCATACATCTGGCCTTCGCTAATATGTCTGTGATTTCAATATGCATTCTTTGCCCCAAAACACCATGGCATCCTTCTTTAATCTTTTCTATATCAACCTAGACTAATCTCTCACATCTGTTAATAATCAGCTCTGCCAACACCTCCTCTCAGAAGTCTTTCTTCATTCACTTCCTCCTCAATAACCCCTTCCCCCTTGTGCTTCCCAGCCCTGGGTTACTATCTCTACCTTCCACTTAGAACATTGTATTGCTTTATTTCTTATTTCTGTGCTGATCTCTCACTAGTGAGCTATGAGATCACTGAGGTCAGATTATTCGTCTAACACAATATCTGGCACTCCAAAAATACTGAATTAAATAACTAATAGAAATATGATACCAGATTCCTAACTTCAGTCTTTTGCTCATGTAGAGCATTTAAATGATATCTGGATATAGGTGCTTATAACTAAATATAACTAACACTTAAAGCCATTTTTTCATTTGAAGGAAATAGGTGACATATTCAGGCGAAAGTTAAGTTACCGAATTCCTGTCTCTAGGTTTGGAACACAGTATTACAACAGACTATTTTGCATTGATATGACATGTTTGTGTGAATATGACTGTTTTGGATAGAAACTTAAGAAAATTCTCCAAATCTGCTGCTTTATAGCTTGTTTGGTTTAGATCCTTTGTTCAAATTGTAGAAAAATTACAAGAAAATATCCTGCAACTGATCCCAGGTTAGCTAAACCCATGGGAAAGCAAGGGGCCAACATTTGATGTTTCGAGGACACTTGAGGGCACCTGGGCAGTGCAGTCAGTTGTCAGTTAAGAGACTAACCCTTCATTTAGACTCAGGTCATGATCCCAGGGTCCTAAGATGGAGTCCCGCCTCCAAATCCCCACTGAGTCTGCATGAGATTCTCTCTCCTTCTCCCTCTGCTCCTCCTGCCTGTGTGCATGCTCTCTCTAAAATAAATAAATAAATCTTTTTAAAAGATAAAATACAGGACACTTGAGAAAGTGGTGAGATTTTTTTTTTTTTAAAGATTTATTTTATTTATTTATTTGACAGACAGAGATCAGAAGTTGACGAGAGGCAGGCAGAGAGAGAGGAGGAAGCAGGCTTCCCACAGAGCAGAGAGCCCGATGCGGGGCTTGATCCCAGGACCGTGGGATCATGACCCGAGCTGAAGGCAGCGGCTTAATCCACTGAGCCACCCAGGCGCCCTGAGATTTTTTTTTTAATTAAATTTTTAAAATTTTTTTATAAACATATATTTTTATCCCCAGGGGTACAGATCTGTGAATCGCCAGGTTTACACACTTCACAGCACTCACCAAAGCACATACCCTCCCCAATGTCCATAACCCCACCCCCCTTCTCTCAACCTCCCTCCCCCTAGCAACCCTCAGTTTGTTTTGTGAGATTAAGAGTCACTTATGGTTTGTCTCCCTCCCTATCCCATCTTGTTTCATTTATTCTTCTCCTACCCACTTAAGCCCCCATGTTGCATCACCACTTCCTCATATCAGGGAGATCATATGACAGTTGTCTTTCTCCACTTGACTTATTTCGCTAAGCATGATACGCTCTAGTTCCATCCATGTTGTCGCAAATGGCAAGATTTCATTTCTTTTGATGGCTGCATAGTATTCCATTGTGTATATATACCACACCTTCTTTATCCATTCATCTGTTGATGGACATCTAGGTTCTTTCCATAGTTTTGCTATTGTGGACATTGCTGCTATAAACATTCGGGTGCACGTGCCCCTTTGGATCACTACATTTGTATCTTTAAGGTAAATACCCAGTAGTGCAATTGCTGGGTCATAGGGCAGTTCTATTTTCAACATTTTGAGGAACCTCCATGCTGTTTTCCAGAGTGGTTGCACCAGCTTGCATTCCCACCAACAGTGTAGGAGGGTTCCCCTGAGAAAGTGGTGAGATTTTAAAGCCTCCTGAGTATAACTAAAGCTTTGAGCATTTTGAGTGATGGTGATTGCTCTCATTCCTGGCTTTGAATCATTAAAACTCTACCAGAGTATGGTAAAAATGAGTAGTGTAATAAACTCTGGGCACTCTTTGTTTTATTTTTTCTGCATTTAATCTACTTATTTTACATGGTGTTCGATAAGCAGTCTCCCAAACCAAAATAATGAAAAGTGAAAGAAAGCAAGCTTTAGAGTTAAATGATAAATCCCTTTAAGAATTACTTATACTTTGTAAAATATTCCTCTTTTTCCTTTGGATTTGAGCACTGTTATTGTGAAAATTGTCTATCCAGATTTATAAAGATATAAATGAAAGTAATATCCTCAAAAAATGCCATCTGTACTCTTAACTTGTCTCCTGAGGGAAAAGAAGATAAAATAAACAAGGCCTACTAAAAAGTATTTCTATAAGAAGCTCTTTTATGGAATGAAGGTAACAGAAAACTGGCAAAAGAAAGATCATAAATGTTAGAACAGCCCATAATAACATCTGCAAGGTCACTGTTAAAATATAATAAAAGAGTCTATACTGCCAACCTCTTAATCCCCTGTAACATTTTAGAGAAGAAAAGTGCCAGGTAGTTATTGCCATTCATAAGATAGATGCCAAATGTTAACACCATAATAGGAAAATCCTCTTTGCCCATTTTTAAGAGGAAAAATAAATTCCAAATCATAGTTATTTATTGTTATAGAATCCTGAACGGTTACCTTACTCAAAAAAAAATGTACACACATACACACATATACATTTTATCAAAAGGGGCCTCCCATACTGATACAGTGTTTCTAGCTTCTTTGGGGGAACTAAAAACAACAATGAAATTAGAAATTCTACCTATCCTGGCTTTATCTAATATTTATACTCCTTTTTTCAGTAAGAATGTATGTCCTCTTTTCTGTATGATACTGTAATGGCAGGTACATAGCCTTATACATTTGGCAAAAACCTATAAAACACTGAGAAATTTCCCAAGAATTACCCACTTTTGTGTTATGCGCATCTGAGAACGCTGGTGCCAACTGTCTACAATCTTTACACTTCCTGATTTCTTAAATTCTGGTCACAGGTCTCCTAATTCCCTAACTCTGAGCTCTTGGAACAATAGTGTAATTTTATAATTACTTGTATTATATATTGTCTTGTGTGAAATTCCTAGAATATGGTCATGTATATTTATTACCTCTCCCATCATAGATACCACAAAAGGGGAGAAATGTGCAAAATCATAATTGTAGTAAGGAACCGGAAGAGTCATCAGAAAACATAATATTTCAACAAAAGAAGGAGCCAAAGTAGATAAAGAAGTGATGTTTAATGAAACAAAGTAAAACAAACCACAGTTTGAAGTGTCCAGAAGGGGTACAAGTGAGGGAGAAAGAAATTGAGATTGCCTTGTCCAACTAAAAATGTTTAGAAATCTGAAACATCAAGTACAGTAAAGTCAGGAAAGAGCAGAGGAGTGAAAAGAGTAACTAAGAATAAGAGTTCTAAGGCAAAGTCTCTGAATCTAGAAGTAGCCATTATGTCTCACTGCCAGAGGGAAATGTTGGAAGACCCTTCCCTGGAAACAAAAACTTCACTGATATAAGTAAATAAAGGAAAATACTAATAGCTCTACACAAAAGACCTCTACAATCTGCTATATTCTGATCCTCCATAAAACCATCAATTCAGCCCCATCAACCTCAAGCAAAATGCAAGTCAGAGTTCATTCAGCTTTTCATCCCTTGAACTTGAATAATAAGATGATCATGGCTCATCAGGCATCTGAAGAAAACCTGCCTTGAAGGAAACAAAGGAAGATAAAATGACTCAAATGAAAAAAATAATGTGGAGAAAATCCGTTAATATTATCAACTACTATCCAAACAGAAATGTAAGAAAATATTCCTTCAAAAAAAAAAAAAAAGAAAAAAAAAATTCCTTCAGGTATAACAAAATCAACATCAGAGAACAAGAAAGAGCTAATAAAAACAGGATTGCTAAAATAAAAGATTCAACAGAAGAGTTAGAATATAAATATGAGACAGGTTCCTAGAAAGTAGAATTTTTTTTTTTTTAAAGAATTTATTCATTTATTTGAGGAAGAGAGAGCAAGAGCACAAGTGCGGGGAGAGGTGGGAGGCAGAGGGAAAAGCAGATTCCAGTGCGGGGCTGGTTCTCAGAACCCTAGTTCTGAGAGCTGAAGGCAGACACTTAACCGAACGAGCCACCCAGGCACCCCTAGAATTTCTTAAAAAGACAAAAAATAAGATAGGAAAGATAAGAGACTGAAATTCATCAAAGAGATTCTAGATCCAACTAATATTCCTGGAATAAGAGATTGGAGAATATTGAAGATGAAAAATTATTACGGAAGTACTGTAAGAGTATTTCACAGAGCTTATGAATTCAAATCTGAAGATTCAAAAGACCCAGAGCAGTGGGTAGAGGTTGCACCAATAAGCTAAGGTTGCTTAAGGAATTTGCTAGGGGGCTGCAAAGAAAATTTTATCAACTGCAAGAAGCCATCCCACGTATGATACTGAAGATTATGGCAGCCACTCCTTTCATTCCACTCTCCTGAAATCATTTCATTCATTCTCACAAGTTTAACTGCAATCTGCATGTGATGCCTCCAAAAATTTTAACTCCAGTTCCAACTTCCATACTTCAAGACCTGCAAGTCTGCTCTACCTGCACATCTTGCAGGAAAGTCAGATGTACCATATTTCAATTTGATTTACCATCCTTCCCCACATATTACCTCTTCCTTCTGTTTCTTTATTCCTCCTGTTCTTGTTTTCCCTTCATGTTGTAAGAGCCAAGGGTAGGCTACCCCAAAATGTGCCACTGTGGCAGGCAGATTATTTTAACCTGAAAACAATCAAGACCCAAAGACTCTGGAGGAAACTCTAACTTTCCCCCTAATTGCCTAAAAAGATTTTAGATATAGGACCTGCTCCAGTATGAGAGCTGTCACCATAGACAACCACATTATCATTTGAACTAGGGGTGGTAAGACAAGGAGGAATTTAGCAAAGTTTGTTTGTTAAAATTCTAGCCTATATCCCCTTGTCTCTGAACAGCCCAGCAAACATTTGTTTACGAAACATTTACTCTATTGTATCTCCCTGTGAATTGCTTTTCTTCTCTGTGAAGTTCCAGACCCTCGTCTCCCCTTTAATTCAGGATGACATATATCACTCATTTTGCCTCAGGATCTTTGGACTCTTATGTTTATGCAAATTCCCCACACATATGAAATTATATTTGATTTTCTCCTGTTGGTCTGTCTCATGCCAGTTTAATTCTGAGACCAACTATAAGAATCTTACAGAACAGGGGAAAAAATTTTTTTTTCTCTCCAACAAAAGGACAGTCATTCATCAAATAGAAACAACTCCATATTTGGGCGTCACCCTTCATTCTGCTCTCTCACACCATCAGCATACAAACAGCCACAGAGTTCTATCAATTTCACTTGCTTTTAAAACAACAACAACAAACCCTTCCAATCCATCTTCCCTTTTCCATTCTTACTAGCTTTATGTAGAGTCATGTAAGTGTGCAGCAATCAAAAGTACTATTGTCAAGGCACAAGACAAATTTATTATGGGACAGAATACAGGTCAAAATCAGGTTATGTATATATGAAAACCTACCACAACAATGTGGAAATCTTACCATAATCAAGGTGGCATTTCAAGTAGATGAGGAAAATAGGGCTATTTAAGTATATGGTAATGGGACCAGGAGTTATCCATTTAGGAAAAAAAAACCCCAAAACTTATTATCCTTTATGGCATAAGCATAATCACATTTACAGATGGATTTAAAACTTAAATATAAAAAACTATGAAAGTATTAAAAGCAAAATCAGGAGATTATAAGACCTTAAAAGATTAAAGACTTCTTTAACAGAGGAGAGAAGGAAAATACAGTACACAAATCATTGAACAAAAAGCAGTAGAGGCTCCTATCTTCCCCCTGTGGTATAAACAAGATTGATGGTGAAAACTATAAGCAAGCTTTTCCCAATGCATGTCGTTTCTTTGCTCCATTTCTCTTCCTATACCCATCCTATTAAACTAATTTATAACCTTGCTCTTTTTCTCTGATCTTCCTCCTCCATATCATCATCATCTTGATTTTCAAGCCTAAATTCTCCAAACTGTGTCAGCTATTGCCCATGGAGCCTCCCTACCTCTTTGTCCATCAAATGCAAAACTCACAAGTGAGTTTGAGTTATTCTATGAGCCTATTCTACAGGCTTTGTTCCAATCACCTTACATACCTCATTTTTAATCTTCAAGACAGCTTTCATGGGAGGTTTTATTACAACCATTAGGGTATAATTGCTTCAACCTCAGTCTCTTTTTCTTAGGGAAACCATATATATATATATATATGTGTGTGTGTGTGTATATATATATATATATATATATATATATATTTAACCCTTTTTAAAAATTTAAATTCAATTAATTAACATATAATGTATTATTAGTTTCAGAGATAGAGTTTAATGATTCATCACTTTCATATAATAGTCAGTGCTTGTTATATCACATGACCTCCTTAATGCCCATCCCCCACCCTTCTCTCCTCCAGCAACCCTCAGTTTTTTTCCTATGATTAAGAGTCTTTTGTAGTTTGTCTCCCTCCCTCTTGGAAAACCACTTTTCTAAAAAGCTGACATACACTTACCTTAAATAATTTACATATAAAGCAAAAAATAAGGAAATGAAAACAAATGACTGTACAAATTCACCACCAGATAAGAAAGCATTAACTTTAGTTAAACATGATTCCAGACATCTTTCTAAGAATGTGTTATGAGAGATGGTTTGGTGGGCAGAGAGAAAGAGAAATGAGAAAAATATTTTGCTAAAAATGTGAATTATATACTACTGTTATTTTTATTTAAAATTACTAAATTTAATTATAATTGATATCAACAGAAGGAAAATAATTTGAAGATATAATTATTAAACTTTATATAGCCATAAGATACTGTGTGAGAAAAAGCAGACAACTCACTTTCCTCTATTTTGAAAAAAAAAAAAAGAACATCTTAGTGTTTTCACATTCTCTCCTTCTATCCTCCCTTCCCTTCCTCCCATCCTCCTCTCTCTTTTCCTAATTGTTATTCTTACAATAACCAGGTTTATAACACGTATAGCCTCTCTGCAACCATAATTCCTATCATTGTTTATAATTCATCCTATAGATAAGTTTATTATAGAGCAATTACTCTGGAACATTCTTTGTAAGATTTACCACTGTTTGTAAGTTGTGTATATGTGAGTTCTGATTAGTACATTTGTTTCTCCGCAAAGGCTTAAGTTCTATCAAGTCAGAGACCACTGCCATATCAGACCTCATGCCATGTCTGACACAGAAAAAGTATTGATTATACATATTTGTTGGATGAAGAAGCAAATGTGTTAAGGGCTCCATGGAATGAGCATATTGTACAATAATAATGGGGATTCAAAAGAGGGTGAGTTACTCAAGAAAAACTTTAGAGAAGATGCGATTTTTGGAGACCACTGGGATGTGCTAGATAACAATGTCACAGGCTAATTTGTATTTTTATTTTAGGTGTGGAATGGAGTAGGAATCAGCAGGAGATTGGGCCAGTGAGATATGTGCATGACATAATTTTATACATTATGTGTGTTTTACACACAGAAAACTATCTTGAAGGATAATACCTAAATGTTAACTGTAGTTATCTGAGGTCAAATTGATTCCAAATAACTTTTTCTCTTCTTTCTATCTCCAAAATCTGTCTTTTAAACAATAAACATGTGTCACTTTTATCATCAGATTAAAAAAAAGCAATTTTCATTGTGGAAAATACACACCCGTAACAATTAACATCTATAGAGGGCTTCCTTTGTACAAAAAAGTGCTCTAAATATCTGAACAGTACCGATTCATTTCATATTTGAAATGAAACAGTGAGATGAGATGTATTGTTGCACTTATCTTATGGATGAGGACAGTTAGAACCAAGAGAGGCTGAATACTTTGCTCAAGCTCATATAGATATTAAGGAGAGGAACTACCATTTGAAACCAGGCTGCCTAACCCCGGAGTTTCCACCACTACCCAAAACTACCCCTCAGAACAGAGCAACATTTTAATAATTTGAGCTCTCTTCATACTGCTTTCAGTCAGAAAAAATCAGGCAGCACTACTGACAGGCACAGACAGCTTCCACTGTGCAATCTCATTTCCTGCTCATCCACTTTAAGATAGGAAGACCTTCGAGCTTGTTCATTTGACTCTCCTTACCAACCACAGGCCACGTGAACAGCTTAGGAACATGCCATTCAAAATCCTTTAAGATGCTGTCTCCTGAACAAGTTGCATAGGAAATCAAACCCCTTTATTTTTTCTCCATCCTCTTTTCTTAGATTGAGTCAATGGATAATTCATCACCTTTCTTCAACGGGCCATTTCCAATGCCTTCAATTATATTGGTATTTCTTAACCTAATATAAATGTCATGCCTCATCAGGGTCACATAATGAAATGTGATGTGCTCTATTTGCCAGAGTTTTCAAGGGCATTTGGAGACTGCTGTTCTGTACACCTAATGCATCATTCTGCACTGACTTAACTAAAAAAAGAGCAGGAACTGCAGGTAATTCTTACCCTCTAGGCAAAATCCCTGCCTTAATGTAGGATGGAAAACCAAACACACTAGTGAATCAATCCTAATAAATACACATCTTGCATTGTGACTTCTGGGCTTTTTTGGTTTCCTTTTTCCTCAACTCAGAAAGATCCAGAGAAGCAGGTTTTGAGTAAAAGCTTCTTTCTCCTAAGAAGTTCTTTATTCTACTATTAAGAAATTGGGTAAATTAGATAGAATCTATGTTTAATCATGACTTCTTAATAGCTAGGCTATTGCAAATATGTGTGTGTAGGACCTAGTCTTTTTTTCATGTATGAAATTTATGTTTTCCATGAACTTTTTAGATTGTATCTAACAGTGCTTAAGTGTGTGAGTAGATTGCACTACTCTAAAATTTTTTCAGTACTTTAAAACATGTCATATGTCCCTGCCCACAGCATATTCTGGCATAATGGTTCTTCTTAGTGCACGGAGATGTTTTTGAGCCATCTCCTGATAGGATAGTAGAATTTTTACAACCAACTCAGTTCACTGAAACAATGTAGACAGCTGACCTAGGAAAACAGAAATGAAATATTCAATTTGAGGTCTAGAATCACTTAATTCAGCTAACCATATAATTATTAACTCTTTGTCTCATTCTGTACTGCGTGACTCCTTCTTAATGCATAAAAGCACCTCAGGAGAAGGAACAATAAAATCTAAGATGACACAACACTTGTTCTCATTTACACTCTTGCTAGGTGAGTCATCTCTTTCGTAATCATTACTCTGCCTTGGTCTACACTATTTAAGTTCCTTCTTTTAAACTAACCTCATCTGCTTCCATCTATGCTGATCTGCATTGTTTTCTCCTGAGACACAGTGAAAAGAAAATTTGTTGTGCTTTTATCTACTCGTGTGTTCTTTCTCTCATCCAGCAGGGAGCTCAGTACTCAATACAGTGTTTTACTGTCACAGGATTACATCGTCATCCATCACCATCTGTAATTTTTCCAGAGAAACCACTCTGCTTTCCTGTAATTTCTGACACTTTTGCAATGATCATAGACAATAACGAAATAAAAAAGGAAAAAGCAATTTCAAAAAGAAAAGCAATAAATGGTGAACATTCTCTGCTCTCTTTTGACACAAATTCAGTCCCCTGATGTCTGTTGTATTCACCCATATATGCCCACATTTCACTTACTCATGTTCCCCAAGTCTCTTGTCTCTGGAAAACCCCCAAAACTTGCTAAGGTGTCTTGCATGCTCCCCTGTGGAGCCCTGCTGCTTGCCTCTGCATTGAGGTATGATGAGTGTTCTTTGAAGTGAATCTGGTGCTCACTTCAGCAGCACATGTACTAAAACTGTAAGGATACAGAGGAGACGACAGGCAAATCGTGAAGAATTCCATATTAAAAAGGAAAAAAGAATAAAGTGAATCTATGTGGCAGACAAGGACAGCAGGAAAACAGATGGATGGGCCCAATTATAGGTCTCTTCACCTGGCTTTGCAAATATAAACTTGGACTGAAAGAGACCAGAAAGAAAGCTCTGTCTATTTTCTTGAACATCAGGAAAGAAGACACACTGGAGCTCTCCTCTACTGTTCTTATCAATTGTTCCATGTCTCAAAAAAATAAATGAACTATTATTATTTGTGTAAATACAAGAATATATCTAAAATTTAGAAAATCTAATTGAGCTTGAGAAGAAAAACTACATTAGAATACCAACGTGTCTTGATGGAACTTAAATTTACAACATTTGGAGAATTTCAGTACCTCATTGCTAATTTAATTTACCAGCATGGTTTTCTCAACCTCTTGCTTCTAAAAATGCCGTCATTGGTTTTGGTAAATGCAAGATCATTTTGATGACTTCAGAGTGCCCCTGAAGCAGATTCTTCTTTCTTTTTCAAAGCAATCACATAACAAGTTAGCAAACCACATTCCAGATATAGTCCTAGGTGCATACTGCATTATTCCCTTTGATTCTCAAAAGTTCTGCAAGGTTGGGCACCTGGGTGGCTCAGTGAGTTAAAGCCTCTGCCTTCAGCTCAGGTTATGGTCTCAGGGTCCTGGGATGGAGGCCCCATTGGTGTCTCTGCTCAGCAGGGAGCCTGCTTCCCTGTCTCTCTCTTCATGCCTCTCTGCCTACTTGTGATCTCTCTGTCAAATAAATAAATAAATAAATCTTAAAAGAAAATGTTCTGCAAGGTTAAGTAGTATTCATTTTCTGCATTTGCTGAAGAATGAAATTCAGTGTTATAGAGGTTACATAGCTCACCATGTCCTGGCAGGTAGTAAATAATACAGCTAGTATTCAGAATCAGGCTGACTGGCCTGAAATTTTATTTGGGGTCTTCATTTTACAACTCCAGGGTGTATCAGTAGGCTTAATCCTAATTGCAGAGGCTTCCCCAGGCAGTAGACAGCTATAGCAGAGCGCTGGTTATAGACAGGATTTGATAAAGGACACTTTCTTTCCTTCTTTTTTTTCTTTTGTAATATTTTATTTACTTATTCGACAGAGAGAGACAGTGAGAGAGGGAACACAGGCAGGGAGAGTGGGAGAGGGAGAAGCAGGCTTCCCGCTGAGCAGGAAGCCTTTTGTGGGACTAGATCCCAGGACCCCAGGATCATGATCTGAGCCAAAGGCAAATGCTTAATGACTGAGCCACCCCGGCACCCTGATAAAGGGCATTTTCAATATTCAGTGTTTGTGGGTCCTGCTCCTAGACTCCCAGGGAAGCTACACTTGAATATTTACCATGATCAGAATGACTTAACCAAACTTCAAAGTATGGGCTCTGTTTCTGCCCTGTGCATACAGTATACATCTGCTTTGTTAGCAAGTAACCTAAAAGGAACATTTCAAACTACAGAGTAAGTTCCATTCCCATAACTCCAAAGCCTCCAAACGTGCACATAGTAAAAGCGTAAGATAAAGTTTGTAATTTTCTGAGATGTCCTTTATCATGATGATTTGTAATTCCTGATGTAATGAAAACCATACGTAACCCTGTATTAAACATTCCTTCTCACCTTACACCAGTTAGAATGGCCAAAATTAACAAAACAGGAAACAACATGTGTTGGAGAGGATGTGGAGAAAGGGGAACCCTCTTCCACTGTTGGTGGGAATGCAAGTTGGTGCAGCCACTTTGGAGAACAGTGTGGAGATTCCTCAAGAAATTAAAAATAGAGCTTCCCTATGACCCTGCCATTGCACTCCTGGGTATTTACCCCAGAGACACAGATGTTGTGAAAAGAAGGGCCATCTGTACCCCAATGTTTATAGCAGCAATGGCCACGGTCGCCAAACTATGGAAAGAACCAAGATGCCCTTCAACGGATGAATGGATAAGGAAGATGTGGTCCATATACACTATGGAGTATTATGCCTCCATCAGAAAAGATGAATACCCAACTTTTGTAGCAACATGGACGGAACTGGAAGAGATTATGCTGAGTGAAATAAGTCAAGCAGAGAGAGTCAATTATCATATGGTTTCACTTATTTGTGGAGCATAACAAATAGCATGGAGGACAAGGGGCGTTAGAGAGGAGAAGGGAGTTGGGGGAAATTGGAAGGGGAGGTGAACCATGAGAGACTATGGACTCTGAAAAACAGTCTGAGGGGTTTGAAGTGGCGGGGGGGTGGGAGGTTGGGGTATCAGGTGGTGGGTATTATAGAGGGCATGGATTGCTTGGAGCACTGGATGTGGTGAAAAAATATTGAATAATGTTTTTCTGAAAATAAATAAATTGAAAAAAAAAAGGTTAAAAAAAAAAACAAACATTCCTTCTCTGGAGCACTTTCTTCTTCCTGAAGATTGTGTATCTACTGGGCAGCTATGCTAACTGGGGCTCCAGTACAACTCTCTTCTTCTTCTTCTTTTTTTTTTTTTTTTTCAGAAATTCTAAAAGGTTTGTTCACTTCACTTCAGCAGGTTCCTGAGGCAGGTAAGGGAATATTCCAGGATAAAGGTTAAGTAGTCCATGTCCCAGAAAAGTTATGACTTCTGCAATACAGTTATATACACAGTTGTCCTAAATGTGCCCCAAATGTAATTTGCAAATTTGTTCTTTGGTGTGGCAGCTCTATATGCCTGAGTTGATTAGCACAGACACTTCTACTTTGGAAGGTGAGCTAGGAAGGAGATTTACACCTGGATTTGCAGTTGTTGTTTTGTGAGAGGAACAAGAAACAAGAGGATAGTGGATGCTATGGACTTACCTGTGTAACCCCAAATTTATAGGTTGAAACCCTATTCTCCAACAGTACCATATTTTGAGATAGGGCCTTTAGGAGTATATTAAGGTTACTTTTGCCCTTATCAGAAGAGGAAACGACATCAGAGCTCTGTCTCTTGGCCACGTGAGGAGGACACAGCAGCAAGGCAGCTAACTGAAGAAACAGGAAGAGATCTCACCAAAAACTCAACCATGCTGTCACCATGATCTCAGACTTCCAGAACCCAGAACACTGAGAACATAAATTTCATCATTTAAGCCACCCATTCTATGTGACCATGTTACAGTAGCCTGATCTGACTAATACAGTGGGGCTTTGGGGAATGTCATGGTGTCTGTCACCTTTCCTCCTAAAAAACATTGTATATCCCTGCACACAATATAGTCACAAATGATGAGTTGGTTTTAGCCCAGATGAAGAAAGGGGTTCTAGTCAGGTGATGAAGTAACTATATTCATTAAAAACAAAACAAAACTCAGCACAAACAATTCTGCTTCAGGGTGCAGGTGACAAAATAGAGCACAGAAGTTGTTAAAGGATCAGCTCTGCCACCATCTCACACCTATGGGGATAAGAGACCACAGACACATCATCCGCAGAGAGAGGGACTGGACGCCACCAAAACATGGCCCTGCCTGAAAGGATGGCCATCCCCCTGTGATGAGGAATGACAAAGAGCACAACTGTTTCCAGGACATATAAAACACTGGAGACTCCCAGAAATAAAGGGAGGAGACTGGAACAGGAAGAGAAAGAGGGAGAACAGGAGAGACCCAGGTGCTACAGTCACACAAAGAGGGAGGTAGGGCAATGCATACTACAGTTAGGATAGACAACACTGTTAATGGGACCTCATTTGTATTTATTGGTTTTGAGGGATTACGTGACATTCATATTCAAGCAGTGACATTTTACAACATACATTAATGTTTGCTCTTCATAACATGTTTAGCACAACAGAATTTTTAAGTTCTGTCTGAAATATAGTAATATAGTAGAGTAGCATTCTTTTTCCTTCATTCTGTTTTTACAGAAAAAGCTGTTTTATTATCCACGTCAGACGCTTCTGCTTGATATTTTCAGGAAAAGCTCTGACATGCTACTTAAAAAGCCCACATTCTTATTTTAACTTCCATAAATGTTTAGGTTTGTCAGATATTGCTCTGCTTCTGGAAATATATATATATATATATATATATATATATATATATATATATATATATATATATATTTTAATGTAAAATGATCTTCCCAGGAATAAAAAACCGCCAGGAAAACATGCTAAGTGACATGATGCTCACAAGGCTGATACCTCTGAGAAAAGGCCTAGAAAGAATCTGACAAATTACTGTCAGGTAGCCTATTTTAGAAACACTCACTAAAAGCAGAATCAAATTGCTTGACACCACTGGAGTCCATTTTTAAAGCAAGTGATTCAAGCTTTCAGGTTATTTCATATGCATATCCATGCTTTTGCTGAAATTTATTCATCACCACTGAACATTTTAGATAAGAGACCTGAGTAGGACAAGACAATAGTCTCAGTGGTCTATGATGCAGCAGCACCTGCAGGGCCCAGGGGAAGAGAACTTCCATTGCCAGAGCAGATCTAGGTATGGGAGCATGGGAAAACACTGTGCTTGGAGAAATGATGTGACTCAAGCTACTGGAAGCTGAGAATGGCTCAGGGCCACTAGAAGAGACATTGGCTGTAAAAAAAAAAAAAAAAAAAAAGTTGAGAATGATAAACATGTAAACATGCCATCAGTCTTCTTCACCTAAGTGCCCCTTTTTTCTGCACACACTTGGCAACCTACCCTGAGGGTTTCCCCTGCCTTGCTGAGCAGTACACATTCTTGGGACACTGAGCACTAGCCTGGGCTGGGATTCAGATTCTCATTTGCTGCAGGGCCACACTGATGGGCACAGTGACGTGAGACCCTGTCTTCGGTAAGGACATCAGAAGCTGGAGAGCACACACCTGCTTCTTTTTCGGGGAGTGAGAAGTAAGGCTCCACTCTGTGTGCAGGCTCTTTTCTTCTCCCCAAACTTCCCTTTGTTAGCTTTCAGAGACAATCAATCCTACCACAGGTCAATGTGGCAACGTAAATGACCTGTATCCTAGAGGTGACGCAAAGCCCCCCCTTCCCAGTCCTTCCCAAGCTGCCCTGTCATATCATTACCTGTGTTATCTATGCAGGGATGTCCCTGCTGAATAATCTTTCCAACACAGTGTTGAAATACAGTGTACTGGCGTGTTTGCGGCCAAGCTCAGCAACTCCTCTGCCCCAGCTATTTGCTTTTAAGGAAAGACGGTTAAACTTGTGAGGACTCCCCCATTCTCTGGGGTGCAGGCTACCAGGCCTTAGCGGAAGAAGAGACAGAGGGCCCTTCTCAGCTCACCTAGCACTAAGTCACTGTGCTCTGTCTGCTCCCCAGCCATCTTTTTCTATCACCCTTTCACCTCCCAAGTGTTCATTCCTCAATTTTAAAAGATTTTTAGTTTGATTTTCTTTTTTTACTTCTGTTAGTTCTAAATTTCTTTTCTTAATCTTCAGTTTTCTTTGCATGTTTATTTTCATGACATAAGCCTACTCTTTTAATACTTTACCTGCTTTAAATTTATCTCTAACCTTTGGCTTCATTTCTCTCTAAATTTTTATCCATTGTTTTAAATCTAATATATTTCATCCTACCATGAATTTTATCTATTTGGTTGTCTTTGTATTAAGATTTTAGTTCTTTTTTCCCCCTTCCTTTCTGTTTGTAAATTGCTTTCAACTTAAAAAGAAAAATTCCTTTCCCTTCTAACCTACTCTTCTCTATCTCTTATTTCTAAATGGGTTATGTTCTCTTGTTTTCTTCTCTTTCTCCAATATGCTTATTCACTCTGACCAGGAAAGTCAAGTCCTTTCTCCCCAATCTTTACCAGTACACAGCCCTCCAGATATCTATACTCCACTTTTGACATCCCTTCAACATTCTAATTCAAAAGAAATTCAAAAGACCACAGGTTAATCATTTTCATCAGAGCTATAATTCTCTAGATTATTGTTGCCTGCTAACACTTAATGCTCTCTAATTCATGTTTCCAATTTCTATGTATTTTTAGCATACCTGACATTTGAATTTGGCTTAACTGTGACTATAGTTGGCAACAGTCTACATAAGGATATTTAGAATAGTAAGTCAAACCTGGGAAGAAACCCTCAAGGCCAGTAACTGTCAAACTTCAGCTTTATATTATCTAAAATATTTTTGATAAACTATTTATTCCCTCATATAATTTCAAGTCAAATTTATTTTTTCATCATAAGTTTAAAGATTTGCAAAATAAATAGATATATAGTTACAAGGAATGTGTTATCCCATTGTAAAATTCACATTTTAAAATAAAACTATTAAATAATTTTCTGAAACTGAATCCAATGAAATCAAAATGTCATGGCAATTTGGTCTCCATTATCCATTAAAATAATTTATGGACAAAGCCTTCATTAACTACCAGAAATTTAATATTGTTAGTATTTCCCCTTAAACTTGAATTTCCATTCTATTTACTTAGAAATTATTATCTAACTAATAATACATTTTAAATTTCAATGCATTTTATCACCCTACCAAATGTCTATGCAACAAAAAAGCATATAAATGGATATTTAATTTTTTAAACTGTACTGTGACCATAATGCCTTGAGTATTAAAATTTCTCTCCTGAGTAGAGCTATCATTATAATCACATATTTTAGTACATAATTATTCAAAACATTTTATAAGTTTTAATAACTGCTTAATGTAAAACTAAAATTACATTGGAAATTCATCTTTTAATGAGACAAATGGTCTTGAATTTCTCAATCTGCTCATTTATTTGAGGGTGAACATATTTCACTGTTAGAACAAATTATATTCCTATATTTAAGTTTTATAATAAGTGCTACAACTAAATAGGTATGTGGGAATGGGGAAAGTTTCATTATGGTAATATTATTAGATCCCTTACAATCCAGACACATGACAAAAACAACAACAACAACGAAAAAAAAACCCTAAAACTGAGGATGTGATATCAAACATCAGTCTCTAATGTCTATCAGCTGTAGACTTAAAATAAGCCCTCCTTCAATTTTGTTAAAAGAACAGATATGTACTTTTTTTTTGCACAAGAAGATGTTACTCAATCTTTAGAGTAATTTACTTTTTTAATACCAGTACCAAGATAGTATTTCAAATTGTCTTTTTGATTTCTATTGGAAATGTATTAGATATTTTTCATAGCAATGCTCCATAGTGAAATCTGCGGTGGGAAAGAGGTGAATGTCTCTTTGTCAAGTAGGAGAGGGACAATTATGAAAAGGGAAATTGGAAAAGAGAACTTGTAACTCCATCTGGATTGGTTCTCAGGCAGATCTGTTTCAGAAAAGGGAACACATATTGAGAGTTTGAAATGGTGTTCTTGAAAGTACGTGCAACTAGGTAACCTTTGCAATGCCTTCCCATACTCTAGAACTCACAGACCCAGTTTGAAGACCACAGCTCCATGTAATGTCCATGGTCTGACTTTAGTAGGGCACTATGAAGTGCTGAATCTTTTCAAAGAAGTGAATGGGAGAAGGTATTATATCATGTTCCCCAGCAGACTTCAGGCATACCTCTACATCAGGTGGAGTTTAGTAGCTATTGAAATATATGGGGTCACCTGCCTTCTTGACAGGATCATAGGTTCTTGAGTTCTGAATAGGCAGGACTGATAAACAGCCTACCTTAATGGCCTTGGGCTGCTCTGGAAATTTTCTTAGTGCACAGGGAAGTGACTAAAACTTTATTCTTTATTTCTTTATTCCTACGAAGCATGAGAGTCTGAGAAGTGTAACTTCACCAAGGTCATAGGCACTACTTCACATCCTTCTCTTCCTTCTTCACGTGAAGGGAGGGTTCTTCCCACTCACCTGCCTGCCACCCTCTAGTCTAGCAGAACCTACTACAACATTACACAAAATAATTTTACCTCTCAGTTCTGCCTCTGAAAGAGACCTTTCCCTCTGCTTCCCTTTATATAGCACCCAACACACTTTTCCTCTTGGTTCTGAAGATGGCTATGAAGTCCAATGCCAATGCAGAGGTGATCTATATTACTACTAGACTTAACTTAGGAACTGATCAGAACATGACATGCGTCACTTGTGCTCACAACTCACTGGTTAGCTCTAGCATCATGTCCCTAGACATGGATGCAATGGAGCCAATGGAGCCAGTAGCTTCTGTCTGGCCAGCAGCAGAACACAACATACTTGATGAACAGCACCAGGAGTTCTACGAAGCTCTCTCTTTCTTCATTTCATGCCATGTTCTCTCCCACTCATTTAACCCATACTGGCCTTCCTTCAGCTCCTTAGTGGAACTTTGAGCATATTTTCTCTACTTAGCTCTTCCTTCTCCCACAGTTCCTAACACCTTCTCATTTTTCAAGACATTGCTAACATATTTCCTTCCAAAAGAAGTTTGTTACAATATCTCCCTTCTCTCCGTCAGAGGAGATGATGGAGAGAAGAGAGATATTGTAACACTTCTACTACTTTTCCAAGCTCTCTGATCTGTCTTTTTTTTTTCTTTTTCTTTCTTTTCTCTCTCTCTCTCTCTTTTTTTTTTTTTTTAGTTCTCCTGGAATTATATGGATCTCTATGGTTATTTGTTCACCTAATTAGTTCACATCACTCTCCTTCATTTAAGGAGCTGTATGCCAGGTCCATCTTGCTCACTGCAATGAACATAGCTGATGCCTGCCATACAGATGTATAATAAATACTTGTTGAATATGTGAATTAACCCAGGACCTCTTAGGGATTCATCTCAAGAACCTTTAAAAAGAAATTTCTCCCTCACCTCACACCAAATAAATTGCGTAATTCTGGACAGCAAATACAGGATTAGGGCTGCATTTGGTAAAATACATTGAGTAGCCAAAAACCAAAAAACAAAAAAATGAAAAAAAAAAACCAAGGTGGGTAAGAAGACTAGGCTAAAGTAGAAACATACAAAAGGGAAAAGTAGAAGCCAGTCATGAGTTTAATAATGTGAAACTATGAAATTTCATATTCTTTTTAATTTAAATTCAATTAGCCAACATATAGTACATCATTAATTTCAGATGATTTCAGTGATTCCTCAGTCTTCTATAAACCCTGTGCTCATATCACATGCCCTCTGTAATCCCCATCACCCAGTTACCCCATCTCCCCGCCCTTCCCTCCAGCAACCCTCAGTTTATTTCTTATAGTTAAGTATTTCTCATGGGTTTTCCCCCTTCTCTGATGACTTCCCATTCAGTTTTCCCTCCATCCCCTATGATCCTCTGCATTATTTCTTGTATTCCACATATGAGTAAAACTATACAATAATTGTCTTTCTCTGATTGACATATTTCACTCAGCATAATCCTCTCCAGTTCCATCCAAGTCAGTGTAAATGGTAAGTATCCAGCCTTTCTGATGGCTGAATAATATTCCATTGTGTGTGTGTATATATATATGTATATATATATATATATATATACACCACATCTTCTTTATCCACTCATCTATTGATGGACATCTTGGCTCTTTCCAAAGTTTGGCTACTATAGACATTGCTGCTATAAACATTGGGGCACAGGTGCCCCTTCAGATCAATATGATTGTATCTTTGGGGTAAATACCCAGTGGTGCAATTCCTAGGTCATAGGATAGCTCCATTTTTAACTTCTTGAGGAACCTCCATGCTGTTTTCCAAAGTGGCTGTACCAACTTGCATTCCCACCAACAGTGTAAGAGGGCTCCCCTTTCTCCGCATCCTCGCCAACAATTATTGTTTCCTGACTTATTAATGTAGTCATATTCTTTTAAAACAAACTCAGTACAATACATTTATATAGGAATACCTGAGTGTGGTCATCAGATATAATAATCATTATTCATTAATAATCATAATTCATTCCTAGATATTCATAACCAGATGTAATACCTGAGAACCTTTCTTAAATTATCAAAATAGAATCGTTGGCCCCATTAAGTATAGTACTTCCTTACTTACTGCCTAGGGCTCAGGAATACATTTTACTACTGTATAGCTTTTCCTAAAAAATTTCAAGATCAATAATGCCTACGTAGAACTGTTTACGGAAGTGCCTCTAGAATTGTTTAAGTTTTGGTCTTAATAATGAGCTTGTTCCTTGACAATTGTTTATCCTTCATAACTCTAAGGGCATAGTCTGGCCTGGATAGGGTCTAAGTTTAGACTTTACCATTTGTAAAAGAGACAGGTCTGACTCCACTTGGTTTTTAACTTCTGGCTTATTAGACTTTCCCTCTAAAATTTAGGCTACTTTTCCTCATTATAAATTGCAAACTGAAACTCTTCCAGTTACTGTGCTATAAAAGCAGACAAGCTTTAGGCCCAATTATCTTTGATATGGAGCACTGTTTCATACCTTACCATTCTGTGGAAAAATTCGTAAGGACTAATACAAGAATACTTATAATTTTGACCTGTGAGATCATGTGAACCAGAACTGGTAATGAGCTAAGCTAAATGAAAACAAAGTAAACCCCTCATTTGCATAAAAATGGTGTTATAAGCGTCAGAGAGAAATCTTCAGTAAGAAACCATAGGCATGTGCTATACAAGTTCTCACTCTTTTTTGAATTGTAATTTAGTTATTTTTTTAAAGATTTTATTTATTTGTCAGGGTGAGAGAGAGCAGAGCAGGGGGAGCAGCAGGCAGAGGGAGAAGCAATGCAGAGCTCAATCCCAGAACTCTGAGATCATGACCTGAGCTGAAGGCAGACGCTTAACCAACTGAGCCATCCAGGCATCCTGTAATTTAGTTATTTAACACTTCTCTTATATAAAGTCCTTATGTAAGTTTTATTCTTCCCTATTGATGGAAATTATAAACACAACTTTTTACGACAGTGATTTTTAAAACTTCATCTGTGTGTATGTATGTGTGTGTAGGTGTAGAACATGCCCATTTGAAAAGCTGGTAAAAGTAACTGGTCTCCCAGAAAAATAAATTATGCATATGTCATTTACCCATCAAAATTTGCATACAATTTTAAGAGGTTCAACGACCCATTTGAAATACGTGTTGGAAAACCAAAATAAAACAAAATCAATGAGAAAATAAGCTACAGAGTAAATATTTTAAAAGCACATCATCTTTGGTCCATGTCTTAAACAATTCTCTTAAAGTCTGTTACTCAGAGTAATTGTCTTATGTAACTGTTAATCCTATACGCATACAAGTAACCCAGGTTGGAAGTTCAGCAATTACATATGATTGTAAAAATATGAGGACAGTATTAGTAAGTAGTTACTGGTCTGGACTTCTCTGAATCCCCAATGATTAACCTGTTCCAATCCCCAAAATACCTAGGATTCTGCCACAATAAATACCTAGGATCCAGCAATCAGGAAAATAAAGCTTGAGTTAGAGCAGAGGCCTCTAGGGCACAGTCCCAACATGAATATCAACACCAATTCTGACTGTTTAGTTCCATGCCTGACATAGGTTTCATGAAATACTATTAAACAACCCCTCAGTTTATTCATTTAGTTTTTCCTAAAAGCAATAATCTACCTGGGAGTACAAAAAGGACAGTATGGACTTTATTTAGCCCATGGAAATTCTAAGTATAATGAAGCTGTTACTTTGCCCTAATTTTTAAGGAGTAGGAGTCTGAAAATATTACTTAAAGATCAATTTTCCACTGGAAAAGCAAGAAATGAGAGAAGAAAAGAGTTTGGGAAGACCAGGCTGGGGTAGATTGGAGGA
This sequence comes from Neogale vison, assembly GCF_020171115.1. Classification (NCBI taxonomy): domain Eukaryota; kingdom Metazoa; phylum Chordata; class Mammalia; order Carnivora; family Mustelidae; genus Neogale; species Neogale vison. The sequence continues at coordinate 227,285,394 of NC_058091.1, read as the reverse complement.
GCAAAAGTTTTAGGATGTGTAGACAGGTATTTGTGATTGGTTAGCTTCCTGTCCTTTGAGAAACCATCAAACCCTCATTTTACATGAGTCTGGCAGGGTTCTTTTTCTAATTCCCAGGAATAACCAGTTGTATTATCTAATTTTTCTATTAATAGTTATCTGTCCAGAGAATAAACATATGATCAAACCAGTGAGCTAAGTAGAATCCTTCCCTATACAGATGTATAGATAATGGGAGAAAGAAGTTCTTACCAATGGAAGTTGTGCCACCATCTTCCTTTTCAGGTGGAGAGAACATGTGTATGAGTGAAACCAAGAAGAGGTAGGAGACTGATAGAGAAAAAAAGCTCCACAAATGATGAGGTAATGAGGTTAAGTCTCTACAGTTATTTCTTTTCTTTTCTTTCTTTCTTTTTTTTTTTCAAGTAGGCCCCACACCCAGTAAGCCTCTAATGTAGGGATCATACTCAGGACCATGAGACTGAGGCTTGAGCATATATCAAGAGTCACACACTCAACTGAATGAACCACCCAGGCACCCCTCTACAGTTATTCTTTTTAGTTATAAGTCTTCAAATACCATTCCAGCTATGATAACTCATACCTTGTCATCATTATTTGTACTATTCAAATAGCTTCACCTACCTTGAGTTGTATTTCTGTCACTTACAACCAAAGAGTTCTGATTAATTTAGAGGGCTATGTTAGAGGCCACATCGAGGTTAAAAAAGGGATCTGAAAATAATGAATTATTCTAACAAGAAACGAAATTCTAAATAGAAGGGAGAAATTGCCAATATTAACACAGGAGACTTGATAGATGAGATCATTTTTAAAAGCACATGTTCTGATCATTTTTTAATTGCTTAGCAATAAGAGGGCATGAGAGCCACCTATTATACTCATGGAAAATATTCTGCAGTTTAGAAATGCCACTTTTATTCTGGTAGAACACACACACACACACACGCACACATACACACATTTACATGCTGATTAGCTAAATGTCAACTAGAATAAGCACATACTTGTGACAATTTATGTTAAGAAAACCTTAAATACTTCAGGTAAAACAATAGAGAGACTGAGGTGGAATTTTCACATACCTTTTCTGATAACATAGCATATGTGGAAGCTTTATTTTTGAAAGAAGATGTAGGCTTTCTGGTATAAAATCAAATGATTTTTATAATCATTGCTTTGAATATTAACTGATTTGCTACTCCATCTCCAAAGAGCTTTAGAAACAAAAGAACTGTTCAATATAATGACTCTTTAGCCTATAAATTTTTTCACATTCAAGAATCAGTACTCTAGCCTTTCTAATAACTAAATGAGACCATGAGTATATTTTATGAACTAGCGCATAATTATTCCTATTCAGAAAAGAGGGTTATTAAGCTTCATAGCACTTACTGAAAGCTTTAACCATGAGAGGAATTTTCCATAAGAGTAGAAAACTTGTCACAACAATCTGAAAAAGTAGATCATAAGGTAGGATAAGGATACCTGACTATAAAGTGAATGAGTTGCAGTGATTCCATCTGCTGCATAAGGCAGACATATGACTAAGGAGCTCACAGAAGGTACTAGGAACAGAGTTAGGACCTTTATGCCACAAAACAGCCTTAAATAACGTCAGCAGAAACACCACAAAAATCTCACTCATTCTGCAGGGAAGTCCCTTTAACTATTCCAGTGAGTGTTAAAAGTGAATCACCAATCTCCTATCATTGCCAGCTGGAACTAAGGCTGTATTTATCATGTGAATAGGCTCTAAGTCCATTACAAGCCCTGGAGCAAGATCCATGGATCCAGGCCACAAGTGACTAGGACTACCATAAACTACCAAGTCTGCACCAGGAGAATAATAACCAGTTTTGCCACTGTACCAGAGTGAGCCAGACCATCTCCCTCATGGAAGGCAACCTGCTGGGTTCAAGCATTTCATCAGGACTGATGCCACACCAAAACTTTGAGAATCAAACCTCAAACCAACAGATCACAAGTGTTTAAATATCAGGTAGATCTAATGAGTCTAGGAGAAGACAATATTGGGCTAAGCGTATAAGTCACATAATATAAAAAAGCATAATGGTGAGGAATGTGTAAGATCACCCTGGAGAAGCCTTGGGATGACACTGTGATCAAATGAAAGGAGGTACTCATCACGGATCCTGTCCCTTCCCAGATCCTGGTATGATTTAGGTTCTACTGATGATCCTCTAAGAATAATCAATGGATTCTCTCAATTCTGTAATATCTAGGTATGGTTGTCACAGTCCCCATTTTCTTTTTAGGGTTTTCTCCTTATATTTAGGAGAGTGGCCAAAGACTTTTCCCTTATTTTTTGCCTCAGATTCTGTGCAGGGGAGGGGGCTCTCCCCTGAGAAATATCCCAGTTTTTACATCATCGGGAGGGAGCAAGAGGGCTACTTATTCAAGTATCTTCATGCCTAGGTAGAAGTCTTGGTTTCAAAGATGAAAGTGAGAGTGAAAAAAAGACAAAGTGTTGGCTGTCACCCCTGAAGTCACTCTGTCTTAGACCACTCATCCTTTGGGACTTTACAGCAAGGAGAACAGAAAGTTAAATTGTAGGTGCAACTCTATTAGCCTGTGCCATATCCTCTCTAAAATGATCCAACAATGAAAAGAACTCTAATTTCAAAGAATTAAAAAACAATTCTTCGGTAAGATTAGGGTGACCTCTATTTGGGCAAATGATTTAAGATTTGAAAACTTTTTGCAAGGAACTTTTAGTGATACAAATTGCATATGTAGTTCTATAGATATAAATATATAAATGGAATTATAAAAATATTTATACAAGTATTCCAAAAGCTAATATGTAATGGCTATCTCTGGATGGTAATTATGCATAACTTTAATATTCATCTCTATAATTCTGGGAGATTTTTTTCCCTTAACTTTTTCTCACTGAGTACATCCTACAATTACAATCAGGAAAAGTAGTATTTTTTAATTAAAAAGACAAATAGTAAAATGAACATTTTAAAATATGATATCATTGAGGCACCTGGGTGGCTCAGTGGGTTAAGCCTCTGCCTTCCGCTCAGGTCATGATCTCAGGGTCCTGGGTTCAAGCCCTGCATGGGGCTCTCTGCTCAGCAGGGAGTATGCTTCTCCCTCTCTCTCCGCCTGCCTCTCTGTCTACTTGTGATTTCTCTCTCTGCCAAATAAATAAATTTAAAAAAAAACTTTAAAATATGATATCATTAACTATATAAATATCATTAACTTTATAGTCAATGAGATAAAGATTTGAATCCCAGCTCTGTCACATACTAACTGTATGACTTTAACAATGCTGAGTTTTCATATATCATGAGTCTTAAAGAACACAGTACTGTATCTCAGGGAATGATCTGTCAGTGGTGAAGAGTGAATAATTAAAAGGAGTCCTGATGGGGCATTTTATGAAACCTGAAAAATAAAGTTTCAGATTAATTTGGATGTTAACAAAAATGGAAAAATCCTTTTTATAGTTTTCTAAATAGTATAGACCAAGAACACATTGTTTAGCATTGTAGAGGGACTCCCAAGTTAAAAGGCAAAGAATGCTCACATTTAAATGGTTATTTATGGGTTGAATTGTTGTCTTTCCAAAATGCATATGTTGAAATCCTCATTTCTAGTACCTTAGAATGTGACCTTATTTGGACATAGAGTCTTTACAGAGGCAATTAAGTTCAAATGAGGTCACTAGGATAAGCCCTAATCAAATATGACTGGCATCCTTATAATAAAAGGGGAAAATTGAACACAGATATGCATAAAGGGAAGACAGTATAAAAAGGTATATTAGATAGCTTTCTACAAACCAAGGAGAAAGGCCTGGAACAAATCCCTCTCTCATAGCCCTTAGAAGGAATCAGCCTAGCCAATACCCTGATTTCAAATTTCTAGTGGGAGACATAAATTTCTATTGTTTAAGCTTACTCAGTTTGTGGTGCTTTGTTACAGAAGTCCCAGGAAACCAATACAGTTACTTTATTTTGCTAAATACTTAAATTTTTGTATGAGCACTAGTCATTTGTCTTCACTCTCATGGAAAGCAAAATTCACGAAGGGAAATCTGACACTTATGAAAACAATTGGCATGAAACAAGAAAAGCAAAAGCTGTATTACAGAATTTTTTAAAAAATTATTATTTAATCCAATTCTTCCAGAAGGAATCTGAATAAACTACTCATTTTCTTTCAAAAGGAGAAAACAAAACTTAAAATTTTATATTGTCATATTGTTTGCTCTAGAACTCAACCTTACTGTGCTTAAGAATAAAACTATAGGGGTGCCTGGCTGGTGCATCCAACTCCTGATTTCAGCTCAGGTCGCTATCTCAGGGGTATGAGATCAAACCCTATATGGGGTTCTGTGCTGAGTGTGGAGCTTGCTTGAGTTATTCTCTCTCCCTCTCTCTTTGCCCTGATCCCCACCTTCTTTCTTTCTCAGATAAATAAATAAATAAATAAAATACTTTAAAAACCCCTATACAGAATGAAAAAAAAAAAACACCTTTTAAATTATGGTCCTTCTCATGCCATACATTCATTTGAATGTTACAATATAGGCACATAAAGCAATCTAGAAGGAAGTTTACTTTCATAAGTCACTGAACATTAACACAGAGTTAGTGAGACCAGAAATATGCTGGTCAAGGCTGACATCCTGAAACCTAATGACTAAGGCAATCATAATGGTTCCATGAGGAAATAACAGAATTCAGAGCCTTTATGGGATTTAATTACATGGCTTCCAGGCCATTAGTTTATAAGAAAAAATCGAGTTCCTTAATCTCATTCCCAAGTCTTTTTACCAAGTCTCTTCTTTCTTTTCTTTCTCAATTAATGCCTGAGAAAACACCATTAAAAGGTTGTTTCTTCATTTTAGTGAGGATTTTACTGTGCCTGTCAACTGGGTCTTAGACCAACGGTGTATTTCCAGGGCTTGAGAATTGTGAACTTTTATTGGTATTCATTTCAACCAAAGAGGAAGTGATGTGTTTAGGTTAAAAATGATTATAAACCAGTAATGGCCTTATTCTGAAAACTAAGAGAGCCAGAGAATGGAGTTCTGAAGAGTACAGAGTTTAAAATGAGAACAGAACAGAACTAGAGCTTCCTAATGGCCATGTATTAGATGTTGCTTCATTGAATGCTGTGAATTCCTGAGATCTTTATTTACAAATGAGAAAACCAGGTTTTGGAAAGATTAAGTCTTTGGCTGAAGGACAAATAGAGAGTAAGTGAGGAACAGCACCATGAAGCCTTGTCTTTCTGATTCTAAATCCCATTCACATCCGAAAACTACACACACAGCATAAACAATGTAAGTAAATGTAAGTAAAAAGAGATTGTGAACTATTTTTCTGAACTTATTCTCAATAAAATGTCAGATTATACAGAGTTCAAAGTACGGTTTATTTCTAGAGTTAATTGTCTCACCATTTGGGGTTAAGATATTTTATATTATATGGTGCATTTGAGATGGCACCATCAATGTGTATATAATTTAAGATTGATACTTTACTTGCTTTCAGAGCTATAAAAAATTCACAGTGGTCAGAACAATAAAGTGATGTTAGAGATAAGTTAGAAACAACAGTCCTATTAATGTATTGTTTTTATTTATTCAATGTATTGTGTGTGTCTGTGTATACACAATACACAATGTATTGTGTATGTGTGCATGTATGCATGTGTATCTGTGTTATATCAGGTGCTGTGATGGGCAGGAGGAATCCAGTAATAGAGAAGACAGAAAGGGTCTCTGTTCTGAAGATTACAGAACCCTGATACCCTGATGGAAACCAGATATATACCTGTTTACATGTGTTAATGGAAATAAAAAGAGACCAAAAATTTCTTTCTTACTCAGCAGTATCAACCTCACTGGATGTGAAGTGAAATTACTCACATGAATAACACTGCTTACTTATAGGAGTAGAGGTTGTTTCTTACTTAGCTCTCAATCTATATCTAGCACCTAGTACCCAATGTCTATTACCTTTCTCACTGAACCTTTTTATCACAGGTCACGATAAGACAATGTGATTTAAGATTGACTTCCACGTACTGCTTGCCTAGGGCCAACTCTCGTAAAACTGCCAACACGTAGCTTAAACCAAACAAATAGAAGGGAGTATAATTGGTCTTTGAATAATTAATCGAAAGCTGAGTAGACCATTAATTGCATAAGTAGGTCGTGTGAGGTCTGAATTTTTTTCACCAAGGACTTCTGGTTTTTCTCACTAGAGTGGAGCACCACCTTCTTCTCCCTTGCCAGCCAATTCTTCTTCGCCTTTGACAAAGGTAGCCTGTGTGAGAAGGCAACAGGACGATCGAAACTGGTATGTTGTAGAGATGCATCACGGACTCACAAAAGCCACAGGTCCCCATCCACTGCCCACCCTCAGTGTGAGAAGAGCTCCAGAACAGGGAGGGAGAGGCAGGGCTAGCTTGGCAGAAGAGATGGCAGGATGGAAATGAGAACCAAGAATCTAGCTCTTTCTCCTCTTAACCTTCAGCATTTTATGTCTTTAAGGAAATGTTGTTAAGTTCCAGTTCTCTCTAAAATTAACAACAAAGAGAGTGAAAACCACTCTTTTACCCCCTCAACAAAATACACACACACACACACACACACACACGCACACACACTACACACAAAACATTTTTAGCAAAATTAGAAGAGAAAAAAACCCACAAATACTAAATTGACTGTAAGCATGTGCTGGGCCCAATACCCCAAACCAGGCAGGCAGTGGGGGCAGGTGGTCCCGAGTGTTCCAGGCATGATGGGGGGAAAAGTGAGGGCTGCTCAGGGTCCTGGTGCTAAGGCAGGAGACCGTCTGGCTGAAGAGAGCACCACTGAGTCGCGGAAGGGGGAGCCCTTACACTCTGAAGTTGAGGAAGGTGCTATAGCACCTTCCATCCTGCCTCATTGGATCCTTATCAAATTGGTGGTACAGGAAGATCAAACACATTCTAATTTAGGGTTTAATCTTAGAGAAAATGTAATAACATTCCTACCAAATCACCACTAGAAAGAAAAAAGGGAAAGAACAGCAACACACCCTACAGAGGAAACGAATCAGAAAAATGATCCAATAGCACAGAGGAAAAGGATAACCTGATAGCCTAACATGAGTTTTTTAATGATTGAAATGATTATAAATCTAAAAGAAGTAAAAATAGAGAATTCACTGGAAGTTTGCCAGATAAAAGGAGGTGAAGCAATATCCAAACAAGAGGAGGATGAGATGCTTCCCCCTGCCCCCGTCTGCTGCTCTGCCTACTTGTGATCTCTCTCTCTCTGTCAAATAAGTAAATAAAATCTTTTTTAAAGATTTTTAAAATCTTTTTAAAAAAGATTTTATTTACTTATTTGACAAATCACAAGTAGGCAGAGCGGCAGGCAGAGAGGGAGAGAGAGAGAGAGAGGAGGAGGCAGGTTCCCTGCTGAGCAGAGAGCCCAATGCAGGGCTCAATCCCAGTACCCTGGGATCATGGCCTGAGCTGAAGACCGAGGCTTTAACCACTGAGCCACCCAGGCACCCCAGTAAATAAAATCTTTAAAAAAAAAAAAAAAAGAGGAAGATGAGAAAGAAACTAACAGAACTCAGGAGAGAAACTGAGGCAGAATGAAAAGTCATCTTTTAAAAAAAACCAAGATTCCACTACAATGATAACCAGATAAATTAAACACAGTAGAAACCACATCAGACACAGAAAGAAAAAAAAAATGTGAAAATTAAAGAAAATCAATAGGACTAAAGAAAGAATTTTAAAATATTTGAAGCAATAAGTCCAGAAAACAAAGGAGGTGTAACATATCATAATGAGAATCACTTTAGAAGAAAGCAAAGATGACTTTAAAAACACTTATCTATGACTTGCCAAAACTTCCCTCCCCCAAAACATTTTCCAGAGCATGTTATACACCTAGAAAAATTGATCCAGATGGTAGATACTAAGATATTCTTTTAAAAATGTTAAGTATTAAAAATAAAGGAAGACTCCTTGGGGGCTGCAAACTAAACTACTAGTCATGAATAAGGAAAACAGAATGAGCTTTGCATCAGACTTCGTAATGGAAAACTTCAACAGCAAAAGACAGTGGAGAGATACCTAACAAGCAATCACGCAACAAAATTTTAAGCCAAATTGTTCTTCAGAGATGAAAATTATAGGCAGGTATTTATGAATATCCATAAACTTAAGAAATATTGTTCCAATGAGCTGTTGCTGAGAAAATAAGAGGATAACTGGGAAACTTGGGAGAAGAAATACATGACAGGCACTAGCTGAGTTTAATCACAAAAGGAAGTGAGAGTAAGACTGAGAGAATAGCATACAAATGTAATATACCCTGACAGTATGGAAAGAATGAAAGTGGAAAACTAGAAGGAGGGGCACCTGGGTGGCTCAGTCTGTTAAGCGTTCCACTCTTGATTTCAGCTCAGGTCTTGATCTCAGGATGCTGAGATTGATCCCCACATGGGGCTCTGCACTGGGCATGGAGCCTTCTTGATATTCTCTCTCTTCCTTTCTCCCCTGTCCCTCATCTCTCCCTCTCTCTCTCTCTAAAAGAAAAAGAAAACTGGAAGGAAAGGGGAATAGAAGGACAGAGTTACTGATGCTGCAATTTTGTGTCTCTCAATTATCAAAAAATAAATAAAGTGAGAGAAGACTTTAAAATAAATGATAAGGTTAATATTACAGATACCTACATGCACATTAACTTATGTCCTCCAATAATGAAATACTCCTGCTTTTAAAGAACTTCTAATATCACAAAAATTGATAACATAGTAGGCCCAAAAGAAAACATTATAATTCCAAGTAGCAGATGTAATATAGACCAATTCTACACCCAATCTGAAAACTGGAAACAATAAAATCAGAGAGTAACAACAAAAATCTCTTAGACCTGGAAATTCTAAAAACATCTGTTAAATAATTTTTAGATCCAAGCAAAAAAAAAAAAAGAAATTTCAATTGAGGACTTTCCAGAAAACAACTATAATGAAAATATTACATATTATAGTCTATGGAAGAGAGCTAATGCCTGCATTCACAGGAAAATACAGTCTTTAGTACTTATGTTGATATATAGAACAGAATAAAAATAAATAAAACATTTTTAGTAGAAATAAAAAAGTAATAAAATAAATAGAAATAAATAAAGGGAAAAATAGTAGGTCTATTTATTAAGCAGAAATAGGAAAGAAGGAAGGAAGGAAGGGAAGAAGGAAGAAAGGAATAAAGGTAGGAAGAGAGGAAACAACATGAAACAACATGTTCCTTCACAACATGAAAAAGCACCAATGAGTCAACCACACATTTGACACCATTCTGGAAACAACAGCTACAAACATCTGAGACTCCTAGTTCTGTCTTCAAGAGCTACAACCCTTCTCAGGGTTCTCCAATCTCACCTTCTCTCTGGCAAGAGAATACCTAAGTTACAACTAAATTATAAATGCTCTCAAAAAAGGGTGAGATGAGCTTACACATGAAACAGTTTCACCATTTAGCCAGAGTGCCACTGTGAGACAACACACTCATAAATAATAGCTCTTAGGAAACATGTTCACACATGCACACTGAAGCATGAGCTTAAGTCAAAACTGAGGCCTGTGGTGTGTGCCTAGGCCATCTTCAAGGAGTTCATGCCATGAGACCTAAAGTTTTTTATAAGCTGGTCTGAAACAAACAGACCAAAAAAAAAAAAAAAAGAAAGAAAAGAAAAGAACATGTCAGCAGCGCCTACGGTGGTTCCCCATACACTATGTACGCATGCTCAGGACATGATCAAGTATGCCTTCTTTACTGAGGAACAGAAAATCATTGTGAAATGGTTGAAGGCACCAGCAGAGTAAGAAAATGAAATTTTTTTTAAAAAATGAAGCTTTTTTGAGTAATAAAAAAAAATCAAAACAATGAAAAAGCACATTAACCTTCTAGTTCTCCAACACGGCAACCTGTGAGAAGAGCTTGGATTGTATTTTGCAAAAGGTGATTTGGAATTAACAGCTTTCTGTGATTTGGAGATTGGCAGAGAGAGCACACAGGTACAAACTGTCACCGTGATCATGTTCCTAGGAAAGTAGGATCATTCGCAAGAGCAGTGCCAGTCTAAATGGAGTCTTGCATCGTGGCATTGAGAATGATGTGGTATAAATTAGTTTGGTCCGGCAGGAAGGCAGAAGGCAGGGAATCCTCACTCAATGGCATCCTAACAACCTCCAGAGTAGATGAATCTGTTATGAATCAAAACTGAGCAGAGGGGCACCTGGATGGTTCAGTGGGTTAAAGCCTCTGCCTTTGGCTCGGGTGGTGATTCCAGGGTCCTGGGATTGAGCCTGGGATCTGATGGGGCTCTCTGCTCAGCAGGGAGCCTGCTTTCCCCTTTCTCTCTCTGCTGCCTGCCTTTCTGCCTACTTGTGATCTCTGTCTGTCGAATAAACAAATAAAATCCTAAAAAAAAAAAAAACAAACTGAGCAGAGAACGAGGAAGGCAACCTTCTCATGATAAGAGAATAAACCTAAATCTAAGATTCAAAGCCTAGAAAATCTGTCTCAGAAATCTATTTGCATTTCTGCATTTATTTCTTTTCAGATGAACTTACTCAGTAATAATAAAGTGAGAAGAAAAATAGATTTTTATAATTGCTTGCTGCTGATCCTGTTTCTCAGGTTATAAGGTCTTATATTTGTTCAGTTAGCTACCAAGAGCAAGGCCTTGTATTCTAGTCTAAAATACCGTTTCTGAATTTTTCTTCTTTTTTTTTTTTAAAGATTCCGTTTATTTATTTGACAGACAGAGATCACAAGCAGGCAGAGAGGCAGGCAGAGAGAGAGGAGGAAGCAGGCTCCCTGCTGAGCAGAGAGCCCGATGTGGGGCTCGATCCCAGGACCCCGGGATCATGACCCGAGCCAAAGGCAGAGGCTTTAACCCACTGAGCCACCCAGGTGCCCCCCGTTTCTGAATTTTGATCAGCCTCCAGCCAGAAGACAGATTGGTGAGTTTTTACCCCTTTGCTGCCGTAGCCAGGTACGAGACCTTGGCCAGGGTTAGCATTTCCTCAACTACAAAATAAGAGGCTTTGAGCTCGATGCTAAGATGTCCTAAGAAGTCCATGGTATTATTTTACAGTGTTCAAAATAAAACGTATCACATGCTTAAGTTGAACCTTGAAGTTAGAGCTGAATCCTGAATCATTTAGTGGAGTAATTGTCTCTGAAAATGCTAATGGAATTTCACAAATGCTTCCTGCCACACCCACTCTTTTTCAGAGAACAGAAGATGAGAGTATGAATTTATGGTAATAGAGCAAACACCCAAACACACTGCAGTTTAATTTTCTTTTATTATTATATTTTTAATTTACCGTGGATGACTAACACTTATTAGTATTCTTTTCTGCTGCTACAGACACTGGAAGCTGCTTTCTGTCTGGGTTTTGCCAAACTATGAAAGTAAATAATTCTTTAAAATATACACAAATCAGGCAAGAAAAATGGGAGAAGATTTTAACTAAGTTTGGAGCCACTGAAGTTCTGATAGGTCTTCCATTTATCATATAAACCTGATTCAGATAGGTATTGGAGAAATAAAAAATAATTAATTTTTAGAATTACAATATCCTATAAATCATCTAACCAGGCTTTCCAGTCCAGGTGGTTTTTAATTTACCAGCAAAGTGGATCACTGGAACTCTGATTATAAATGGAGATTTGAATTCAGTATGTGAAGAAATCCTTCCAACAGCTCAATGCTGGTTAAGAAAGTGGGGATGGGAAGGGGTAGAAGATATGGGGGAGGTGGAATGGGGGGGTGGGGGAAAATGTTGCTTGATAACATGCTTTCACACACGGTGCTTTTAACTGAATCGATAGGACTGCATTTTAACATAGCCAGCACCCTCCTGAGGAATCTTGTTTTTTGTTTTTTGTTTTTTTTTTTTAATTTAAAGATTTTATTCATTTATTTGACAGAGAGAGAGAGAGAGAGCACAAGTAGGCAGGCAGGCAGTGAGGCGGAAGTAGGCTCCCTGCTGAGCAGAGAGCCTGATGTGGGGCTCGATTCCAGGACCCTGAGATCTTGACCTGAGCTGAAGGCAGAGGCTTAACCCACTGAGCCACCCAGGTGTCCCCCTCCTGAGGAATCTTAAGACTCCAGGATGACGTGGCTATGAAACTAGCTTATCAAGAGTCACCATTTTCAGACACATGAATGGAGGCCAGATAGATACCTAAAAAACAACAAGATAGAGATGATGACCCAGGAGTTCAAAACAGAACACAAACAGGTCTTCTTCAACTCTGAGGACTACTAAGAACAGGAATGACTGCTCTGGGGTCATAGTCAATATATTTTACAACCAATATCCTTGGTCACAAACCCGTAAGAATCAAGGCCATGACTAACCAGGCACATTCACAGTCCTACCAGAAAGAGACATCCATCCCCACCCTAATTCCATTTGGTCCCATTTCTACTTGTAATCTTCACTTCTGTAAGGAACAAACAACAAAGAACAGAAAACATTACCCACCAGGAGGTAAAGAGGTTTGTAGAATACAAACTTCTCAGAGTGTTTTCATGCCACCAGTCTCATTTATTTATATGCTTCTGGATGGGGAGGGAGGGCCGCACTGTAACTATTACAGCTTCTAGAAGAACACTTTCCAGAAAGAGAATTCAGTCGGTATTGCTATCTCACTGTGCGTAACAGACACACCAACATATGTCAGAGCTCCTGGAGCTGTGTTTCCTGCTGGGTGTTCAGACTTAAAACAAGTGATGATTACTGCCTCCTCTTTGCTTTTAGGTGGACATGAACTGAAAAGGAATATCAAACTTCTGAGCTCATTCAGAAGCACCACTGTATGCTAGGCTAAAGCAGAACAGATGCATACAAGAGGAAGGATATCCCGGGATGTGCCAATTCAAGGAAGAGGGGCAGTGATCCCCATGCCCTCATTCCTCTTACTAACACATGGTAGCAGGATGGGGTTTATTCAACAGGAACAAAGAAAATGAAGCCAGGCCCCACGTTGAACAAAACTATCCACTGTCAGAATTCACATTGGTCTGGACACATATGGTGACCCAGTAGGCCTCCAGAAGTTCATTTTGCAGGAGGAAGGAAGAAGTTCCACAGAGAGAAACAGACTTAATGCAAAACAGACAAGCTTTGCAAACCTGACTTAGGAGCAAGCTTTAACTGTTAAAGGAGAAAGGTGATTTGGAGTAGAGCATTCTACCACTGTTGCTGAATTAACAGAAAACATGGTTTATAAAACACCAAAAGGGAAAAAATCAGTTTCACTTAAATCTAGCACTAAGATGAATAATCAAAATGTGAATTTTAAAAACTAAGTAAAAAAATCTATTCATTACGGTTGGTTGGTTTTCTAGAAAGGGAGAAGGGGAAGCAAATACCAAAGCTTTATTTGAAGAAAATAAAACTCTCTGACTAGGATATTTTGGGTCTTATTTCAAAAGTCAACAATAATATTAATGATACCTTAAGCAATGAACACAATGATCCCCAGGAAATTAGTTTGGGCATTCATCCAGAAAACAAAAGTTGTGTGTATTTGTTAAATGCCTTACCTAGAAGTTCTTCCTGGGGAACTGAACAATTTTTCAAAAAGATCGGTATTTATTAGTCACCATCATAGAAATGTGTTTTAATTCAATGTTCCAGTCAGAACAAATGTTCCAGACATACACCCCACCCCACCCTTCACCCTCCTCCACCTGCCTAGCATTTAACTAACAAGCCAAAGAACTGCAATAGATATTTTAAAGGTTTCACACACATTTTACAATGACATTCTTTCTCTAGACTGACATATCTAAAAGTAATTAACCAGCCACCCAAGAATGTTACTAGCTTTTCTATACAGATTATTTTCTATACAGATTATTATACAGATGTAATAAAGAAAACTATAACTTGCAAAAAAGCAAATTATAAAAATGGAAATGTTGTTCAGTGCAACTTCAAAAAAACTAAAATTAATAAAATTCTTAGTTTTTTTCTAACTGGATTTGGGAATGATAAATCATTGCTTTTTGTACATACTGTCCATTTACAAAGATTCTTTAGCAAAAAGTATGATATTATGATTTAAATGCTAATTTAACTTAATTGATGATGAAACATTTTTACCTTACTTTAGTTTTATGACATCTACATTGATCATACGGCTGCAAAGAAAGTCTAACGTATGAGAAATCTCTGATTCCATAGTCAGTTTCTTCGTGCTTTACAAGGACTATCCAAATAAACCTGGTTGAGCCTTTGATCAATCCAGCAGTCTCAAGGAGACTTGGCTAATGAAAAAGGAGAACAGACATTAAATTTCTGTATGTTTTATATCAATACTGATTAATGCTATGGGGGTAAAAAATCCTGACAATCCAAAGACTGTGTCTCTTTCCATTCTAAAACATTAATTATTCACTAATAAAAATGAACGTTTATGTGCTCAATTTCAAAAATTATAACCAATAATATGCATTGCTCATTTTACATTTGACATCTTCTCCATGGAGTGAGTAAACAGTACTGTTTTGAACTCTGTGGAATTATATTTAACAACATTTATGAAAATAATCAATAAACAGCATGACTTACTTCTGACTTGTTATCATGTCATTTATTTACCCCTTATGGGGTCACCTTGATCCCATAAGGACCATGTAAACTTTCAGTCACAACTTGAGTGAGTCTTTTTAATGAGATTTCTACTCAGTAAAAATAACATATCCCTGATTCAATTATTTTGAAAACTACACTTTAGGGCAAACTTAACACTAAACTTGAAGCTAAGAAGTAAACCAAAAAGATTACTCTGATCTTGTCATAAGATGATCTGAATATGTTCTTTTCTCAAAACCATGTTTTCAGAATGGGTGTTTACACCCAGGGAAAAGTATGAGTTAACTGAGAATTCTTAATACCTGACTCTGGTCTCCACTACACATGGTAAAGGTAGAGAACACCAGGGAATAGCTCTGGGATTCTTCATGCTAAGAAGTGTAGAAGGGTAATTTGTTTTTCCTTTATTTTATACCACCACATCAAATCTCCGGAGAAAGATAGATGTCCTCTTTCTATTTGCTCTGAGTTAACTCTAAACATTTTTAGGGGTGTGAGGGTCAAACACCACATCCAAAGAGGTGAGATATAGGACAACTTCATTGGAAAAGAGTTTCCTATCAATTAGCTTTGAGTTAGTGCATGAAAACTGCCAATCATATATATATATATATATATATATATTTTTTTTTTTTTTAAGATTTTATTTATTTATTTGACAGACAAAGATCACAATAGGCAGAGAGGCAGGCATAGAGAGAGAGGGGGAAGCAGGCTCCCTGCTGAGCAGAGAGCCCGATGCGGGACTCAATCCCAGGACCCTGGGATCATGACCTGAGCCGAAGGCAGAGGCTTAACCCACTGAGCCGCTCAGGCGCCCCCAATCATATATTTTTAATTCCCCATAATTGTGTAAGTTATATGCTCCAACAATTAGTGCCCCTGCAGTCTCCAAATCACACATTAAATAATGGAATTCTGTATCAACCAAAGTAAAATCCTGCCCTAAGCAGGAGAGTAAAGTATGAATTATTACTCCTCTATCCCATTGTCTTCTCTGCTTAAGAAACTATGTCCCCATCCATTTTGAATACAACAAAAAGTAGGAACTTTTTCTTAGCACAAACAATAATCAGAAATGGGATGAATGCCACAAAGGTCACAAAGGTGAGCATAAGAAAGACTTGGCCTTGAAGACATCTCCCATCTAGCCTCATGCCCTACATTACCATCATCTTATAGTCTTTGTGCTGCTGCCTGAGAAGGAATCATGGCAGCACCTTATCTAAGAGTCAGACAGAGGCCTAGGTGCTGGCCATTCCCTGACACGACTCTCTTTATACCATCATCAATGCACACCATATCCAGTCCCCTCAGGATCATACATGGCAAGAGCCTCTCTGAGTTTCTACCTTTGCTCCAAGGCAACAAACAAGACATCATTCCCTTGATTCAAGGTCAGTCCCTAAATCTGTTCTCTAGGTTCCATTCACCTCTGCCTAGAGACCTTGCCATAACAATCAGCTCCTCACTCTCTCTTATGTCTTCAAACTCTCCTTTTGCACACCATTTAAGCAAAGAGTACTAAACAACAATAACAACAGTAAAATGATCCCTTGACCCTATTACCTCTAGGGGCCATCTAAAATTTTCCTATGTACTGGTGAACCCTCAGAATATCAGTAGCACCTCCAAATAGTTGAACTCCAACAATACGCATGGCCATCTAAAAACTGTTCCGTAATGTGGCAGCCATATTTACTGAATTATGGAAGCATGTAGACGGCCTGCTCTCATTCCCAAGCACTTAGCCCACATGGGAGATATTTGTTAAAAGCATGCTGAAATGATTTTATACAACTGAACCTATGATGGAAGGAATGGATGATCCATGAGAACAATGGACTTGAAGTTCTATCTGACCCAGGGAATCTCACATCCTCATAGTGACAGGCAGTATGTCATAGACTCTGCAAGTAACAGAAGTTCACAATAGGTATTAACTGATACTGTTTGTACAGTATAGCCATGTATTTAATTTTACAAGATAGCATCTCAGTTTTTTGAAAGAAAGATATGTGGCAGGACAGTCATGTTTTAAATGTAAGAAGACACTTGTGTAGGAGGTTAGAAAACACAAAGCAAAAATGTTGCTGCTGCAAAAAATTCTCTCATTTTTTATTGGCCATTATGTGCCATGTAATGTTTTAATGACTAAGACTATATAATTCAGAGCACTGGGTGTGGTGAAAAAATAATGAATACTGTTTTTCTGAAAATAAATAAATTGGGAAAAAAAAAAAAAAAAAAAAAAAAGACTATATAATTCAGATTAACCTTATAAAGAACCCTCAGAGCACCAGTCAAAACATCTTCAATTTCCTTGGCCTTGCAGAATTTCACAAAATAAAATCAGCTTCTCTCATAAGATATGTTGTTTCAAAGCTGGAGGACATTATGGACTCAAGACATCATGCTGAGTATAAGCCAGAGGACATAATTAGTGAATCTGGTTCCCAGGGGTTGATAGGGAGCATTGAAGAAAAATAAAGATTAATTCCATAAGCTTATCTCTGATGTTGTCCCAAAATACTTTGTTTTGGATTAAGATAAAATCTCACTTAGCTGCAAAAGAGCTTGTATCTGTTATCAGTTTGCTTGTTAAAATCCTACGAAATAAAACAGAATATCAGAGTGGATGACAAACAGTAAGTAGTGCAATACAGTTACCATTTTCCTAATTCATATTTAAGACTTAAAAAGGTATTGTATGTGTTTGTGCATGTGTGTACATATATATTTGCATATATAGGGATACATAAATACTGCATATATATATATTTAGATGGATGGATTGATGGACAGAGAAAGAGATAGAGGAAGGAAGGATACTTATCATGGCCTCAGAACAGTTTCTGAGATCCCATTATATAGGAAAAAGGAGAAAGTAGTCACTAGATTGAAATGGCAGATCATATTTTCTAATAACTGAAGTCTATACAGTCCAGAGATTTTTTGAAGAAACTTTCCCAGTGTACTGATACAATTGTGTAAACTCCACCTGTTGGCACAAAAACAATTTCCTAGGCCTCTTCCTGAGAGTAGCTATCTTTGTACATACTTATCCCTTGACTTATCTAGTTGACCTAATCACAGGGGTGATTAAGAAACACTGTCATATTCAGAATCACCACCAAAATAAAAGTTGTCACCATGTTCCCTCTTCATCAGAAGGATGTCTCTGAGTGAATCTGATGCAGAAGCAACCTCAGTGGTGTCACTCATGAAGGAAAGATTAATTAAAGGTAATAATTAACTATGCAAGAGAATGAATGGAGACACCAAAAAATGATAACGGCTTTTTTAGTTAATATTTTTGAGCACTTACTATGTCCCAATTACTGGGCAAAGAACTTCATATTCATTATCTTATGTAATTAACAATATAACCATATGACAGAAGTAATACTTCCACTCCTCAATAAAGAGCCTGAGTTTATACAACTTCAATAAAATCTACTCCAAAAGCCAGTTAGTGATGGACTTGGGATTTAAACTCCTGGTTCTTTCTATATTTTGTTTCCATGTTTCCACATTGAAGATCTTTAATAACTTAAGATCTGGAAATATAGAGAACAGATATTCATAGTTCCATTATATCATACTACCAAAACTTACATGATATTCAGTACTTTTATAAAGTGATCCATTTCTTCTTAAAAAAGGAGTAAATCACTGATAAGTTTACTGACAAAGTGATGTTAATGGCAGAAAGGGGACCAGGTCAGATCTCATTGGTTCTCTATCCTGTGCTCATGTCTTCTCTCACAGTTCAGTATGGAAGATTTAAACTGGAGGTTATGTTTGGTAGTGAATAACATATTTCTGAACAGGAGATAACACTTAACAAAAGAGCACCTACCATAAGTCTTAGTCTAAATATCTTTAACCCATTTCGAGCATAAGTTCTTCTTCATAGCATAGTCCCTAGCCTAGCTGTTAAAATCCAGGTTTGTGGGAGTGCAAACAATGGATTATAGCTAGAACCTGAAGAATGGCAAATAACCCACAGACTCTCTTATTTGCTCAGCAGCCATTAGCAACAGTGACCAACCCAGATGGGGTTATACATGTGAACTTTTGCCCACAGACAAAATGTTGAGATGCAGAGTTCTAGAAGCATGGCAATAGCATACACAAATTCTATACATTTAATTTTGAGTTTCCAGAGAATATTCATGAGGAAAATTCCCTCATGCCTATTGGTTCTCCCAAGCCACGTGGTACCATAAGCACAACATAACCCTTTAGAAGCCTCCCAATCTTTTCTAAAGCCATGTGTATAGGAATTTGACCACCATGTTGCCTTGGATAAGGAGGAGTGAGGAAAACACATATTTTTAATTCTGTCAGTTTTACAAATATCTAATAGTGCAGAAACTATAAACAGTCCGTAATTGGGTTAACTACATGTGGGGAAATAATTGGGCTAATGAAATATTTCTTTATGGAAAACGTTGGCTGATACAAAATGAATGAATATCAAGGACCTTAAAGATATCAGAAATTAAAGCAGGAAAAAATTAAATTCTTATAATTGGGAAACTGCCAAGTCAGAGCCCAGAGCAAATGACATCTGGAATGAAAAAAATAACTTCTACATTATAATGGACTGAACAGCAGTTTGCATCTATTATGTCAATGAGCAGAGCTACCTCTGCAGAATGGTAGGAAGCAAGCAAGATTTTTGTTAATCCCTTTGCGACCCACTCAAAATATGTGGAACTAATGTTCCTATACTTTTAAGAGTTTTTCCACAAGCAATATTACAGCTGTAATAGAAAAACAATTTAACATTACTGATAATTGCACAGTCCTTACACAACCATATTTCCTTCCAACCCTTACCCATATGCATAAGTAATTTAAATAGTTATAACTATAGAAATGTTATTTTATATTATCTTTAACACTATTTTGTTTTACTAATAAATTATTTGAGTGTAATAGAACATTCATGTCCTCCAAAATTCATGTGTTGAAGCCTTAATCCCCAGAGTGATGATATTTGAAGGTGCAGCCTTTGAGAAGTAATTAGGTTTAATAAGAACGGAGGGGGGGGTCACCCAATATGGGATTAATATCCGTATAGAAAAAGAGACTCCTCTCTCTTTCTCTCTGCCATGTAAGGACACATATTAATCCTAAAGCTTCTAGATTAGGGTGGCTCAGTGGGTTAAGCCGCTGCCTTCTGCTCAGGTCATGATCTCAGGGTCCTGGGATCGAGTCCTGCATCGGGCTCTCTGCTCAGCAGGGAGCCTGCTTCCTCCTCTCTTTCTCTGCCTGCCTCTCTGCCTACTTGTAATCTCTCTGTCAAAAAAATAAATAAAATCTAAAAAAAAAAATTCTTTTCAGCATTAACAGTATTCATTGTTTTTTGTACCACACCCAGTGCTCCATGCAATCCGTGCCCTCTCTAACCTACCCCCCCCTTCAAAACCCTCAAATTGTTTTTCAGAGTCCATAGTCTCTCATGGTTCACCTCCCCTTCCAATTTCCCTCAACTCCCTTCTCCTCTCCATCTCCTCTTGTCCTCCATGCTATTTGTTATGCTCCACAAATAAGTGAAACCATATGATAATTGACTTTCTCTGCTTGACTTATTTCACTCAGCATAATCTCTTCCAGTCCCATCCATGTTGCTACAAAAGTTGGGTATTCATCCTTTCTGATGGAGGCATAATACTCCATAGTGTATATGGACCACATCTTCCTTATCCACTCGCCCGTTGAAGGGCATCTTGGTTCTTTCCACAGTTTGGCGACCATGGCCATTGCTGCTATAAACATTAAGGTACAGATGGCCCTTCTTTTCACAACATCTGTGTCTTTGGGGTAAATACCCAGGAGTGCAATGGCAGGGTCATAGGGAAGCTCTATTTTTAATTTCTTGAGGAATCTCCACACTGTTCTCCAAAGTGGCTGCACCAACTTGCATTCCCACCAACAGTGTAAGAGGGTTCCCCTTTCTCCACATCCTCTCCAACACATGTTGTTTCCTGTCTTGCTAATTTTGGCCATTCTAACTGGTGTAAGGTGGTATCTCAATGTGGTTTTCATTTGAATCTCCCTGATGGCTAGTGATGATGAACTGTACTCGAGGAACTACAGAACACTCATGAAAGAAACTGAAGAAGACATAAAAAGATGGAAGACCATTCCATGCTCTTGGATCAGAAGAATAAACTTTGTTAAAATGTCTATACTGCCTAGAGCAATCTATACTTTTAATGCCATTCCGATCAAAATTCCACTGGTATTTTTCAAAGAGCTGGAGCAAATAATCCAAAAATGTGTATGGAATCAGAAGAGACCCTGAATTGCTAAGAAAATGTTGAAAAACAAAAATACAACTGGGAGCATCATGTTACCTGATTTCAAGCTTTACTACAAAGCTGTGATCACCAAGACAGCATGGTACTGGCATAAAAACAGACACATAGACCAGTGGAACAGAGAGCCCAGATATGGACCCTCAACTCTACGGTCAACTAATCTTCGACAAAACAGGAAAAAATATATAGTGGAAAAAAGTCTCTTCAATAAATGGTGCTGGGAAAACTGGACAGCTATATGCAGAAGAATGAAACTTGACCATTCTCTTACACTGTACACAAAGATAAACTCAAAATGGACAAAAGACCTCAATGTGAGACAGGAATCCATCAGAAACCTAGAGGAGAACATAGGCAATAACCTCTTCGATATCAGCCACAGCAATTTCTTTAAGAAATGTCTCCAAAGGCAAAGGAAACAAAAGTGAAGATGAACTTTTGGGACTTCATCAAGATCAAAAGCTTCTGCACAGCAAAGGAAACAGTCAACAAAGCAAAGAGGCAACCCATGGAATGGGAGAAGATATTTGCAAATGACTGTACAGACAAAAGGCTGATATCCAGGATCTATAAAGAACTCAAACTCAACACACACAAGACAGACAATTATATAAAAAAATGGGCAGAAGATACGAACAGACACTTCTCCCATGAAGACATACAAACGGCTATCAGACACATGAAAAAATGTTCATCATCACTAGATCAGCATTTTTAAAGCCACCTGCATCAAAATATTCCAGTGTGTTTATTAAAAGGTAGTTTCCAACATTTAAATCCATTTTTATTGAAACAAAAATCTCAAGAGGTGGGGTCCTAGAATGAAGCTTTTGCAAGAGTTTCTATAGGAGATTTTGACATACACAGAAACTGGAGAACCATAGCACCAGGCTAGAGTGAAGAGCTCTCAAGGTCTGAACAGACCTTTAAGTTCAGAAAGTGTCTGCACATGGCCAACTTATTCTTCCTAAATTATGGTCTGAATCTCATGTCATTCTTTCAATACAATTTTTTTTCCTGCTACCAGCAACAAAATATAGCCCCCAGCCTTATCAGACTGCCATTTAAAGTATTCTGCAATCTGACTCTCATCCACCACTCCAGCTTTGTCATCAGTTACTTGGTGACATAAACCTTATGTTCAGATGTTTTACCCATGACGTAGAGGCCTTGGTTAACATTCATATGAAAACTATGATGAATGACATTCATATAACGGTTTCCAAAAGGCCAAACACCAAGAAAGTTCTGTAAGATGCAGGAACTCACAAAGAACAATACATAATTGTAAAATAAATTCATGACTTAGAGAATGCCTTTTCTGTAACAAAAGCCTGTGTATCTTTCCACCCAGTGAATGTACTTGCTTAAATTAAGATTCAAATCAAGAAGTGCAGCCACTGTGGAAAACAGGATGGAGGTACCTCAAAAAATTAAAAATAGAATTGCCATATAATCCAGTAATTCCACTATTGGGTATTTACCTAAAGAAAATGAAAACACTAATTTGGAAAGATGTATGTACCCCTATGTTTATTGTAGCATTGTTTACAGTAGCCAACATAAAGAAGCAACCCAACTGTCCACAGATAGATGAATGGATAAAGATGTGAAAATATCTATATCTATATGTCTATATCTATGTCTATACCTATATCTATATATCTCCTCGTATAGATAGATATAGATAGATTGGTAAAACATTACCAATAAAAGAATGAAATCTTGCTATTTGCAACAATAAGGATGGATCTAGAGGTTATAATGCTAAGTGAAATAAGTCAGTCCAAGAAAGACAAATACCGTATGATTTCACTCATATGTGGAATTTAAGAAACAAAACAAGAAAACAAAGGAAAAAAGAGACTTAAATATAGAAACCAAACTGATGGTTGCCAGAGGGGAGGTGGGGGGGGCAGTGAAATGGAGAAAGGGGATTAAGAGTACATTTATCATCTTGAGCACTGAGTAATGTATAGAATTTTTGAATCACTATACTGTACTCCTGAAACTAATATAACACTGTATGTTAACTACACTGGAATTTTTAAATAAATAACTTTTTAAATAGAATTAAAAATTAAACAAATATAAAAAATAAAAAGAACGAAAATAATCCTTATAAGCTTTTGCCTTGCTGAACTGCATGAAGTTTGGAAAAAGCATGTGCTTTAGAATGAGACTGTCTCAATTCAAATCTCACCTTATTAACTGACATTAGAGGAATTACTTAATCTCTTTGCTTCAGTTTCTTCATTGGTAATATGTGCACAGTGAGAGGACTTACCTCATTAGGTTGCTGTAGGGAATTTATGAATTAATACAGAAAAAGAACAAAGAGCAATGCCCAACATTCACAGTAAATACATGTCATACATTCATATACATGCATACAAACACACACATATGAATAGCAGAAATACTTAATTTTACATGTCAGAGGTTTGAAATACTTAGGGTATATTCAGATATAAATCATAATCTGTAAATAAGAAAAGGTTTGGTCTTTGGTCATACAGAGATATTTCGGTGTCATCAATATACATATGTAACTCAAAGACACAGACTTATCTGAGCCAATCCTGAGAGAAGATGTAAAGAAAGACACATGAGAAACTTTGAGACAAAAGCTAAAATCAGAACTTTTACGCAGACCCAGAGTTTGGTGGCTCTTTTCTTTAGTGGATTTGGCATTTAATTATGACTAAGCATTATTTCTGGGTATAAAAAATAACCTAGCACAAAAACCCTTCTTCTTAGACAAAATAACATCGTTATGCATGTCAGTGGGGCTGTGCAGAGACATTAACATTATTTACACTCTCATTTTATAGCTGTTCATCAAATTGTTCCCTAATATATCCATTGGATTAGAACTGAATTGAAACAGAATTGACTGTACTTCAAGAAGACACTAATGCACTAACAGGAAGAGAGGGTGCATCTGACTAACTCCAGGAAGGAGCTGGTGTCTATAAACTTCCGGTATCTATGGAGGATATGGACCCAGGGCTCACGAAGCGAGGTGGCAGGAAGGTGTGACCCATAAGTCATGTCAGCTTCCCAAAAGTACTAGCAGTGCAAGGATGACTCTTCAGAACCAGCGAAGTGTGTGGGACATGGGGTGACCTACAGCACCTGACTCACGTGGTACTCACAAGATGGTTCTTTTGAGTCACTCTTCCCCTGGGTGCATGGAGACGAGCCCCGCAGGAGGTTTCCCTCTCATGGGCAGGCTTGTGTCAGGTGGGCACCTAGGTCTGTGACATCTAGGTTGATCCATAAAGTTGTCCAGGTCCTCAGAGAGCACTGGGACCCTGAGCACATATCATGTGTCTGAATTCCTGCCCCCACACCTCCCAACTTAGAGCACTGGTTGCATTTTCTAGTGATTGTTTTTATCCACTTTTTGATGATGAGAAATAATATTCATGAAAGGTCCAGGAAAGGCTGGAAAATGCTTGACAAGTGTTAATTTGAAAGCATTTCCAACTCACAGAATCACCTCAGTATGAAAATGTCAGCTGATGTTCTGTAACCATGGAAAAAATAAAACAGGCCTAAGACACATAAGGATAATGTCCAGGTTTTCTTAGATAAATACATTAAACAATGGAGAAAAATTTGATTTCCTGGCCCATGTGACCTGATTTTATTCTGAAGCCACTCAATTATTTGAATTTGACCGCAAAATAAAATTTGGCTAAGGAAAAGCCCTACAACATTCCAAATAAATTAAATAATGTGCTCACAACAAAGTAATGCTACACTGATATCTTTCACTTAAATAATTAAAAGATAAAAGTAAAACATTATTATTTTACCCCAGTGTAAAAGGTCATATTCTCAAATTCCCATGGTAATACAACACATCTATTAAAATTTAGAACATAGCACTGAACCATATAATGAGATTATTGGGTCTGATTGGCCCCAATCTCTTTTAAAAACATTCTAACACATGCAATAACTTCTTTAGTTTGTCTTTTTTTCTCCCCATCATTTTATTTTGTTTTAAACAATGAGAAAGCCAATTTGGCATATATTTATTTTTCACTCTTTGGGATTTGTTTGTTTGTTTTGTGTTTGTTTGTTTTTTTAATATTTCAGTGGATTTTTAATTTTATTTTATTTTGAATTTTATTTTTTTTCAGTGTTCCAAAATTCATTGTTTATGCATCACAACCAGTGCTCCATGAACTACATGCCCTCCTTAATATCCACCACCAGGCTCACACAAACCCCATCCCCCTCCCCTCCAAAACCCTCAGTCTGTCTCTCAGAGTCCACAGTCTCTCATGGTTTGTCTCCCTCTTTGATTTCCCCCAACTCACTTCTCCTCTCCGTCTCCCAGTGGGGTTGTTTTAATACATGTTTACTCCCAATCTCAATTTTCTAAGCAGGTCTTCCTGAGATTATTTCAGGCTCTTGGGGCTGCCCAAAAATCTTACTACATTCTCCTAGTTCATTTACTCTTCTATCCACAGATGTTTACTTCATAACTTTCTTCAGATTTTCAACAGTCTCTGTCCTGCCCTCATACTCAGTTGATAATTTGATTCTTATTTCACTGAAAAAAAAAATTACAACAAAATAGAAAATAATTTACCTCTGCTTCCTCAATCACATTTACCAAACCTTCCATTTATGTACCTACTTTCATCCTTTTTTACCTGCTTAAAAATATTTCTCCTGTTATTAACCTCTCTGTCCTACAGCACTAATTTTCCCTTCTATTCTGGATTATCCCATCAACATAAAATCCCACTATAATTAATCTCATTCAGATCTCAAGTTCCACCTATCTCATTTCTCTGTCTTCTTTAGAGAAAAAGTGTTCCTGAGTTCTCCAGCCTCATAATCTTTACTTCCTACCCCCTACTAGTTCTTGAATCCATTCCAACTATGCTTTGTCCTCAGCACGCCACTGAAACTGCTCTTTTCAAGGTCATCCAAGCCTCTCCAAAGCTGAATCCGTTAGTCAGTTCCCAGTTGTCACTCAAGTAATCAGCAACATTCAGCAATTAATCACTCCTTTCTTTTTGCAATAGTGTCTTCACTTGACTTCCAAGACTACTCTCACCCTAGGTTCTTTCTGCCTCACCAGCTGCTCCTCCTCAATGTCCTTCATGTATCCTTTCATAATCCCATCCCCAATATGTTAGAGTCACCTCTCTTATTTACTTCAAATAACTCCTTAACTTGAAAATCATCAGTACCCAGTTTCTGTTTGTAAACCAGACCTGACCATTTACTCATTCTTTCCACTGATATGTCTGAATGCCTATATGAAATACAACATGGAAATCTTGATCTCCCCACCTTATTATCTCAATCAATAGAAACCCTATTTGCGCAGCATCTCAGACCAGGATCCATACAATCAGTTCTGACTTCTCTCTGGCAACTGATAGCAACCCGGCAGCAAATCTTGTCAACTCTATCATCAACATGTATCTAAATCTTATCTGTCTTACCATAAGCCCTGCTACCACCCAGTTCCAGCTGTCACCATCAACCCCCTAGTGGAATAATGCATTTGCTTCTGTATAAATGCAACTGATGCTCTGCCTAGATGCTCTCTATTGGCATTGATCATATTCTAGTGACTACTGACTGCTAAAGAGCTAATAGGGCACCCCTCAAGAACTGTCTTGAGAAGACCTGAGGGAAGACCTCCCCAGGAACAGCTGCACGATTATCACCTCCACTCACCAAGCAGACCAACAGACAATGACCTACTAATACAAGGATACAAAAGCTGCTCTCTTCTCTTAAGGTGGCAATTGTGTGGCATCATTCCTACTTCAGGTTTTCCCTTCTGGACTAGACCCCCATCTGCTTTGGATTAGGTTAAGGCTGGCTTGGGATGAAACTACCTTTTTGCTTAGCTTCTTCCCATGCCTTATCCTGCTGCTCCATGTCTAGATTTCTTTTGAGAGCATCCCTTAATAAACTACTTGAACAGTAAACTACTTGCTTCTATGAACGCTAATCTAAGATAGCTTCTAACTGAGACAGAGATATTCAGACTGATCTTTGCATTCGCAGTGCTATTTTCTATTCTCAACATGGTTTACAGAGTGATCCCAATAAATCTCAGAGGTAGATCACATTCTTCCCCTGTGCAACACCTTCCAATAGTCTTCCATCTCCCTCACAGTAAAAGCCAAATCCCCTGCAGCAGTTTATTCAGACTTACATGATCTCTCTGACCAAATCTCCTATCACTCTTTCTCTCTCTACTTGAGTCTATATGCATATAGAATTTTACAGAATTTTCATTTTTTTTAAGATTTTATTTATTTATTTGACAGAGAGAGATTACAAGTAGGCAGAGAGGCAGGCAGAGAGAGAGAGGAGGAAGCAGGCTCCCCGCTGAGCAGAGAGCCCGATGCGGGACTCGATCCCAGGACCCTGAGATCATGACCTGAGCCGAAGGCAGCGGCTTAACCCACTGAGCCACCCAGGTGCCCCGAATTTAAGCTTTGGGAAAGCAGAAGCTATCTTCACTGCACTGATATATTCCTAGTCCCTAAAGAGTTTTGGGCACACAGGGGGAATTGATATATGTTAAATTAATGAATCATAATCATAGTACATACCCTTTGATTCTCCCCTTATCCTGGTTTCTCTGTGAAAGCCCAAATCAGAAAAAGAATTTTATTTAGAACAAAGAAAAGTACTAAAAATTGAATGTCAAAGACCATCCACCTAAATAAGAAAATAAGGACTACGGTTTTTGCCATTTTGAGCTAAAAGTGCCCTTTAGTATCTCAAAGATCCCAGCCTGAAAGAAACAATGGTTTGAGAAGGGGAAATAGTTGGAGGGATGGTTTTTCGGAGTGCAAGAGGTCTTTGATTATTATTTCACTTCTATCAGTTTCAGAAGATTAGGTGCCCACATTAATAAGACATCAAGCACAACCTAAATTATAATACATATTCAATATTTGACTCAGTCAATTTCATCTGTCAGATCATATAAACAGCCTAGTGTTTTCTATTAAAAGTTTATGACTTACTAACCCAAATTCAGTTATCATTGAAAAATACAAACCCAATTTAAGCTTTGGGTCAGTAATATAAGTCATAAATGCCAAAACAACACCCTAAATGCCAAATGGAAAAGATCTACTTTTATTCTGTAATATTCTTCATCATATTCACAGGAAGCACTAGAAATTACATAGAATTTTTATTGCAAAAATATTTTGCCTGAGTATTTATTACTCCTTCTACAAATACCTCTTTTTCTTAGAAATAGATGGTTTAAGAAATGAAATGGGAATAAATTAACTTGATATCCTCAATTCAGTCTTAATATATCAGTGAAAGCCCTCCCCTACATGTCACCTTCATGCGTCTCCCTGAAACAAAACAGCACACTTGCATTTTTTTTTCATTAAAAGTAAACTGGATTGGCCAACAAAGCAATTCTGGGAAGCATGCCATTACAATAAATATATTTAAATGCTACGCATCAATATCCAATTCAATTAAATAATATCTATTATATATTCACTCTGTGCCAGTTGGTAGGGTAGGGTTTAGGATTCATAAAGGAGTGGTTATTGAGAAAGAGGTATTAGATACAGACATTGTTCTAGGCATTGTTAGTATAATAAGGAACAAGTTGACATCCCCATTATACTTCAGTAAATAAGAGATATTAACCAGTTAATCACATACTCATGATTAAAACACCAAACGAGTACAGTGAAGAAAATGTACGGGGTGTTATCTAGCAGTTCAAGGAAGCCTTCAAAATGAAAATGACTCTAAGATGAGAGGGACAAAGAAGGGCTCACTAAGTAAAAGGGCAAGTGTTCCTAGGAGAGAGGACAGCATGAGGAAAGGCCCTGAGGCATAGGATGGAAAGTCAATGTAGATGGAGCTCAGAGAATGAGGCAGAGACTGATTCAGAGCAAGGCAGAGAGGAGGCTGGAGACAGGGTGTAATTCTGATTATATAGGACATGGAAGACTACACTGAGAAGATGTTAGCAGTGTTAAGAACAATGGGAAACAAAAGATTTTAAGGCAAAGGCGTGTGGCCAGTGACAAGGTAAGAAATGTGGTCTGAAGCAATGACTCTGACTGTAATGTGGACAATAGACTGGATAGGGGACAAGAGCAGAATGCCAAGGAACAGATAGAGGCTGATATGAACTGCAGTTCAAAAGAGAGGTAATGTTAGCATAGATAGGTTGGCACTAGTAAACAAGAATGAAGAATTCATCAAATGAGAAAGATGAATCCAACAAATAACTGGCAGGTAAAATTGACAGATCTTCATGATAGAAAACTTTTAAGCAATTAAGGAAAGGGGATGAACTTAGAGAATTGGATCAATGTTGTTATTCATAGCTATAAAATGAAGAGGACACAAGAAGGCCATGGTGAAGCTGGTAGTGAGATAAGATCATGATTTCAATTTTGAGTTTTTTGGATATAAAGTAGGATCCAAACAGGAAATCATGAGAGAGCAGTAGGATACACAGGTATGAACCCTGAAGAGTATTTATGTGTTAAATATTTAAACTAGTCAGTCTTTGGCATATAAGCAATAGTTGAAATCAAAAGCATGCAAGGCGTAAAGAAAAAAAAAAGGATCTAGAACCAAGCTTAAAGAACTCTCAATACTTCGTGGCCAAGTAGAATTAAAAAGAAGAGAGAGAAAGAAAGATGGAGATGAAAGAAGAAAATCCAATAGACAGTTACATAATTGACACCAAGAAAGAGGATGTTTGAGAACACAAAGGGAGGAAGAGACTACATCCAAGTACTCACACTCTGAAACTCTTCACTTATTACCTGGCACTTAGAAAAGATCTGAAATAGCATACCTTTAGGTTCTGACTAACTTGCCCAAAACTATTACCCTGAGTCAATAAAGACAACCCCAGGATAGATCAATCAAAAAGTCTACTGAATAATAGTGTCCAAAAGAAACAGGTATGTATTCTAAGTATAATGTGGATGTAACAAATTTTAAAGGATTATAAAAAGGAATCATTTGTATATGGCACAGAGAGTGGCGGGGAGTCAGCAAAATCTGTTCCTTCTACCCTGGTACCACATCTAGACCACATTTCCCAAGCACGGATATGTGGATGTAGAGGAGTACAAGCAAATACACTCCATATCCGGGCCTGCTTATAGAAAACCTCTCTGGTTTCTCCATTCACCTAGTGATAGAAGCGTGACGCTTGAGAAGAGAATGATGCCGTATTTTCATAGGAAGGCATGCAGGTGTTTCAATGATGAGGCGGGAGGCAACCCACCAACCAGGAATATGAACTGACGTTATAGAGATGAATGACGAACTTTGCTTGTTTAAGCTATTCAAATTTAGGGAGTTGTCTCTTGCAGTACTCAGTATTAATTACTCTAATTGAGGCACTGAGGCTGGTGACTTTGAAAGCCATTCAGATAGGGAACATTTATCTCACAACCCACAATTACTTTCCACCCCCTGCTGATTCACTAGAAAATTATATTTCAGAGACTAGGAATAGAATGGTTGCAGCCAAATGACAGACCCTTTGCTACAAAGCATTTCCTTATATCTGAATGGGGGTCAAAATAATTTAAAGTTTTCTTTTTCTGGCAAACAGTATATGTATTTGAAGTAAATTCAAGTTAAACTACACTCTTACCAGAAGAAGAAAACAAAGTTCCATTTTATTCTCTTGGCTGACAGTTAATTAAAAAGCAAACTCTAATTTTGTCATCAATATTGTATTATAGTAGTTTAAATAGTAATTAAGCAAAATGCAGTTATCTCAAATTGAAAAAGAAAACTCCAGATTTTTAAAACATGTACTCTTTGCTTAAAAAGACACAAAAATTCATTTAAAATATGTGTGTATGTGCTCATATGCAAAATATGCAAATGCTCATATGACAGTTTGGCAAAGATGCTGGAAATCTTTAGAGAAAACCTAAGGGATACTGCATATGCTTAATGAAGACTTCTTTTTTAAGCTTTTGGAGGGGAAAGAAAAGGCCAGTAATGGTGTAGTGATGGGATCCTAAAAGTTCTGCAGAAAAGAAGAAATGTTGACTGTGTGAGGGAAAGAAATATTGACTGTGTGAGGGAAAGCTAATATGATGGAAGTGACTTTTGGGTTCTCAGTATTTTTCAGGCCAAATTTAAGTATGTGATCAGTCTTCCACTATGGTAATTTGATTTTTATCTCTCTTTTATCTAGGATCAGCTACACCATTTACAGAGCCCATGTAAGTGTGGGGCCCCATGTGAACGTGCAGGTTGCAGAACCATGAAGGTGAACCTGCCCTTATATCTCACTCTAAAAAAATAAGTCAAAATAAGAAACTTAGGAGCCAAGATTTTTCTTTTTTCTTTCTTTTTTTTTTTTAATGAGTCAAGATTTTTCAGGTGTAATGGATAAAAATATTTGGTTGTGGTTCTTAGAGTTTTGTATTAACTGTGGCCATTAATCAGTGTTGCCCCATAAAGATTGATACTCGTATAAAATCTTTTGTTTCCTGCCTTTCTTTTTAGTGTGTCATGCAGCTAATAAAAATGTTACTAGGGGAAAAAATGTCTCTGAAATAAAACAATGCAATATCCTTCTTTGCCCTATACTCAAATGGCACATAACAGGATAGTGTGCCCTGCTGATTGCAATGGGCTCCTACTTGAGAAATCAGCAAATATTGGCAGACTTACAGCAGAAGAGTACCCTGGGGAAAACAAAGTGAATGTGATTTTGAAAGCAAGTTCTGTGGTTGCAGAGATCAACCCTGGTACAATATGAAAGAGATCCCACAAATGTGTGAATATGGGGAGGTGGGATCACTGAATGCCATCCTGGAGGCTGCCTAGAACAGAATGTTTCTTTCGATGCCCACTTCCTGTGATGTTAATGGGGTAGGATACGCATAAATGGTAGCAAGAGTTATATAAAAAATCTCTATACCTTCTACTCAGTTATAATATGAAGGAAAAGCTGCTCTAAAAAATGTCTACTTTTTCATATATCTTGTAGATTTTTGCTGCCTATTTACTTATATACCATCTTCTTCCAGAATTTACATGATGGATTTTAAACTAACTGAGACAATTCCTTCCCTCATTACAAACAAGTGCTAAATTTAACTAGCATTATTTTCAGTGAAAAAAAATAGAATCAGTACATTATAAATACTCAATTACCTGGTGAGTTTTCATGAGAATTTAAGGAAACCAGTAAAGCAGACAATTATTCTCATTTATTCATGCTTTAGGCATGTACCTGGGGTTCACAATATGCCAGAGATGCCTTCTGATAAAATAAAAGTGACAAGGACATTTTTTTTTTTAATTTAAATGGCACATTTGAGGGCACCTGGGTGGCTCAGTTGGCTAAGTGTCTGCCTTCGGATCAGGTCATGATCCCAGGGTCCTGGGACTGATTCCCACATTGGGGTACCCACTCAGTGGGGAGTGTGCTACTTCCTCTCCCACTGCCCCTCCCCCCAACTTGTGTTCTCTCTCTATAAATAAAACTTCTTTAAAAATAAATAAAATGGCACATTTGTATTCGTAATGTAAGTTATATAAATATACCAAAGGTACAATTTTAGTACTGAACAGTTCACTCTTCATTTCACTTAAAATATTATTCAAGTAATTTTATCTTCATAAGGAATAAGAGTACTGACACAGGTAAAGGCACTTTGAGATACATCAGTGCTATCTAAATGAAACGGGAAGGGATTATATACTCTGTTTCATACCATAGTGGCTTCCACCTCTTTCTCCAAGTTGTGTTTCTCTTCGACCAGATGGTGGACCAAAAGAATAAAAACATATTATGGTTCCATATGAACAAGACATCAGAATCCAAGCTCTGGGAGCACCTAGGAGGTTCAGTTGGTTAAGCATCCAATTTCAACTCAGGTCCTGATCTCAGGGTTGTGAGACAGAGTCCCTTCTGGGGCTCCATGCTCAGCCGGGAGCTTGCTTAGGATTCTCTCTCCTCTCCCTCCCGCCACCACAACCCTGCAATGTTCCCTGGCTCTCTCTCTCTTCTTTTAAAACAAAACAAAACAAAACAAAACAAAAATCCAAGTTCTGGCTTTCCAAATTGTGTAACCTGACACATTACCTAACTTCTTCAGGTCCTTGGGTCTTTCATGTCTATCAAATGAAGGAGATGAACTAAATGACCTCCTAGTCTCTCACTTTGTCAATCAGCCCCTGACATTACCATCAAAATAAGTTTTAATCATGGTCTAGGCCTAGGTTTGCAGTCATACCTGCAACCTACTTGAACTAAATTTCTCACACATCCCTAAACCTGAACTGTCTTATCTATGAAGAAGAGATAATCTCACAGAACTGTAATGAAGAGTAAAAGAACTGACACATGAATTGCTCCTAATCCAGTGCTTGAAACCTGGTAAGCACTAAAAAGATGTTAGCTAATATGAACTAGCATTATACTACAAAATTCTCCATTCTCTTTTTTATTCAGTTGCTAGCCAAGTATTTCCACTGACAAGGAGATCACTACTTGTTGAGAAAGTTCCTTCCATTCTAAGACAACTCAGTTATAAAGTTTTTCTTAATGATCTTAAATCTGGCTGCTTGCAACTCTATATTCTACCATTTATAGCAGTGGTTTTAACCTGGGATTCACAAAGAATTCAGGAAGTCTATAAATATGGGTGAAAATCATTACATCTATATTTTTACTAACTTCTAAATGAAAAGTAACATGTACTTCAATTATGAAACACAGTCACTAAACCAAAATAGTTGTGTAACTTTGTCATTAATGGAAATCACAGATATTTTCTCACCTCATTAGAGATGTTATAAACATCTCAAAATTAAGTACAGGAGACATACTGGATCTTGTTATTTAATGAATTAATAAATATGCACATATATCACTATAACAAAAATGTATTAAATAGTCTCATAACTGATATTAATATATATTTTTCTTTTTAATCCTATAATTTTCTTTTTTTTTTAGATTTTATTTATTTGTTTGACAGACAGAGGTTGCAAGTAGGCAGAGAGGCAGGCAGAGAGAGAGAGAGGAGGAAGCAGGCTCCCTGCAGAGCAGAGAGCCGGATATGGGGCTTGATCATGAGGTCATGACCTGAGCCAAAGGCAGAGGCTTTAACCCACTGAGCCACCCAGGCACCCCCTAATCCTATAATTTTCTTTTATACTTAAAGACATTATATTGAGAAAGCATTCATAGGCTTACTCAGTCTGCCAAAGGACTCTCGGTCATACACGTATACACACAAAAGGACAGTAAACTCTACAGTAGGCTAGAATAATTTTACTCCCTTTCTCATTGATGATACACTCAATCATTGGAAGATAAACACCTGATTTTCAGATGCCTCTTCTACATATTTCTAATTGAGCATACCTCAAGGCATGTCCCATGGAATATTCATTTACAAGATTATGCATGAATAACAAAATAGTCCTTTGGTCAAAAATGGGAGGAAGAAGAGGGAGAAACCATCACATGTCAAAAGCAGGAAAAGGAAGAAGAAAGAGGGTAAGTACCTGGAGGAAGGAGCCAAATTAAAATGTTTTCTATGGAAAATAACACTTCTATATCTGAGGAAAGACACGAAGGAGCCATTAAGGAAGGGAAGAATCAAAATAGTGGTAGATGAAGTGATGATAGGATCATAGTTTCAGAAGAAGGGTCAGGAGATAAGGATAGAATGGAAGTACAGTAATTTGAGGAGAATAAGAATCATTTTGGGACACCAGGGTGTCCAGGCCTCCCTGTGTCCTCTTGCCTTGGACAGCTATAATGCATACTGGCACATTAAAGTCTCAGAAAGTAATTCCAAAGATATACCTGTTGAATTTGTTTTTAACAACTCCTTCCTTCCAAGCTTCTTTGACTCCATACCTTCCCTTCCCATAACACCTATTAACATGCTTAGAACCACTGTTTGGCAGACTATGCTCTGGAAAGCTGCTCAGATTTATCAATGAACGGGACACTCAGGAGGTGGCCTATTATTAGAGCACAACGAATGACTGCTGACTTCCTTGTGTGAACAACAATTTTTCAGTTAATGTTGATTCTCTTTTGAGAACAGAAAGATTCCATTTAGAGGATGGGTGGCAAATGTATTACGCTCTCAACTGATACAGATCTTCCAATTTACTAAGCTTTTTCATGAGAACGTCCTCCTGATAAGATCTTTCTCATCCTATACTTCAGCTATTTTTTTTTTCTTTTATTAAGTCTAAATCAGGACTTACATGTAATTTCTATTAGCTCTGGCCTTGTTTCTTCTTGCCCATAAAGTCATTTTGTTGTCAAAATCAAAAATTGTCACCTAGTCCTTTCAATTTTTAATATTATCCACAAAGTTGATTAGCATTGATCTTTGTCGTAAGACATACCCCTCTTTAAAATATTGAGCAGGACACAGCAAAGGGAAGGATACCATTACAGATCTGGAAACAGTCAATGTGTGGAGCAATATTGGTTCAATCCATCTCATATCTATATAATTTTATTGAACTAGGCCCAAATTTTCCACCGTCTCAATTGCTGGTAGTCCTGTAATCCCATATCGATAGTTTCCATGATGTTTGTTTTTCTCTTTTTTGGAACCTGGAAATGTCTGCTGTTATTCTAAAGAATCATTTTCCTCTCTGGGAGAGTGACACATATGTTAAGTTTAAATCATTGATCATATTGATCTTTGAATTAAATACTTTCTCACTGAACTTAGGAGAGAGAGAGAGAAAGAGTGTGTGTGTGTGTGTCCTCTGTGGCCAAGATTTCTAGGCATTTCTTCCTTTTTCTTTTCTTTTCTCTTTTTTTTTTTTAAGACTTTGTTTTGAAGTAATCTTTACACCCAAACTCACCACCCCAAGATCCAGAATTACATGCTTCACTGACCAAGCCAGCCAGGGGCCCCTAGGCATCTCTGAAATGTCTATAAATGTGAACCAAACTTTACTAAACTATGCTATGTGCCCTCTGTAGCCAAGACTGAAACCACAATAATTAACATTAGTAAAAGTGGTAAGAAAAATGTACTAGTAATAGAAATACTGTGAGTGGCTGCTTCCAATTACTAGTCACTATTGTAATGTTATCATCTACATTCAAACTGTTGTTTCTAATGAATCTAATAAAACTGTGCTCAGGATAGTGAACTTGTGCCACTAAGGACTTTTAATGCTAAATGCAGCATTGTATTCTCACTCAGTAATTCCACTTCTGGAAACTGGCAATCTCTCTATCTTGGTACACCTCTACTCACTGAAGTACTTGCAATGCTAAGGGCACTGACAGTTCTAGGATCAATGTATTTAATCCTGAAGGTAGACGTTTAAAACTCCAAAATGATGAAGCTGCTGTTCTCTGCTGTAGTACCTCGTTCGTGATGTCTGGCTTGCCGTGTAGGAAATACCATTCAGTGCTACGTCAAAGGGTTTCCTAAGTAGACCAATTCACTCAGGATAATTGAAGCTCAGGTTGATTACATGAAGGATTAGTCACAAAGAGGAAGGGCTACCACCATCAGGTTTTTCTCAAGGATATGAAAAGAAATAACAAACCAGCGATTAAGGGCAATTTAGAACTCTTTTAATGCACACATTCCAAGTTCTTAATAGGAGGCATTATACATTATCATGCATACTAGGTTCAGGGAAAATCCCTTAAAAAGCAAGACTCTTAAAGGATGTAATGTACTCAGGTACGGTTAAACCTATTCAAAGGCGCTGCCGTTGACATCTACAAAATGGCAGTGCCAGGCTTACTGTGCTAAAAGAGATACATAATGTCACAGAATACAAAAGCTCATAAAAGAATAAATCAATATAAGAGCTGTGCACTCAAGCACGTGGGCAATGGAAGGAGGAAAAAGGAAAAATGGGCTATTTATTAGAAACCTATACAGTGTTTTGGTTCAACTATGTCAGTTTTTCTTGAACCGCAAGGTGTTGAATTTTCTAAGAAAAAAATGTTCAATAACATTGTTTCTTCTAAAAGATATTTAACGTACTTAAACAGACTTGTGTAATTATGATCATCCTGCAAGAATCTGCATTCAGGAAACTGCACCAATCAATGATCAACAACATGAGGTAAAACCTAAATATCAGTGTTTTGGTAATATTTATCCACTAACTGTACTGATACACATTGTCCCCCCCCCCTTTTTTTTAAATTTTATTTATTTGACAGAGAGAGAGACACAGTGAGAGAGGGAACACAACCAGGGGGAGTGGGAGAGGGAGAAGCAGTCTTCCCACCAAGGAAGGAGCCCGATTCAGGGCTTGATCCCAGGATTCTGGGATCTTGACCTGAGCAGAAGGGAGATGCTTAAGGACTGAGCCACCAGGTGCCCCCACACTGCCTCTTAGTAGCTGTTTCTCTTTGCTATGAAACCATCTTATTTCAACTATTTCTGTCTTTTTAAATTTCCCCAATAAGAATAAAAATGACTTACTCTATTGAATTTGTATTATTTTGGTCATAGAATTGAGTTACAAATGAATTAATTTTTATCATTTCTTAAAGCAATTAATTTGTCATAGACCATTTTTTGTCCTCTTTAGTCCAAGAGCAGATTCTATCCCATGAGCTATTGCTGGTATTCTATGGATACACAATCATGTAAAATGTATTCCATAGTCAAATAAGTTTGGGAAATGTATATTCTGAACAAACACTACAGTAGTTTCTATCATTACGTGTTATATTCCTGAATGCAGACATGTCATTGCATCATAAAATCGTCATGCTAGAAGGGACTTGGGTATGGTCTCCTCACTTTACTTAAAGTGAGACCTTGAGAGGTTAGGTGACTGGGCTTAGTTTATTCATAAGTTGGATGAAGAATGTTTCCAATGAATAATTCTGTTCTTCTGTCTGATATCATAGTGAAGGAAGAAAGGAAGGAAGGAAGGAGAGGGAGGGCAGAGTGAGGGAGGGGGAGAGGAAAGGGAGGAAGGGAGGGAGGGAGAGAAGGAAGAAGAAATATTATTGTAACCACTAGAAGAGGTGACCTAGTCCAACTATTGCAGAATAGAAATATGAAATGAAATGTGTTTGCTATGCAACCAAAGTATTTAAAACATCATAAAATTCCATAAATAATCAATTATGTACAAGAAGCATTAAGGACTATAAAATATACCCTAGAGGTCAAGTGTAGATCCTAATAAGGAATGGCATCATGGAGACTCAACACAGCTTAGTGACTCATCTTGAGCAAAAGTACCTTATGTTTGAATTTTGAGAACAGTTTAACTATTAGTTAACTCTCTCAGAGGACTGTTCGGCTGTAACAAACAGAATGCACTCACACTAGCTTAAGCTGAAAGGAGGAAGTTATTAAAAAGTTACAGGATTATTGCATAGAACTCAAAGCTGGGGAGGCAGTTAAGCCTCCTGTGGGATTAGCCCCCAACTGGGAAGCTGTCAAAAATCCAGGCAGCTATAACTCTATCTCTTTTTTTCACCCTGGAGTTGATAGTCTCTCATGTATGTGTCCCCAGGCATATCAATTTTATTCTCCTCCATTTCTGAGAATTGGTCCACCCATGTCGAGCCCCAATAAACACAGAGCAGAATCAGGATGTCCCAAATTCAGATTGCTCAGGGACAGAACCTGTTCTTTCATCTTGGGTTATGGGTAGAAGCAAGCAACATGGTGGCAGGACTTCTGTGCCTTCAACAGCAGCTATGTAGTTAGGCCCTCTGGAACAATACCATGGGTAGAATCTTTGAGAGTCCTGTAGGTGCAGAAAATTATCACTAGCAAAGGAAGAAGTTAGCTTCTTTAGCATGGAACATCCCTGGGGAGGAGGCAACTACTGGCACAGGAAGAGTAAGAATGCCCAGCTAAGAAAATGAAAAAGAGAGTAGGAAGAAGGAATCTGCACTGGACTCTTGCAAGGTCACTGACCTGTTCCCATCCTAAGGCTGGCAGCCACAGCAGGCTTTGCTGTAGGACTTTAAGGACTCTAGACTTAACACGAGAAGTGTACATATAGGGTAATAACCAGTTTGCTAACTCCCTTCGTCCTCTGGGCCTGTGTTACCCAGTCCTAGCTCTCTCTTCCAAAGTCCTTCTCACCAACGTACTGCCATGTATGTCTATGGTTTGCCTTCCTGTGGCCTTAGGACAGAGATCATAGTATAAACAAACAAATAAATAAATAAATAAGGATTATCTGCCATGATAGCCCCCAGGCAAACATGATCTTAGAGGTACTTTAACTAATCTAGTTTGCTTAAATACCATCTCCTTTCAAATTGGAGTGGCCTGGGTTTGAACCCACGCTGATTGTTCAGAAGCGGTCTCACCTAAATTAGTTCTCTAACTTGACTCTTGATTTCTCAAGATTATAAAGATTTCCTCAGTGAGCTTTTGGGTAAATAGAATCATTTAAAATGATGAAGATAATAATAAGAGTTGTTAGTACCACTATTGTTAGGCCACCAAAACAACTGGATTTCTGATCGATATCTCTTCTGAACCTGACAACTTCTACAACAAGTCATGGACACCAGGTCCTTCTGTGTACAGCAGGTGTGTGAGTGCCTAGACATGCAACACCTACCGTAAGAACTCTGTGAAACAGGGATGTCTGGGTGGCTCAGTGGGTTAAGCTGCTGCCTTCGGCTCAGGTCATGATCAGAGAGCCCTGGGATCAAGTCCCGCATGGGCTCGCTCCTCAGCAGGGAGTCTGCTTCTCTCTCTGCCTCTGCCTGCCTCTCTGCCTGCCTGTGTGCTCTCTCTCTCTCTCCTTCTCTCTGACAAATAAATAAATGAAATATTAAAAAAAAAAAAGAACTCTGTGAAACATGGAACTGATGAGTCACAGGGCCCTGTCCACAAGGAAATGACAAAGTTACAATGGACAAC
Organism: Neogale vison; assembly: GCF_020171115.1. Taxonomy (NCBI): domain Eukaryota; kingdom Metazoa; phylum Chordata; class Mammalia; order Carnivora; family Mustelidae; genus Neogale; species Neogale vison. Next base: position 227,245,458 of record NC_058091.1, on the reverse strand, counting down.
GAACCAAGGATGTAAACAAAGGATGGAAGGAAGCCAAGGGGGAAAGAAATAAGCAAGTTAAGAAGAAAAGGGAAGGAGGAAAAAGGGAAAGAGAGAGAAGAGGAAAGACTATGTAAAAACTGTCTACTATACACTGGCTCTTTACATCCATCACCGTATTTACTTTTCACAAGACACCTTGCAGGTAGACAATATTATTCTCATTTTATGAATAGTGAACAGAGGAAGAAGGGGTCCAGGTAAAGTGTTGTCATGGAATCACAGTAGGAAAATAGTGCTTTTAGCTTGAGGCTTAGGGTTTTGTGAAGGAGATGAAGTTTGAGCCTTTTATACTGGATAGGATTTGGGCAATCACAGAAACCCCAGCTTTCGAGAGAGACCTGAGAAGAGGAGAAATCATAGCGATATCTGAGCCACCAAATCAGGTCCACAGCGTCATGCACAAACAGGAGCAATCTTCAGAAAAAGGTCTGGAGCCAGATATGCTGTGATATTTCTGTGGGCAACAGAGAGCCACAAAAGGTGAGCAAAGAGGTGATATCCTCAGATCTTCAGGCTAAGGGCTCTGTGTAAGAAAAACTAGGTGGGCAGCATATGACAATCAGCAAAGAAAAGGTAGCAAGAGTCCTTTGGTAGTAACCATAGGAATGGAGAAATAAATGAACGTGTAAAAGGAAATTGTAGTTAGATTCAAAAGACCATGCATTCGATTAGATGGTCAAGAGAAGAAACAGCAAAAGATGTGAATTTTGAAATGGCATTCTCACGGTAGCTGGGAATGAACAGGAATCAGACTCCTCATTTCTACTCTCTGGGCTTTCTGTTTAACAGGAGGCTAATTTTGAAGCTGTTTCTATACTAACAAAAATGAAGCATATTGTTTTCATAAACCTGTAAAATCTGCTGTATTCTCTGGCATGTTTGCAAATAACGCCACGGTCTCCAGACAGTTTATATGCAACATGCTTCACGTTACTAACAGAGACATCACTGAAATAATATTCTATAACAAATTTATGAAGGCCATTTCGTAAAAGAACTATTTTTAAGATGAAAATACATTTGTTGAGAACTGCTAATAATTTGATACTTATGTACACATGAGATGCACATAAATTTTCACCCCCTACCAGTTGGGGTTTATTGTTCACCCATGAAACATTTAAAATCCCGGTTGTTAACTCCAGCTGTGCACTGGAATCATGTACAGAGCTTTAAGAATGCTGATGCCGGAGTCCTACTACCAGGTTCTGGTATAATGCACCTGGGAATTGACTTTTTTTTTTTTTTTTTTTTTAAAGGTCTTAGAGTAGGGGCACCTGGGTGGCTCAGTCTTCTAAGCATCTGACTTGATTTCAGCTCAGGTCATGATCTCAGGGTCTTCAGATCAAGCCCCAAGTTGGGCTCCTCTGCACTCATCAGGGAGTCTGCTCAAGATTCTCTCTCTCTTCCCCTCCCCCCTACCCGGTGCACATGCGTGTGTATGTGCGCGCATGCTCTCTCTCTCTCTCTCTCTCTCTCAAGTAAATAAGTATATAAATTTTAAGCCGGGGTGGGGGTGTTCTTAGAATAATTCTAATGTGAAGGCAGGGTTGTGAAGCACCAAACAACAATAAAAAAAAATTATGTTAGAGATAATTAAGAAGTTCTTCTTGCCATTGAAATAGACTATCAGCTACATTTATATAATTTGCACACTATGGTCCCAAATCACTTTTTTCCTAACATTAAATTAAGTATGACATAACACTAAATAAGAAAAGTTAGATCAGGAAAGAAGATTTCGTATGCTGAGCGATCAGGATAGGGAGGGAAAAAATAATCAAGAAAGAGGTATGTAACACCCAGTCTGACCCATCTCCCACCCCCTCCCCTCTAAAACCCTCAGTTTGTTTATGATGTACTGTATGGTGACTAACATAACATAATAAAAAAAATTTAAAAGGAAATTTTTGTTAAAAAAAAATAGAAATGAAATATTCTGATTCTTAAAGCATTTTGCTTATTCTTCTGATTCAGGGTCAACCCCGGGGTATATTCCAGCAGTGCAAGCTCTCCTTGGCTCCTCCCTGGATCCTCTGCAAATGTGGGGTCACTGGTGTGCTGACCAAGAAGTAGATTCTAAGTTCCTACGTTCAGCCTCCCAATGCAGTTGCCCTCTTCATGGTGCAAAGGTAAAACCAGGCTTTTGGACACACTGAATCTCAAAGGAACTGGGAAAGAGGGCTGGCTGTTGATCCTGCTTGTTCATATTTGGAGGAATTCTGAAAGCCTTACTTATTTCCTAATCTATTTTCCCTCTTCTCATACGTTGACTAAAATGCCAATTAACTCCATAGCTTATGGCATTGTCAAGAGAAATCCCATAATCTGCCTAATGCCTGCGAGGAGTAAAGCATTTCCTTCCTTTGTCACTTCTAAAGAGAAGAATGCTTCTCTCTCTCTGGCAGGCAGAGCTGTGAGAGAACAGTACAAAATGCAGTGACAGCCGTAGGGAATTTCTAGAGAGCACCACAGCCAGCCTTTGGCTGTGCCCAGTTGCTCACCACTATGCCATTAAAAAGCTTTGTTCTAGCTTAATTCTGGCCATCATTCACTTTATTACTTTTCCATGAAGGATCCCTACCTCACCACCCCCCTACCCCACCTCCTTGCAATGATAACAACTGGAATTCTATCCTTTTCTCAAATGCCACTTCAGATACCAGATACTGACTTGAATTAACCCTCCTTTGCTCTCCCAGCTTTGGAATTGGGTATCTTTCCCTTGTCATTCTTCTTTACCAGACTTTAGCACTGCAAGTGACAGAATTTTGGCTCTGTCCAAATGTATATGCCATGTTACTTTGTGCATAATAGGGATTCAGTACCTCTGATCAATGAATTCACTGGATCAATTTATATGTCATCACAGATTTCATGCTCAGGTAGAACTTTCCCAATCCCAGTAAGTCAGAGGATGACAGTGGTGAAAAGTTCAAGAGCCTCCCCTGGAATGCACCTATAGAGGCATTTAATTATTCCACATAAATAAGGGACTCCTATCTGAAAGCAAACATGAATGTTCTCAACTAGCTTTACCTTACGAGATTACAGTTGTTTGATCACAACTCTTTAACGGTAGCTTGTATTCTTCCCTGAGATGTGATTTTTTTTTCAAAGATTTTATTTATTTATTTGACAGAGAGAGATCACAGCAGGCAGAGAGGCAGGCAGAGAGAGAGGAAGGGAAGCAGGCTCCCTGCTGAGCAGAGAGCCCGATGCGGGACTCAATCCCAGGACCTTGGGATCATGACCTGAGCCGAAGACAGCAGCTTAACACACTGAGCCACCCAGGCGCCCCTGAGATATGATTTTAACAAGCTTGGTTTATGCCAAGTCCTAGTAACCGCTCTATACAACTGTTAATTCTTGGTTTAAAGAAGCTGATGTGTTTTGTGTCAGGGTGACAAGAGGGGCATCACTTACCTCTGAGCCCTGCATGGAGCTCACTCAAGAATGACTTCTCTATCTTTAGGGACCGGCAAGCTCTATGTTTATTTACAAGACCTCAAACAAACCACCCTTGCTTCCTGATTGCTAGGCGAACTACAGGGAAGAGACTCTAATTACCAACATCTTTCCCAGCTGGAATTTACTTAAGGGTCATTTCTACATTCCCTCCACTGCAATCTATGGAGTATTAGCATATTTATAATTGCTTTGCTTTTACTTAAGAATCTTGTTTGACCCAACTCCACCTTGTGCCTATCTGAAAATTTCACAACATTTGGGAAGGTATTTGGAGAGTTTTAGTGTCTAGACATCCTGCCCCCCAAAGTACATAGCATAGAGCCTTTGTAGCTGATACTCAGTATAGCTGGTGAAATACTAAATGAATGAATGAAGGTGTTTATGTTTTGCCAGGAGTACTTGAGGTCATGATGTGAGGAAGTTTGGCATTTGGCTCAGGAAAATGGCAACATCATGTGATTTCTGGCTAAAAAAATCTTTTTTAAAACATATCTAAATATCATGTAAATAAGATACTTGCTTGCATTTTATGATTAGACATACTCTGATATTGTCTATCTTTCCACTAGTCTGTAAATTATGGAGGAATTACGTTTCTCAGCATAAAACTTTGCATCTAACAGATGTTCTATAATGTGTGTGGTCAGTTAATCTACTTCTACATGATGCAGAATTTCTCTCTCGGGCTCATGGCCTCACTCCCCACCCTAACCCCCCAGAAATAGTCTGTAGGATGAGACTGTAGTGCCCAAGATCAGTTAGAGCCATTCACACAAACCTAATGGAATGACCGTGCCCTTGGAAAAATGGCAAAGTGGCAAAGAATATCTTCACTGACCCTTTTCTTCACCATTTTCCCTTCTCCACCAAGTACTCATTGATCCTCTACTCATTTCAGAAAAAATCCTACTCACTCATTGATGCAAAGGTATATTACCAACTTAATATTATCCCTCACATGGGGCAAAATGTTAGAATTCAACATTTTAAAAGAGGTCCCTAGGAAAACATAATGTTTACCCAAAGGAAGAAGGCTACTGATAACACTGTAAGCCCAGAGATTTATTTAAGTTGTGATGATCACTGTGAGGTTGGGCTAACTTTAGAATATGGTCACTTCTGTCTATTTCTTTCTCAGCATCAAGTGCTAAGCAAATAATCATCATAGCACTTCTACATTCACATAGTTCCTAGTCTTCCCCAAGACCCACCTTCTACAGGAGGGGCATGAAGTCCAGAACCTTTATGACAAAGTAGATCACCTCATGTAGCTCTAACATCTACTGCCTGGCAGCCTGCATGAGCTCATTTGCTGGAAAACAGCTTCCCCTAAGAGGCTCCATCCTGCCTCTCATGACTCACTAGCCAGTTCCTTCTTGGCATTTTCTAATATTCTGCCTCACACGGACCCTGGAACATTCCTTCCAGTTCTCTGGCCTTGCTACTTCGGTAAGAATGAACCCCATTCTCTTAACACAATTGCTCGGCTCTGTTCCCAGCACTCTCTGCCCAGATTTATGGAAGGAACACTACTTTCCCTCTGTGTAAGAGTCAGTCTCGGTTCCTCCTTTCCACTTGCTAGAGGGCTTGAGGTGTGCCTTCTTGGACCTGAAACCTCTGCAGGTACCGCACCCTCACTGGCTACCAGCCACGGTTGACAACTGCTGCTTGTTCATGGTCCCTGCTATGTGCCCAGGAACCACATCAGCCCATTCTCTGTTTCAGAGACCAGTCTCAGGTCCTCCCGGCACCAGTGAAAATAAAAAGCCCCTTGCTTCACATACATCACCCTCCTTCAAAATGGGGCATTCCTTGCAGACAGGGAACTTTCCAGAATAATTGGGAGTGAAATACGCATTGTCTTCAGGAAGACTGACTCCGTATCTGTGTAATATTGTCACCATTGCCTACCAGCTCTCCCCATTAGGAAATAGGCCATCAGTGGCATACTTCCCAAAATCCAGATTTTATTTTTCCATAATCAAGATGCTATAGAAAAGGGACTTTCAAGTATTTTGACTATAAGTCATAGTAAAAAAACAAAACAAAACAAAACAAAAAAACCATTTTAAATCTTACAGAGTACATACAGACATAAAAATAGACATATAGGGGTGCCTGGGTGGCTCAGTGGGTTAAAGCCTCTGCCTTCCACCCAGGTCATGATCCCAGGGTCCTGGGATCGAGCCCCGCATCGGGCTCTCTGCTCCGCAGGGAGCCTGCTTCCTCCCCCTCTCTCTCTCTGCCTGCCTCTCTGCCTGCTTGTGATCTCTGTCTGTCAAACAAATAAATAAAATCTTTAAAAAAAAAATAGACATATAGATTTAAGAAACTAAACCAAAAAATTACTTAATGTATTATGTGTTATACTGTGAATTTTTTATTCTACTTAATTTCAAGGTAAGATTAAACCAAATGATTGGTTGCACATTTCACTAGTGAGTCCCTATAGTTTTAAAATGTTACTCTAGAAAAATGCTCCTGTCAGCCCAAGAACTGGATCAACTTGGTTCTTAAAGAAGGAACCAGGGCTGCCTGGGTGGCTCAGTGGGTTAAAGCCTCTGCCTTCGTCTCAGGTCATGATCCCAGGTCCTGGGATCGAGTCCTGCATCTGACTCTCTGCTCAGTGGGGGACCTGCTTCCTCCCTTCTCTCTGCCTGCCTCTCTGCCTTCTTGTGATCTCTGTCAAATAAATAAATAAAATCTTAAAAAAAAAAAAAAAGAAGGAACCACAATGGTAGTAGTAAGAAAAAGGTAACAATTGTTGCTCTTTGGAGAATCCATCCATTTTATTAAGCTACTTTCACTAAAAGCAACAAAGTGCTTATTTTACCGGATATTTCAGTATTTTTTCCTATATCCAATAATCACAGAATCAAACTGTTTTTCTTCCTCTTTCTAATTGAACTTGAAAGTTTTTTTCTTTGCAGGTTGCTACCACAAGCAACATTGCACAAGCAGCATCCAAGTGTCCCATCATTTAAGCAAGTCACTACTTCAGGGAACTAGCAGCTGTGAAACCTACTGGAAAGCTCAAAGAGGACTTACAGCTTAAAAAAAAAAAAAAGGATTACATCAGTACCTCCCATGATCACTGGCAAAGCACGAATTCTCTGTTGAATTGATTATGCTCAGAGGAAATAGAAGATTTCCCCAGGACACATTTGAGAGCTGGTGCCTTGTAAAAGGAAATAAAGAAGTCACTTAAAAGAAAACTTGTTTATTTCTGTCCTGGGGTTGCTCCTTACAGCGAGGCTCACAATGGTTACTGGCTGCTGGCTGTGAATGGGCCACACTGCACTCCTCACTGACAGAAAAAAAGGAGTGGTGACTTGCACATTATTTCCAGCTCTAATTTCCCAGGGCTAACAGAGAAGATCAGCATTTTACAAGCACATTTTCTTATAACCACTTTTCTCTTTACCATGATTAGTAAGGCTAATGTGCATTAGGTATCTAAGTAGCTACTGCTATGTACTAAATTATCCCAAAATGTAGCAGCTTAAAATGATAAATATCTATCATCTCACATAGTTTGTGAGGATGCCAAACTCAGGAGGTGCTTAGCTAGGTCCCTGTAATGAGGGTCTCTCAGGGAGTGGCAGTCAAGCTGCCAACCGAGGTAGCAGTCATCTCACGGCTCAGCCAGTGCTGGAAAACCCTTCTTAAGTCAATCACGTGGTTGCTGGCAGGCATTCAGTCCTTGCTGGCTGTTGGTCAGAAACCCCCAAACGTCATCACACCAGTTTCCTCACTGGCTGTCTGAAGTCTTCATGACTTGGCAGCCGGCTTCCCCCAGCGTGAGTGATCAGAGGGTGAGTGAGCCAATACCCAAGACAGATGCCATGGTACTTTAATAATCACATCTCAAAAGGGACATACCATTGCTTTTGCTGTGTTCTGCTGGGCACAGACAGCAACTTAGTACAATATGAAAGGGGATCGGTCAGTGAAGCCAATTTGGAGTCTGGCTACAACCTCTGATGTTCAGATGACTTCTTCATTGCCTCCCACCACCAAACAACAGTTTTGAACTTTTTTTTTTTTTTTTTTTTTTTAGTGGACCATATGGTGGTAAGGAGCATGGGTCCCTTTAACCAACAAACACGGTGAATGTACTTCCCAGAATAATGTACAAATGAGTCATTACAATTTTACACACTATTTCTCAGAGTCCAAGCATTCCTTGAAAACTTTCCAAAGATCTCAGGTTCAAAAATATTATCCTCAACAGTTACCTTCTCCATTCAATATTTAAGTGCAAGGGCATGTTTGCTGTTGGGAACTTAGAGCAGGATGTACACATAAGTATGATGGACACATAGAGCTGAACCCTACCATTTAACTGGAAAGTCAAAGAGCTTTATACAGAACATAGGCATATTCTGAGCCAGCCAGGGAGACACTCCTAGATAGGAAACCCAAATGCTTGCATAAGTAGCAGTCCTTGAGAGGTAAGTAAGTGTTAGGGGTACTGATACTTCTAGGGAAGTTAAAGAGAGATGGAGAAGTTTTGTTACGAACAAAAATGTAGTGTTTCACCATGAGAGTCTGAGGATATCTGAGCACTGTCTAAGCTTAAAACCATGGTCAAGAGGTGCCTGGATGGCTCAGTGGGTTAAAGCTCTGCCTTTGGCTCAGGTCATGATCTCAAGGTCCTGGGATGGAGCCCTGCATTGGGCTCTCTGCTCAGTAGGGAGCCTTCTCCCCTTCCTCTCTCTCTGCCTGCCTCTCTGCCTACTTGTGATCTCTGTCAAATGAATAAGTAAAATCTTTATAAATAAATAAATAAATAAAGCGGTCATGAGGTGCCTGGGTGGCTTATTCGGTTAAGTGTCTGACTTTGGCCCAGGTTACAATCTGGGGTCCTAGGATTGAGATCCACATCACACATCCCTGCTTGGCAGTGAGCCTACTTCTCCCTCTGCCCCTACCCCCAGTCGTGCTCTCTCCCTCAAATAAATAAATAAAATCTTTAAAAAACTAAATTATGCACTTGCGTCATGATCTAGTTTCCCTTATTGAAAAATGATGCAGGATGGGGTGCCTGGGTGGCTCAGTGGGATAAAGCCTCTGCCTTCAGCTCAGGTCATGATCCCAGGGTCCTGGGATTGAGTCCAGCATTGGGCTCACTGCTCATTGGGGAGCCTGCTTCCTCCTCTCTCTCTGCCTGCCTCTCTGTCTACTTGGGATCTCTGTCAAATAAATAAATGAAATCTTTAAAAAAAAAAAAAAAGAAGAGAAAAAAGAAAGAAAAGAAAACTTGGTCAATAAAGCCTAATTTGATTTTTGTTGTCAGCCCCTGTTCCCTTTCTTTCCTTTTCCAGGTTTACATTTTGAAATCTGGACCCTGAACCATGACCACTCACCTTCACCCCAAAGGTACTTTAAATAAGTTAAAATCCTCCTTTTCACTGAATACAATTATTGTGCATGTTCCTCAAATATTACTTTCCTCTTACAACTGGTCATTTAAGATATCTAGTAGATTCTATTTTCTAGTACCATTTAATAAAAGTCTTCGCATGAGTGAAAACCTATATGAGTCCAGAGTCCCATGCCCTTCCTGGATACTCCCACAACAGACTGTGCATATCCTAGGATAGTATAGAGAGGATAAATCCAGGTGCTACTTTCCTATTTCAATAGCTCATCTATTTGTCTGCATTCCTGCCACAAGCTCTGAGCTCCAGAGGTAGTAGGACTCCTTCTGCCTGATTCACCATTGTATCACCAACACTCAATCAATATTTGGTACATCATATGTATTAAGTAAATTAAATAATAAACTAACTCCACAATTCTTATGCCATAGTCCTATATCAAAGATAAATAAAAACATGAAACTCATGAGGATGGAATAAGATAGAAAGAGCTCTCAACTGATTTGAAAAGCCTGACTTCAATATGTCTTTGCTGTGTTAATAAGGCTCAATCTCTTGAGGCTCCATTTTCTCATCTACAAAATGGCCTAATATATGAAAGGACCACTTTGATAGGTTTTTTAAAGAAATCCAATGGGAAAGTTAGTGTGAAAACTATTTTGTAAATCATAAAATACTAAAATGTATCATACCTTACTATTGTTACTATTAAATGACACTGGATAGTTCACGAAGATGCTATGCAACAGGAAGAATTAGTCAAAGTTTTTAAGAAGGGTTTCTCATACAGAAATCTGTACTCTCTGGTCTGATAATGTCAGAAGGAGTGCTGGTAAGTACTCAGCCATTTCCATGCTGAAGGCTGAATTCTGAGCTCTCTGTCATTATAAAACCAGTTATTGATCTTGACAAGTACAGAAGGTACTTTGCAGAAAATAGATATGACAAGGTCCCTGACTACTAGGTTTGCATCTAAACAAGGGTGGAAGACTTGGCATCCACTCAAACATAAAGCTCACACATATCTCCTTCTGAGCATGGCCAAGCATTCCTCTCTTCTTCAACTATATCCCTGAGGGCAGGGAAAGCTGTGAATACACAATAAAAAGCAGCTAGGCAACCTTATGAGTTTGTTATCTCTACATACATAGGTCAAAATGTGGGTGTATTCATGCACCATAGGCTCTTATCATAAAGGGGAACTGGAAATAGCTCATTTAGCTACTTTGCAGGATGTAGTAGCACTGACAAATAAAGACTTTGGTTTCTAATCTTAAAACAAAAACAAAATGACCATTTAACATTTTACAATGTAGAGTCATTTGTCAACAGTGCACAGTCTGGATTATGTGGTAACACACTCCAGTTATTTGATAATGGTGTGACTTTTATTTCCTCTAACAAAAGACAAGTTCCCATCCCAGTGTGATTGAGAAGGCTCAGCAAATAATTAAACTCACCGATAGAAAAAAAAAAAATTCAAAATCTCTGTTCAAAGCAAAACCTTTCCCTTTGCTTCCAAATCAAAAACAACTTCTCTATTCTTCTGCACTTCAAACCATCATAAACATTTCAGGCAGAGGTTTTAAAATTTGATGTCTCCCATGCTATCATGAGATCACATCAGGAGACAGTCTGGGGCTATATTCATAAGATCATGGGACAAGCTCAATGTCAGGATTTGGTGAGTTAACTGGAAAAAAAAAGTTAAAATTCTTTTACCTTTTCACTGAAGAATAACATACATACAAAACACACAAATCGTAAGCATACAGCTCAGTAAACTTTTACAGACTACACCACATAACTAGCACCCATATCAAAAACCATAATATTATCAGCACCCCAGAAGCCCCATGTGCTCCCTTACAATCATAAGTGCCCATCCCCATTAAGAGTAACTGCTATTCTTGTTGCTAGCAGATCTAGTTTTGCCTTTTTTTGCACTTTGTATAAATGAAATCAGACAATATGCATTCTTTGGTGTCTGGGTTCTTATGTCTGAGAGATTCCTCAATATTTTTATTTACTTTAGTTGTGGTTCATTCATTCTTGTTGCTCATTATTATTGCATTGGGTGAATACATTACAATTTAGTCATTTTTTTTTTTTCCTAATGGGCACTGGGAACTTTCCAACTGTATCTATTACAAATAGTGCTGCTATGAATATTTTGATAGTCTTTTGATGAACATCTGTATGCCGTTGGGTTGGATGTATACCAAGGAATAGAACTGCTGGGTCTTAGGATATATACATGTTCACCTTTAGTAGATACCGACAAATAGATTTTCAAAAGCAATTGTATGCATACACACTCCCACAGACAGTGATTGAAGTTTCTGGCTGTTCCACATTCTTGTCAATACTAGGTATTGTTTGTCTTTTGTATATTACCATTTCTTGTGGTAATACTGAATTGTGGTAGTACTGAATTGTGATGTTGTTTTTTCTTGATGATTATACTGAGTTTCTTTTCATATGTGTATTGAACATTTGGATATTCTCTTTAATGAGGTGTCTCTTCAAGTCTTGCTTATTTTCCTAGTAGAATGTCTGTCTCATTCTCATTGATTTATAGTGGTGCCTTACATATTTTGGACTTAAGTCAGGAATGAGTTTTGTATTCTTAAATAATTAGTGTAAAGTGATTGGCTCCATTTCACAAATGAATTAAAGCCAGAAAATGGAGAGTTTAAAAAATCACTTAATAAATATTTATCGAGCATCTATTACATGCCAGACATCATGCTAGACTGTGTGGAAAATATTTATAACACTTAGACTGTTGCCTCAACAAATTTGAGGATAGTAGATAATAACAGCAGAGTTCAGGTAGAATGCACTGGCTCACTGCATCTTTCCTCTATGTCAACACACAAGTTCAGTTTCAAAGGCCTTCCACCTCTTAAGGTCTAAAAACCAGACCAAGAGTAAGGGTATGTTCTTGAACCAAATTCAAAAGCTCATGTAGCTTTGAATTAAATAAATCAAATTATGGGGGCACCTGGGTGGCTCAGTGGGTTAAAGCCTCTGCCTTCAGCTCAGGTCATGATCCCGGGGTCCTGGGATTGAGCCCTGCTTTGGGCTCTCTGCTCCACGGGGAGCCTGCTTCCCCTCTCTCTCTGCCTGCCTCTCTGCCTACTTGTGATCTCTGTCTGTCAAATAAATAAAGAAAATATTTAAAAAAAAATAAATCAAATTATGGGAAAGCCTCCTTATTAAATGATGTGCTTTGGCCTGCTGACCTAGGGTGCTGGCTGAGTTTCACAATCTGGTCAACAGCACAGATCGTGAAAGAATGAGGAGCTTGTGTGGTCAAGCTCATCGATGTAGGTATCAGGGATGCTGAGGGCAGAGCCAGAAATAAAAATGTGTCTAACAATCAAAGAATCAAGGGTATGGTCTTCAAAGATTCCAAGAAAAAAGGCTAGAGCAAACTTTCTGTCTGGAACCTAGACTAGCCACAGGACAGAATCAGTAATTGCTGCAACTACCACCTCCTGAAAGGTCCTGTTGCCTTCTAAATCCCATGCACTTTAGGCCTCTCGTCCTGGTCTATCAAACAGCCTTTGCTAGTCTCTGCCCAAGCTCACTCAACATGTTGCCAACCCCAAATAAAAAGAATATATCTGGTTATTAAATCCAAGTAACTAATGTATTTGTATTGATCAGAATTCAAAAATAAAAACATATCTGCCTGTTGAAAGGATGTACTAACATTCCTTTAAGTCTAGATCTTCTTACTCCTCTAGTGGGCATTTCTCTGGAAATCTCAGGGATGTGTTAAAATTTAATTTTAGTTAGAAATTCTTTTTTTTTCACCTTTTAAAAAAACTTTTTGTTTTTTTATTAACATATAATGTATCATTAGCCCCAGGGGTACAGGTCTGTGAATCACCAGGTTTACACACTTCACAGCACTCACCATAGCACATACCCTCCCCAATGTCCATAACCCCACCACCCTCTCCCTACCCGCCTCCCCCTGGCAACCTTCAATTTGTTTTGTGAGATTAAGAGTCTCTTATGGTTTGTCTCCCTCCCGATCCCATCTTTTTTCATTTATTCTTTTCCAACCCCCCAAACCCCCCACATTGCCTCTCAAATTCCTCAAATCAGGGCAATCATATGATAATTGTCTTTCTCTGATTGACTTATTTCGCTCAGCATAATATCCTCTAGTTCCATCCACGTTGTTGCAAATGGCAAGATTTCATTTCTTTTGATGGCTGCATAGTATTCCATTGTATACATATACCACATCTTCTTTATCCATTCTGTTGATGGACATCTAGGTTCTTTCCATAGTTTAGCTATTGTGGACATGTGCACTCTTACACAATAAAAGTAATACTGTACTCATTTCTTCATGTGACCCACAGGTACACACTATAAAACATAATCAGGGTGTGCCAGGGTGGCTCAGTCAGTTGAATGTCAGACTCTTGATTTCAGCTAAGGTCATAATCTCAGGGTCATGAGCTTGAGCCCCAGGTTGGTCTCCATGCTCGGTGTAAAGCCTGCTTAAGATTCTCTTTTCCTCCACAACCCCCCAAAGGTACTCTCCCTCTCAATAAGAAAGAAAGAAAGAAAAAAAAGAATGGAAAAAAATAGAAAACATAATCATGTCTAGAATATCACCAGTTTCAAATAGTCATTTTATAATTTTGAAAATTATTTTTAATTAAAAAATTTTATTCTAGAAAACCTGAAATCTAAAATTATAAATATAAAACAAAATCACCTATAATCTTACCTGTCCCAGCCTCTGTTAATATTTTGGCATAATTTCTATCCACTATTTCTGTTTGCTTTTAAAATAACATCATGTATTCAGACTCTTATATAATTTTAAAAATTAATTCAAATTCATGGCTTCAGCTTTTCCGTGTTTAACAAGCCCTTAGTAAACATAACTTCTAATGTTTATATACCATGTGAGTAATGCATCCAAATTTATTTAATCATTCCCCTCCCTTTAGGCATTTAGGATTTTAAAAATAATTTCTCTATATAAATAAAGTTGACTTCTGATTAAAAAAAAGGTACTTTTTAATTTTAGATTTTTTTCATTAATATATTCCTAGAATTAAATGTGGTATAGAAATAAATGTTTTTAAAGACACACATATTTCCAAAATGCTTTCCAGCAAAATGTTTCTCAACTCTCTATGAATGTCTATTTTACTCCACTCTCATAACCACTAGGTTTTCATATTTTCAGATGCATTTCATTCATTGATAGATGAAAATACTAATTGTTTTTACTTGTTTTTACTTTCACTGGTTTCTAGTAAATCAGAATATTTTTCAATTTTTAGCCATATGAATTTCCTTATTTCATTTATAGAATTCAATTACCCAAATATTTACTGAGCATCCACTAAGTGATAGGCAGTGTTCTAGGCTATAAAGAAATATCAGTGAACAAAGCTGTGAAATTCTCTGGCCTCACAAAGCTAGTAGGAAGAAATATTACAGAGAAAATTACCATGAAGTATGTTAGGTAGTGATCAGGACTACAAGAAAAAAATCAATAAGGTAAAGCATTAGAGAATGAAGGAGGTACTACTATTCTAGACAAGTGGTTAAGGAAGACTTCAAATGAAAGAAAATACTCAAGAAAAATTATGTGTGAGTTTTCTGTTCATTTCCTCTGCTGGTTCCTTTTTAGGAAAGAGTCTTCTCCTTTAACTTGTGATTCAAAAAAGCATAGTCAACATGTGCAGTCTTTGGCACTAACAAAAATAATATAACTTTTTAAATCTATTAGATTTTATTTCCTTCCTTCTCAGAACACATAATGATACTTAACTACTGGTCATCCAAACCTGTACCAACAGCTTCTTCTTGTAAATAGTAATGTGAGATATTATTATATGTATTCCCAGATAATGTTAGCATGCTGGCTTTGTTATTTATACAAACATATCTGTGAAAAAACTAACTGGTCTTAATTATTTAATCGTGACCATGAAATTCAGTTTTTCTCTAAATATGCAAACCCCAGGTGGTTTGGGAATCAACCCTATGAAGAAAAAAAAAATGATGCTAATTAATAGTACCAAAATCAGGGTTATTGTGAGAATTTCATGAGTTAATTACATGCTTAGTTGGGTACCTGGTACAGACTGTATACTTGAAAAAGATTTCGATATTTTCATTACTAACTTAATAAGTACCATATATTACTCATCCAGAAAAAAGAAGTCCCTCATTCTCATCTTTCCCTTAAACTGGCTTCTTGGAAATTGAGGAACAAGTTCTCAAGAGAAGCTGATTATAATGTTGACTTCCATCTAAAATTACCACAGTGTACAAATCCAGTCTGTTCCCAAGGTTTTCTGGGCAAATGAGCACCACTGATTTATATCAAATTTAGTCATTTCTCTATTTTATAGTCCTCTGAAAGGCTCATGAAATTTGTTGGGAATCTGTTTATTAAAGGTAGAGCTCTGTGAGTTGTAGGGACTTTTAAGTAGTTCACACAAAAATACTAAAAACAAACATAACATTTTAGGAAAAGTAGGAAAGCATTTTAGCTGGACCATTCCTTTATTCAAGTGTTTACTGAGCTGATTTCCTCACTAATCCTCTTTTCTTAACTACCAAATCTCATTGTTTCATCTCATAAAAATTTTCTTTAATCTGAAATGTAAATTTCCAAATCATTTTCCCCACCATCTTCAATATTATGTCTCTACAGACTCTTATTTAGAAGAAGATCCAGCACTAGTAACTAGCAATACTTCCCTTACCTAGCCCCTTCTTCTTCACATCTCTGACTCTTTGACCTACATGTAGATACTGACAAATCAGAATTTAAAGACACTCCTCTTTAAATGACTGATCTGAAATTTTCCCAAGTCATTTTTTAAAATCCAATGAAAACATCTTAAATCTAAGAGTGGGTCAATAAAAACACTTCGAAGCCGAGCCCAGGTAATAGCAGCAATCAAAATTCATCATGAAGTGCTTGGCACAAAAGATTTTCTTAATGAATAATCCACTGAGATGTCAGATCAGTTAACTGGTATGGAGTTTTCTAACAGAAAGTGGAAGGAGAGGGAAAAAGTCAAGTATTGTGGATGCTAAAGGAAATCTAAAGGCACTGAGGAGGAGGATGGCTACACTAAGTGCCATGGCTCCTCCATTTTGTGGACTTCCCGAAGCTTCTTACTATGTTCACACAACCTCACATACTTTCCTTGCTCTGTGGGAAAAGCATAGATATAAGTTGGCTTTGGAGTCAATTTTGGCTTTCAAATCCTAAACGGAAATTTTATGTTAATACCCAAATCTGCAACACCATAGTACATGAACTTCATCATCCATGTGCCCCCTCTTCCTTACTGTACAGGATTAAAGAAGAAACGAATAGTCTGGCCACTGTAGGAGTTTGGACTCTACAAAAAGAAAGTATCTTTTATCACTTACTTACAGACTAAGAAAAAGATTGTTGAATATAAATCACTTCACTTGAAAATGCTCGTTTTCGGGGCACCTGAGTGGCTCAGTTATTAAGTACCTGCCTTCAGCTCAGTTTCTGATCCCTGGGTCCTGGGATCGGACTCCCTGCTCAGCGGGAAGCCTGCTTCTCCCTCTCACATTCCCCCTACTTGTATTTCCTCTTGCTGTGTCTCTCTCTGTCAAATAAATAAATAAAATCCCCCCCCAAAAAAGTAATAAAGAAAATGCTTTTTCAGAGTCCATAGTCTCTCATGGTTCATCTTTGCAGTGGGGGGGGGGTGGGAGGTTGGGGTACCAGGTGGTGGGTATTATAGAGGGCACAGCTTGCATGGAGCACTGGGTGTGGTGAAAAAATAATGAATACTGTTTTTCTGAAAATAATATATTGAAAAAAAAAAAAAGAAAATGCTTTTTTTCTATCTTTCCCACATGGGTCAGAGAGATGAGCTAGAACAAGAAGAGCACAGATTAAAAGCATGAGAGGGACTCAACCCACTGTTGCTGACTTTAAAGATAGAAGAGGAGGGTGATAAGCCAAGGGAACGAGGCAGCCTCTGGAAGCTACAAACAGCTAGCTCTCAACTCAGATGATCAAGGAAATGAATTTTCCCTTAAAGACTCCAGAGACACACAACTTAGCTGATAATACCTTGATTTCAGTGCAGTAAAACTTGTGTCAGACTTCTAAGCTTCAGAACCATAAGATAATGAGTTTGTGTTATTTAAGCCACTAAATCTGCAGTTATTTATTATGGTAACAATAGAAAACTACTGTAGAAGAGACCTTTTGGATTTTTTTTTAGCTCTATTCCTAATTTTAATGAATGAGAAAACTGGGTCCTAGATATGCTGTAAAAAGTTCTTCCAACCCTGCCCATCTGGCTAATACCTATTCTTCCCTCATGATCCCACTTGGACACATTTTCTTCCAGAAATCTTTCTCTGCCCTCCCCCACCCAGGACTCAGGGGTCCCTGCTCTACAGTCTCATATCACCATAGACATGATTTACCATGCTCTCTACTTCCTGGAACTCCCACTTATTTTTTCAGGTCAAGGACTTTGTCTTACTCAACATGGTATCTGCTAAACATAAGATACTCTCAGCAGTTACAGCTCAACAGCACCGAATAAAAAAATTACGGAAGTTATGTTTCCTTGTTACAAATTCCAGAGCCTTTCACCCAAACTGGTAGAGTATTCTGCTATGACCAATGCAGGGCAAACAAATAGGTAGCCTTAGCATGGCTTGTTTGTTAAGAGCATGGGCTTAAAAATCATACAAACCATGTTCATGTCCTAGCTCCACCCCATATTAGATGGCCTTCAAAAAGTTTCCTTAAATGTTAACTCCCTTTAGTGTTAGTTCCTCATTTGTAAGAAGAAGATAGTAATTGAATCTGCTCTGATGACTGTATGAGAATTCACTGAAATGATACTTGTAAAAAGCCTAGCCAGGTACCTGGCACACATAGAAAGAACTAAATAAAAATTGCCCATTATCATTATAAGGAAGGAAGGAAGGAAAAGAGGAAGGAAGGAAAGAAGGGAGAGAGGGAGGAAGGAAGGAAGGAAGGGAGGAAGGAAGGAAGAGAGGAGGAAGGAAGGGAGGAAGGGAGGAAGAAAGGAAGGAGAAATGCTCTGTTCCCACTCTTCAACTGCCCCACCTAATGGCAAGAGGCATGAATAGCAGCCATTTTCTTGCTGAAGAAGACGCTCAAGGGTTTTCCTTTCCTGTGCAAACTCACAGTCTGTGACTGCAAAATAGGCTCTTCTCCTCCCCTCTGCAGTCCCCCACACCACTCCAAGTCAAGTGCTAGCAGACAGCCCAGGACAAAGCAGAAAATAAATAAGACAGGGAGCTCCAAACCCAACTCTTGCTAGTGAAAAGACCATGGGTTAGAATTCCGTGCAGCCACTTGCAGGCAGCATGAATTCAGGTACTATGAACCCATCTTTTTCTTCTTCTTTTTTTTTTTTTTTAGATTTTATTTATTTATTTATTTGATGGAGAAAGACAGAGAGAGAATATGAGTGGGAAGACAGTGCAGGAAGAAGTAGACTCCCTGCTGAGGAAAGAGCTCGATGTAGGACTCCATCCCACAACTCTGGGATCATGACCCAGAGCCAAAGGCAGACGCTTAACCAACTGAGCCACCCAGGTGTCCCTACCCATCTTCTTTTTTTTTTTTTTTAAGATTTTTTATTTATTTATTTGACACAGAGAGAGAAAGATCACAAGTAGGCAGGCAGAGAGCGAGGAAGGGAAGCAGGCTCCCTGCTGAGCAGAGAGCCCAATGTGGGACTCAATCCCAGAACGCTGGGATCATGACCTGAGCTGAAGGCAGAGGATTAACCCACTGAGCCACTCAGGCACCCCCCTACCCATCTTCTTTTTAACTGGTCTTGAATGACAATCTGCCTCATCAGAAATGAAGCTTACAGTGAGGTTATGTGAGAGAACACACGAAAGGGCTTACTACCTTCTCCTTCTATGAGCATCATGGAGGACCACAGAATGTCCACGATCTGCTGCCCCTATCTTACAGAGTTGGATACTGAGGCACTGTGAGGTAAAATGACTTTCTCAAAATTGCAAACATCATTAGTGGCAGAATCTACATCCCAGAGAAAGTGGCTTATTCCCCAATTTGCTGCATCCATCAGAACTGGAGAGACGTATCCATCACCATTTCCTAGAAAAACAAATCACCGCCCCACCCCGTCTCCTACGTCTAGCAAGTCAAAAATTACCTTATGCTCTGCAGAAGCCCAGTGGGGCAGGGGGGAAGGGGGACACATTTTTAAGTTAGGGCCTCAAGCAAGGACAAAAGAAATGAGATTATAGCCTCAACCAAATGCAGCTGAGTACGGCGAAAGGGACTTCAGCAGAACACATTTGCCCAGCAAGCCCCACAGATGGCGGATTAGCACGCTGTGTAAAATGGATAATGCTTCCCAGAGCCCAGCATTTGGTGTTAATAACTGAAATTAACTATGGTCCTTTGAAAGGTTTTCCCTTAGTCCTTTTTATCAACTCAGAGTTGTCCTTTTGTGTCCTAGCAGTTGGGGTTGATCAGATTCCATTGTATCTCTAAGAACCTATTTAAAATCCATTATTGAGTTTTGCTTTGCTTTGAGCGATTTGCTTTGTTGTTATATTAATTGGGTTGTTCTGGGGTTGTGTGCGTGTGAGCGTGTGTGTGTGTGTGTGTGTGTGTGTGTGTATGCATGTGTGTGTATGTTAATTCTTGGTAATAATAGCTAAGCTAGAAAATACATCCTGAATTTACCTCCCAAATCCGTGATACAGATTTATCGTTCTATAGAAGCATTCCAAGTGGGGTCCTTGGAATACTTACAGGTATTAATCACCTGGGGAGCCTCTTGACTTGGGAGGTCCCTGGGCCCATCCCAGAGGGACTGATCAAAGTCTCCTGGGGAGAACAGGCACTTCGAGCACTTGCCTCTGATAATTCAAATGCACATTCAACTCTGAGAGTCACTGCCAGGATCAGAAAGATGCCCCCCAGCCACAAAGAGCAAAGAAAGAAATTAATTTGCTGCTTCTCTCAGAAAACCCAGCCCTTGGTACCCCTTTCCACCCAGTACTACAGACTGAATTTGTAGGGCTCCTTAAATTAACAAGAGGCTTCCATAGCAGGATTTTCAAGGATTTCTTCCTAGTCACTGTCCTGAGAAGAAATTACACAGAAGCATAAACAGATGGTTTTTAGTTATCTGTTTTTTAAATAATCTAAGTAAATCAAAAAACACAATGTGTTATTATCAAGTAACAGCTGCCCCGAAATCTACCAAACTAAAATTCAAGGTCATTTTGAAAGAAGGGAAAATAAAGGTATATGGGCATATCTCTTTTTAACTGAAAGCCTGGCTTAAATCCTGGGCTACTTATATTGTTTCATAAACTGCTTAGGTCAAGTTATTATAAAATGTAAAGTGCACTTCCTTTTCCTCCTCCTTCCTGTCATTATTATTCTCTGCATTCTCCTATTTCTATCCCTCTTGTCTTGCCTATTTCTTATTATGTATCTTTATTTCTTGAGAAATCCTTTGAACCCACTCCTACATATTTCTCCCCGTTTCAGTTTAGCTACACGATTCACTTTCTCTGAGCAACTTGGTTTTTCTGAGTGGCCTTTTCTGGCAGGCTTCACTCTTTCTGATGGGAAACACAGCTTTACACTTACCAGGTGCAGTAGCATGCATGCATCTGATTTTATAGACAAAAAAGGTAGATTGGGGGGGGGGAAATCCTGGGTGATCCCAAATTATACTCTATCTTTTCTCTTCTGGTAATTGTAGTAACTGTCCTTTTCACTTAGGGAAGCATAGGTCTTGGATGGAGCAGCGTTCTGGGAAGGGGTAAGGGTGAAGGGCAAAGTGGTTGACCCCACTGAGGCTATTACAAGATACCTCATTTAATGGGTGTACTATTAACACTGCCAAGATCTCAAGCTTATTTCTTCCAACAATCAGTAAAAGGAGGTACTATTTCTCACCTCTTCCACAAGCCATGAGATAACAGGAAAGAGGTAAGGTTAGGGAAGAGAAATTGCCAATGAATAGGAAAGAGGAGAAGAAGACTGGCCCCAGGGCATCCTCACGGCCTCGCTGCAGATGTGGGCATACTGAAGGGTAGGAGAAACTATCGGAGAAGAAAGCATTCTAGCAGCAACCACCTGGTAGAGCCTGATCTATTGGTTAGGGAAACCTTTTCCTAGGAATGAATGTATCATCCAATTACCATACTAGCTTTAGAATGGCTCAAAGTTGTCTTTAATACCCCTCAGTTTCCAAAACCATTTCTTCTCCAACTTGTCTTGTTATTTCTTTCTCTTTGAACTCTTCATTTTTAAGGAAAATCATCATTTAATAAAATGTTTCTTTTCAAACACTTGCTATAAATATGAATCAAGCAATGGGTTAAAAGAGATCAACAGTGAATTTATTCCTAAATTATAAATAATAATAAGACTAAACACCAAATAAATATAACTAAATGTTCAAAAGAACAAAACTTTCAAAAGGTTTTCTTTACTTCTATGCAAAACAACCCACAAACATGGTTTAGCACTTGAACCTTGATTAAAACAGAATTTTTCAGGAAGCTGAGTGGAAACTCTTTTACATAACAAAAGCCCAAAACTTAGTGAAATCTGAAATGTAATTATGTTCCTTCTTTCCTTCCAATCAAAAACTTCCACTTCCATTAAAAAGATAGATTATTCAATAAATGGTGCAGAAACAAAGGGATACCAGTTTGGAAAAAATATGGTACAATGTCTGTGTCACACCATACATGTAAATACATTGACTACAGAGGGAACAAAATACTAAACATAAAAAACTGAAAGCAGGTTCACAAAATGATTTAGTTAAGAAGATCTTATGGTCAAGGAAGATGTAACAGAAATTTGGGCTCAATTAGACCATGCTAGGATTCCCAAGGAAATGGAGGAGGATATAAGCTGAACTTGGGGCCAGAACCCAGTCGTTAATTGAAGGTATCACTGGATCGTGCACAGGTTGGTATTCCAGAAGGTTGTTCAATCAAGCCCTGACATAGGACTTCTCTTTTTTTCAGTTTGCAATCAGAAATGGGCAGTGACTGAAGCAAGATGTGGGTGACTCACACCCAAAAAACTAACCAAACACCCCAGATGTACCAGAGTTAAAAACAAAAGCTTGTAAAGAGGAGTGTTGTCCTGGTTGGGGGTTGGGGGGGCAGTTTCTGCTGGGCATGACATCTTCAGGCCAACTTTGATGATTATCTTGCCAACTCCACTGTCCTTGGCTTTTCTGATCTCTCACTGGAAATAATCCATAAGCCCTTTGCTAACCAATGTCCCTCCTTATGCTCCTCTCCCTTGAGACATTAGGGACCTCTTCATGCCACCACTTCTTCTGTGAACCCACTCCAGAGTAGAACAGGCCACACAGCCTTACATATGTATAGTTAATACGCAATAGTACTTAATAATATAGCTGAACCTCATGCAACATAATGATTAAAAAGAAGAAAAAAGAAAGAAAAATATTATTTTTTCTCAGCATACTCCCAACAACTTTTTTTGTTGTGCTTCTTATTACTGGCTATGCCTTCATTCCCCTTCTGTGTGTGTGAGTGTGTATATATATATATATATATAATATATATATATAATATATAATATATATTATATATATATTCTTTTATATATATATAAGACTTCTCAACATGGAGGACTGTTAATCTTCAAAAACAGCTTCAAATAGCTATAATTTCAGCATCTTATGCAGCTGAAAGGAAATAAATTTGTTTGCTAAGTTTGGGAAGAAAAAAGAAAAACCTTAAGATTGCTAGAAAACATGGATGAAATTATTCATCATCTTGGAATAGATAAGGATTGCTAAGCAGAATACAAAAATGAGGAAGCTATGAAAGAAAAGATCAATTACCTTTTTACAACCCAAAAGGTATACTTCTACTGCTTATTAATTTTATTATAGATTTATATAATATTTAGGGGAAAAAATCTTATATGAATTAGCTCAGCTTTTTTCAGCTGAAATATTTCATTGCCATCCTAATCCCTCTTCCCTTAAAAAAAATACAAGGAATTCTTTACTGAGGTTAGTTTCTGAGTCTGTCTATGTGATAGAAAAGAGAAAAGCTGAATTAAGGTAAGAAATAAAGAAATGGGGGCACCTGGCTGGCTCAGTTAAGTATCTGCCTTCAGCTTGTCATGATCCCAGGGTCCTAGGATTAAGCCCTGCACTGGGCTCCCTGCTCAGTGGGGAGTCTAGAGTCTGTTTCTCCCTCTACCCCACACCCAGCTCTCTCTCTGTGTCTTTCTCTCTCTAAACTAAATAAATAAAGTCTTTGAAAAGGAAAGAAAGAAAACAGAGAAGGAAAGAAGGAAGGATGGATGGACAGGAGGGACAAATGGGTCACTTCTCTAATTCTACCTTTTTTGATCCATTCATTAATCCACCAGTTAAGGAAAATACACTGTTTTCATTGAGTCCCCATTAGATCAGACATACCTGTGTTGAGGGGGATAAAACATAAAAACCTTCCAAATCCAAATGAATTACTTTGTTATTATCATCCTGCTATTCCCCTCATAAATGTATAAACAGATTCTGAAAATTGAAAGAAGACAGTGACAAGATGAAATAAGCTCTGTCGTGAACTTCCATTCCTCTGGATTGGGGCACAATTTCAAATTGCTTAACTTTTTTGTGGACAAATTACTTGTAATTTTCACTATCCTATATGAAGGAATGATAAACCCAATTTCACATTAGTTTTGCAGAAAACTGTTCAGAGTTTCCACTCTATCCTGGTTTTTTTTTTTTTCCCTTTCTCCTGTGCTTTCATCTCATAAAGTACACTGACTGATTTTTTTCAAAGAGTCTGATATTGGTGAAAGTTCATAAAAAATTTAAAATTTCAGAAGAAAGAAAGATTAAGTAGCACTGTGGGGAAAGGAAATCTAGTTTTTATTATACAGCCATTAAAAGTGGGATGGTATTGGACATGTTGATGTACCTTAACTCTTTTTGTTTTCATAACAATCATATGATGGACTTATTATAATCCCTATTATTTTGGATAAGCCAAGTAGGACTCAGCTTAGTGAAGTCATGGCCAGTAATTGAAAGTCTGGCCTTTGAACCCTGGTCTGAGGGTTCAAATTCCCAGGATTGAGAGGGGAAGGGAGCAAATTTAAAAGGGGAACACAGAGTAAACAGATCCCAGGGTTTAGATTAAAAGTCTTCAGTTCAAATGCCTCCCCATTACCTGGTAAAAGTGCTTTTCTATCTGGAGAAGATGATAATAACACACCCTAATTTACAAGGTTATTATGAGTCTCAGATAAGGTAATGTTTGTGAAAATCACTCTGTAAACTGAAAAGCACCATACAAATTTGGTGTATAGCAATTATCACTGTGAGGTCTCTGTAAACACACACATACACACACACACAAAAGAACACTTGATAAGAATTAAAATGCTCCAGAAATCCATGAAACAAGATGGGATAGGGAGGGAGACAAACCATAAGTGACTCTTTTTTTTTGTTGTTTTTGTTTTTGTTTTTGTTTTCTTTTCTTTTTTTTTTTATTTTTTTTTCCCAATTTATTTATTTTCAGAAAAACAGTATTCATTATTTTTTCACCACACCCAGTGCTCCATGCAAGCCGTGCCCTCCACAATACCCACCACCTGGTACCCCAACCTCCCACCCCCCCCGCCACTTCAAACCCCTCAGATTGTTTTTCAGAGTCCATAGTCTCTCATGGTTCATCTCCCCTTCCAATTTACCCAAAAGCACTACCCTCCCCAATGTCCATAACCCTACCCCCCTTCTCCCAACCCCCCTCCCCCCAGCAACCCACAGTTTGTTTCGTG